>NW_017306273.1:4909941-4981887 GCF_000935625.1 Nanorana parkeri
CCCCAGTGGTGAATAAATACCACCAAAAGAAAGCTCTATCTGTCCCCAAAAAAGGGTATAAAATTCATTTCAGTACAGCGCTGCATGACGGAATAAATGTCAAAGTACCGCAGCGCTGAATACTGAAAAATGGCCTGGATGGGAAGGGGGTTTAACACCGCGGATGTCAACTGGTTAAACCGCTTTGAAAGCGTTTGTTTTTTTTTTTACACTTTTTGCATATATCCACTGCTTGCTAGCCATAGATATATGCAAAAACACTGGAGGCTTTAATCATACTTTAACCCTCAGATGATCACTAGAGGGATCTCCAGCAGGAGGAAGGAGGTCCTGATTCCTCTATATAGATCTCTAGTGTATCACTAGAGGGATCCCCAGCAGGAGGAAGGAGGTCCTGATTCCTCTATAGAGATCTTCAGTTCTCACTAGAGGGATCCCCAGCAGGAGGAAGGAGGTCCTGATTCCTCTATATAGATCTTCAGTTCTCACTAGAGGGATCCCCGGAAGGAGGTCCTGATTCCTCTATACAAAAATATATTGATAAGATAGAACAAGTCCAGATACGGCCAGCAAAAATGGTTAAAGGTCTGATGGATAAAATCAGACACACGAATGAAACCTTTTAAATACATGAAGGGTGTTAAAATGGTTTAGTAAACAGTATTTTCAATATGAAGCTAAGATCAAGAACACGGGGACATGACCTTTTAGGCCTGGTTCACACCTGGGCGCTTTACAGCGCGTTCCTACACGCTATAAAACGCTCAACATGTGAAAACCAATGATTGCCTTTGGGCATGGTTCCCACCTCGGCGTTTTACAGCTCGTAGGAACGCGCTGCAAAACGTCCTACGCCCAAAAAAAGTACAGGCGCTTCTTTGGGGCGTATTTGCCACGCGTATCCATTGGGATACAGCCGGATAGCCCTCGGAAACGCGCGTTTGTCACACGTTTTTTTTTACCACGAATCGCTGTAAAACTGCACGGCGCGAAACGCTCTGCAAATGCGCATATTCGGTACGCCTAGGTGTGAACACAGCCTAAAACGAGCGGGGGGAAAGATCAAAACAAACTTTAGAAAGTAATTGTTAAAGAAAGAGTAGTTGATACTTGGAATATAAATGGATCACTTGGTCTTTTTATACCGTCACGTATCTATGTTTCTATCCTCATTGTGAAAAAGAAAACCAAAAAAGGAATTTCATCCAGAAATGTTCCTTTTAAATTGGTTTGAGACTTTTGCTCTTTTTCCACCACATTAATTTTCTTCTGAAGTTAAATGCAAAGCAGAATTCACACGTTCACGCTTATATGTGTGAAGAGACACCTCGCCTCTATGAAAATGCATTGTGAATGAGCGTTAGAAATGATATGTCACCTGTTTTTTGGCCCAGCTTCTGACATAGTTTCTGTAGCTGTAATTATACTTTTAAACCCCAATGCAGGGCACAAATACAGTGGGTATAGAAAAGAAGCACCCACCTTTAAATGAATCCAGTTTTGTTGCTTTGCAGCCTGAAATGAAGACAGACACAGTTTTTGTTTTACTCAGCTGTATTTACTCATCTTATAAGATCCATGTGAAAGATAGAACACCAACATGTCAGAGAACTGTGCCAGCCACAGTTGATTGTTTGCTTCAGTTGCACTAGCAGGGACTGAAATGTTCCAGGAAAGCTCTTTTCATGCTGAGCTAATCAAAATGACCGCAGCTGATCACAGTTGAAAGTCAAATAGCTTTGTGTGCCATTGAGAAGGTGATTAGCTAGCGACACCTGATTGCGTTTACAAGTCATTTTTAGGAGGGGGTGATCCTTTTTCTACCTCTGTGATTCTGTTTTTGAATCGTTTACATTTTTTTCTGACATGTTGGTGTTATATCTTTCACTTGGATGTTATAAGCAGGGGCGTCCCGAGGCCGCGTGTCACCGGGTGACACCCCACAGTGACATCATCGCGCATGCTCGGTCATCTAATTGACGCCTGCCGGTGGCCATCTTGGTGATGGAGGCCGGCAGAGAGAGGAGTGGACATTTACCCGGCGGGGGGAGGTATGCCACTGGGTCCCCACCTCTCTCCTGACACTGTCGTGCTCTCGGTCCATGACCGAGTGCCGACTTTTTAGAGGGGGTCACACCAAAATGACTCTCAGTCATTTTGGTGTCATCCCTGCAATGGTGTCACCCGGGTGCGGGCTGCCCTCCTCCCCCCCTTGCACCCACCTTGTGACGCCACTGGTTATAAGTAAGGCTTTCAGGCTGCAAAGCAACAAAATGTGTTTATTTTAAAGGGGGGTGATTCTTTTCTATACCTACTGAATCCCGCCCCAGTGTGATTCTGGGGTGAGGATTGCTGCATTGAGAAATACATTTAGGAGGACACATGGTAATTCAAGTTTTCCTTGAGGAACCTTACTGGGATTTGACTTCCAACCCAAACCATGGCACCCACCTAATACCCGTGAGGTAACCTTCAGGCACCTGACTTGGTGCAGGACTTTGCTATCTTGTGATGGTTTTTTCTTTGTTTTTCTCTCTCCAGGCATCAGTGAGAATTGTCCTTTGTTGGACGTTGCTCCGAGCTTCACATAGACTCGCACTTTTTCTCTTGATCTTTGGCCAAAAAGTAGAAGGAGCAGAAAGCGACATGGCTGGCCATGTATCTCCTACGGTAAGCTGTAGATCTTATTTGGCTTAATAAACTAGAAGGTAAAGCATACGCCTGGAGTAAATTTCAAATAAATAAAAACATATGCAGCATATTTTTGCAATACATGCACATTTCCCCAAGTTAGATGTCTCTAACAATGCTGCAGGTAAGGAACGATACCAGTTGTTCAACAAGAAATACAATAAGCTGCTCAATTCCTGTTCGAGCTGGAAACACAGTGCCTCTGCTGCCCTGAAATCCCAAACAGAGTTGTTAGTCCTATTTGAGTGCTGGACTACAGGACTTCTCTCCTCTTTATCTCCACAACATAAAGGGAAGATGTTCTGTAGTCCAGCAGGAGAACTGGGCTGGCTGGCAGCAACTACTTTGGCTAGCTAGCTCATTGGATGCCTTGGACCATCCAGCAATTTGCTAATCTGCAATAATGACTGGACTACGAGGTGCAGGGCCTGGGGCGGGAGGGGGAACTCAATGGCACAGCAGCCACGCCCTTCGGCCGCAGTGAGATCGTCCCCACGGGAATGTGTGACACATCAATGCCTGCGTTCTGGTCCGGTGTGGTCAGGAAAAAAAGCAACATGCACTATTTTTTCTGACCAGACCGGAATGCAGGCATTGATGTGCCATGCGGCTGATCGCGCTGCAGCCAGAGGGCGTGGCTGCGGTGCCATTGAGTTCCCCCTCCCGCCCCAAAACAAGGTGAGCCGGCTGGAATGCGATCCAGTGCGCTCGGGCCAGAACGCACTGAGGCTGGTGTGAACTAGCCCTAAGTCCCTTCTTACCATGACCTGGATGGTTGTACTGTACCATTGGGTCCCAAGCCCTATTCCATGGAAGCCATGGTTTCCATACACTGCACTTGTGATGACAGCTGTAAGCAGTTTGGAATGAATGGCTCTTTAATATTAGGCTACATTTGTACTACACATCAGCAGTTCTGGTTGATGGGACATAAAGAAATGATTTGCATGGCTCTGCCCACTGTCCTGAAATGAGGAATAACCCCCCTATTTTTAGGATATGTGATCGAATGTGACAAGTGAAATGTGTTACACATGAAAAACAAATGAAAAGGCTCAAAAAAGTCTGACTTCAGGCTTTCAGAATTTGCCCACCCCGCGGCAAGTCCAAACTTATGACCACACAACTTGTCAATTGAGCACTTTGTCACTGAAAGGTCCGGCTCCAAATTGGCTGCTGACAGGAATTCAATGGCCTTCAGGTGTCATCAGAGGATTTGTCTGAACCTTGAAAATGAAAAGTGTTTCTCTTTAGGTCAGTAAAATGTAAACAGTTTGTAGGTTTTGTAGAATTGTATTACAAAGAAAAGGTTCAACAAGTTTTTCCAGCATTCCTTTTCATGTGTATGAAGACGGCCTCTGGTGTTAGTGCAAATCTGCAAGGAGTGGTCTGTTTACATGCGTTCAGTTTAATGCGTTCTATATATAAGGAACCCTTTTACGATTGATTTGCTTTTTTTTTTTTTTTTGTTTACCATTACCAAGCTTTAGTCAATGTGCACGTTGCTATGAACCTGTGGGAAATGAAATATGGCAGTTTGCTGCAGGCATGAAGCACAGGGACCTAGGGGTACACTTCCCTGCAGATAACATTTGCAGGGAACGACAGTCCATCCTGACAGGCTAAACTGTGACAGGTCCAGATAGTGTTGGAGCTTGCTGCTTCCTTCCACTCCACTATTATGGGCTGCTTCATTGGCCAGTACATATGTGCAGGAAGGAGTGGCAAGCTAAAGATGGAATTTGCAATACAGAAATTGCAAGTTCCACTTATTACTGACTCACCCTCAATTAAGAAAACACCAACTATAAGCTAAAACCAGTGGCATCACAAGGGGGACACCATTGGAGGGGCGACACCAAAATGAATGACAGTCATTTTGATGTCACCCCCTCTAAATGTTGAGCACTCGGTCATGGACCGAGAGCCCGACAGTGTCAGGAGAGAGGCGGCATACCTTATCCTGCCGGGTGAACGTCCCCTCCTCTCTCTGCCAGTAGGCGTCAATTAGATGAGTGCGCATGCGCAATGACATCATCACGCACGCACATGGTGGTGTCACGCGCATGCGCAATTACATCACGGAAGGGTGTCACCCGGTCTCAGGATGCCACAGGCTAAAACACTAGAAATAGTAGGGGAATAAAAAGGAATTTTGGATGCTTCCTGTAGGCGCTGTGCTGGGGCTTTGTCACAGGATTTAAGGTACTCCTCTGTCCCAGGAAGCAGCGCTAAAGAACAGTGGCCAATGCCTACAGGAAGTGGCTGGATGCATGGGCCAAAGGTAAGTATTATTTTAATTATTCTTGTAATACTTGGGTGTTTTCAGCTTTTACTTCGTGTTTATTATTTGGAGGTGGGGGGATTATTAAAGTGACACTAAACCCAGGGGTTAAACCTTAAAAATACATTCAAGTACCTTCACTATTAACAACAATATATCTTATTTGTGTATCACTCTCTGTAGATTCCCCAATCATCTCTGAATAGCTGCTGACACTGTCCTTCCATTTGGAGGGGGGATACTTTTGCTCCTCATGGTCCCCGTGTGTGTTGTAAAGTAGTCACCGCTCCAAGCTCACTCCCGGGATGGACTACAATCTCATGTTTAGTTTACTAATTTGTATTGAGACTGTAGTCCATCACGGGAGTGATAGCATGCAGGTTCTTTTTACAAATATGAAATGCAGCTGCTATGAAACAAGAAGGCTTATTTTTGACATCTTCATTGTTTTGTGCATTTTAGGTGATATTTAGAGATGTTGCGGTTTATTTTTCGGAAAAGGAATGGGAGCTGCTGGAAGGATGGCAGAAGGATCTGTACACTGGCGTCATCAAAGAAATTCACGGCATCCTAATTTCATTGGGTATTGTATCTCCATCAGGCTTAACAAGCAGTTACCACAGGCCTCCTAATCAATGATTCATTTCTAATTTTATTGACTTGTGTGGGCTAGAATGCAGTGCAGATTTAACTTCATACTAATGAGCAATTCTGCTTCTTGTCAGCAGTCACCTTACTTGCACCTTCTGCAAATGAGGTAATTGTCAGCATGAAGGTAAAGGACCACTGTCACATAATATATTGTATTCTGGTAACTGCATGCAGTTATTACATGCAAGAATCTTCAGTTTATTATTACTTTTTTTTACATGTGGGTTTTATTTATGTTTTATTCTCTGATTTACATATAGATCAAACTGTCCAGCAAAAAGGAGATCGGATGATTCCAAATCCAATTCTCGCACTTTTTTTTCTATATAGCCATGAACTACTGAATGTTATGATTTGTTAACTGAATTTCCTTTAGTAATTCTTTAAAATCGTTATTTTTGTAGTGTAAATGTGCTTTCTGTCATCACACTCCATTGCTCTGTGCTGGTTTAGATAAATAATAGTCACGCCCTAGTCCCAAGTGTCATCACACACACTATAGCTGGCAATACAATAGTAGATTTGTAATTGTTCAGCCTGAGGGCTGAATGTAAAAAGTCAGATGGCTTCCTCCATCCATGCTAAATAGCATGGATGAATCTCCCACATTAGCTATTGTATTCTGACAGCAGCGCGCGTGCGTATTGCACCCAGTGTAGTTGGGCTTTAAATCAATGTTACCAAATCAGCACAGTGGCGTAGTGGTCAGCACTTCTGCCTTGCAGCACTGAGGCTCTCTCCGGCTACTCCGGTTTCCTCCCACACTCCAAAGACATGCTGGAAGGTTAATTGGGTCCTCTGTAAATTGGCCCTCCTATGCATGAACAGTAGGTACTTTGGATTGTAAGCTCCTTGAGTGCAGGGACTGATGTGAAATGTGCAAATCTTTAAAACGCTGTTGTCGATATATAAATACCTGTAATAAATAAATCCTCTCAGGCACCCCATCAGTGTTTTTGTTTGACCTATGTGTGTTTTTACAGGTACTTAAAGTGACACTAAACTCGGAAATGAAATCTTAAAAATACATTCAGGTACCTTAACCCCTTCGTGACGGGAGACGTACAGTGTACGTCTTGTCACTTTGTGCCTATATGACTGGCCACAAAGTCCATCCCTGAAGCGAGTTTGGAGTGGTGGCTACTTTACAACACACACAGGGACCATGGGGAACAAAAGTAGCCCCCCTCCAGAAGAAAGGACAGTGTCAGCACCAATTCAGAGATGATTGGAGGATCTACTGCCGAGTGATACACAAATAAGATACATTGTTGTTATTAGTTTGCGTATTTGAATGTATTTTTAAGATTTAACTCCTGAGTTTAGAGTCACTTTAATATATTTGGTGTTGTCCTTTTGTAATCGACTTTTGTATTTTTTTATTTTTCTGAATCAACAGAAAAGTTAAGAGCAGCAAGGTAAGCAAGTTTGCATTTACTTTATCTTTACAAATTGTTTTATTTCTTCTTTTTTTCGGTAGGCTTTGTGATTCTTAATCCTAATAACTTCCTTCGGATACAGCAAGAAGAGGAGCCGTGTCGGAAAAGCTACCACGTCGGTGGCAGGAATGGAAATGTGAATGTCACAGGTTCAGGTGGGCTGTGGAAATTTTTCTAACTTGAATGGTTTTAATTTTGGAATTCCAACATGTACCTCAGAGCTTAAAAAAACGCTGAACCACCATTCACATTCATTCATGCCACAGTGTAACGCGATTCTCCCTAGACCACTCATACAAACACACTTAGCCTTTGGTATCAGTTTGGTCAGAAGGCAGTTTACCTATCGGTACGTTTTTGTATTGTATGATGAAAACAGATTTCTAAAGACATACTTGGGGAAAGAATACTGGTTCCATGCAGGTAGTGTACTCGTGAATTTAACCAAGTGCCCCAGTTCTAATAAACGAGTGAACTTGTACTTTTTGTAGTGACCCTAATGAGTTGCTGATCTTCTGGTTTGTTTTTCATATATTTCTATAGAGAATCCACTGGGGTTTTGTCCTGTTCTGATGAACTGTGCGGTTAGGAAGCTGTATAACATTGTCACGTTGCAAGTATAGTAATAAAAGGAAAAGGGCGCCAAGCTGAAGTCCAGATACATGTTATTCGTCACAGTAGCAAATTTATCTAGACTGTCTCAGTAGCACTCTTCCAAGGTGACTTAAAACTCTTGCCACATATATCTTTACTGCCACCTAAATTATCACAGCCAAAGCCTGGAAGACCCCCCTCTCTAAACTTGACGTGAATCGGATAAACAGCATTATGGTTAATGAGAAATTAATGGCCATTTAATGTAAAACCATGGACAAGTTTTAAAAGTTTGGCCGCCTTGGATTACATATTTGCAGCCTACCTATTATCATTATCAAACCTTGCTATTTTCTAGTTTTAACACCAGGTGACACAGAGGCTCTTATAAACCCATACCCACACCCCCTCCCTTCCCTTTTTTTTTTCTTTCTTTCTTCGCCCTCTCACTCTTGACCCAACTCAACTACCCCCCCCTACAACTAAATTCCACCCTGACCCCCACCACATGCTCCTTGAATTTCCTAGCAACTTCCCCCAAGATGTCTTCTACCTGCTATACGTTGTGGTACCCCAGGACCATATTACATACTATGTTAGGTTCCCTAATCTTCCCTCCCCTAAGTTGACTTTTTGCACTATTATACAATTTATTGTATGCCTATGTATAACATTGTTATTATAATTTGTTGGAATTCTTCACCATATGGTTGACATTGTATGCTTGGTATACTTGAATACAATTCTTGTGAAGGAAAGTGTATCTAGACTGTAAACTGCAGCTTGGCTCTGTCCTCTTCTACTATACATGCCAATTCCCCCCTGAGGGCAAGATCTTGGGCCATGTGGTTTTTAAGAGAGCTGCCTCTCCACCAAACTCCACACACGGGTCCAGAGTTCCACCAGCATACCTTCTAACATTTAGAGAATCTGCTCTCACTATTCACTTTTCTTTTGTCACACCCAGACTGCGCTTTGGTAAATCCAGACATTCTGTTAACCGTCCAGCTCGGTGAGAAGCAGCGTGCCACGGAGACCTATGACCAGAATGGCAGAGAGACTGTGTCATTCCCCAGCACAAGTAAGATGACCGAAGCCAGATTTAATGTTTTATGTGTTTGTGTCTGGATTCAATATTTATCCATTCAAAGTAAAGTACGTCTTCAAATGCAAAGCTAGTTCAGTGTAACCCAGGAAAGTCGCAACACACCATGGACTATGTGCATACCTCAGTGATAGTACTTATAGCAGTATATTAATGACTGCTGGAATAGAGGAAGATAAACCACTGCCTAAAGTAAACTTTTGATTCTCCCATGCAGAGTATAGCAGTAGTAGTGGAGCTTTTAAAACTGCAGTGAAGCACATAAATGTCCAAATTTAGCATTAAAAAGTCTACAAACCTTTTCATATATAGTGAATGTCACCACACAGATCCAAGTAAAATGCAGGCACTGTGCTTCAACTTTTCAAGCCACCACCATCACCTCTTTATACAGTCACTTACCGAACTTTCAAACCTGACACCCATCTAGGTCCACTGTCACATTTTGCTAATTTAATGGTGGTTTGCCTCTCAAATCTCTAAAGCTGCAGTCCCCTTGAGAAACCAAGAGCAGCTGGACACTGTCGCATAGGAGCAGTAGGTGTCCCCGGCCCTGAGTAAGCTCTAACTGGTGCCACTCAGAGCTTATAGGGCAATCTTTCTTCGATTAAGGTGACTGTTTTAAAATGTACTTTGCTTTAACGCCCCCTCTCCTGCTGCACATGCTTTTCCTTCCATTCAAAGTGTATTTATCCCTTTTGCCCCTTTACCCTAACCCAACCTAACCCACAGTTTCCATACTCATGCTTATCCAAATCTGAAGGACGTGGTTGCGCTGTTTGTTTACGTACAGCACCGCAAGTGTTCCCTGTCCTGGCTGTACAGTTGCATTAAAGCCCAATAAACCTTCATGGTATGGTCTCTTATAGTCTCTGGCCTCAGGACACAGCCCTATTGAAGTGTTTGGGGCACTAAAGCATGGGCATGGCCAGGACAATGAAGACTTCCAACCTTGGATGTAAACAAACAGTGGAACCGCAGCTGTCAGAAATAAGTAAGCATATGTGGGTGAGGAGGGTGGCTTTTGACAAGTGCACTTATCCTTTAAAGTTATTTTAAGTATTTTAAGAATGTATCCTATATACTGAACCTGTCACATACGTGAAGTATGAAACACTTAATCTCACAATCTCTTGAAATCTTATCCTGAATGCAGGAAGCTACTCTATTCCAATAAATTGTGTTTTATCCATTGTTCACTAGGCAAGTTTATAGACAGATTTGGAGAGTACACAGCTGTTAAACAGGAGTCTCCGAATGAAGATCTTTCTGTTATTTCCGATGTTGAAATTTTGGAAGACACAGCAAAATGTAAGTAAGGGCACCCGGCCCGTCTGAATGCTATGTCGTAAATTGTTTGAAATGTTTCCAATTTGAGAGCATTCTCACAGTTTCAAATGCAGTTATGTAAGCGAGCAGGACTATAGACGAGCTGTCAGTGGTTTGGGAAGTATTGCCCTGGTACTCTTCTAGTG
This sequence comes from Nanorana parkeri, assembly GCF_000935625.1. Classification (NCBI taxonomy): domain Eukaryota; kingdom Metazoa; phylum Chordata; class Amphibia; order Anura; family Dicroglossidae; genus Nanorana; species Nanorana parkeri. Next base: position 4,920,181 of record NW_017306273.1, read on the forward strand.
ACCCTTATTGTTATCCTTCACAGGTTATACTCCTAATAGCCCAGTGGTTCGGAGGGTCAGTGTTCAGCAGCCCCCAGCCAATAGCCACAACTTCCATTCAGATGGAAAACATGGTATCAAATATGCAGCTGGTGAGTTGTCACTTTACATGCATCTGTAGTCTTTTTACAGCTGAACTGCAGGCATTCCGCTATATACTCGGTTAAAATAAATGAAGTCTGTGTAACTCCTGATCCTCTAGCTGTGCACACAGAAAGAAATACAGTTTTGATGACAGTACAGTGTGAATTAAAGCTGAACTCTAAAGACACAAATTATGCGAATGCGGTTTCAAATTGACCGCATGGTTCAATGCATGTCTCAGACTCTTGTTTCCTAATTCCTGCTCATATATACTTTCCTCCTTCAGTGAATGTATGTTCTCTATTACAGACTTACACTCTGTTACCTATACAGGGTCTCCGTAGCTGGTACTTAGAGGTCCAATTGGGCCCTAGTTACTTGAAGATTACTTCTCCTATCTCTATTTCAGACTGTCACACCTTTCTCTCAGCTACTGTTGTATTGAAAGCTATTTGCTCCTTGGAAGACCTACCCTATTTATTTTTTTTGGATGTCCCCTTCCTAAAATTAAAGGATGAGATTTCCCAGGGCTTAACCTTTTACCTCACGTTTCCATTATTGACCTCACCTTACTGTTATTCACACCTGTTGTTTCTTCTTTTTTGCTGTTTAGTTATCCTCTGCTGGAGCTCCATACCCTTTTAAAGGCAGCCTTCCCCTAGTGGTGCTCCAGGGAGGTGGTGGTGGGGGGTGGGGAGTTAATTGCCCAGAGATGGAACTAATTGGGTAGAAAAAGTATTCAGGGTCAAGGTATCCTGGTGCTGCCAAATTTGGTCCTGGCATGTTTAGTTAACTGAACATTCCATTCAAATGATATTGTTGCATCATGGTTGTTGTAAATGCAAATTACATTTTACAATCGGATTGCACCGTGTGGCCAGCTTTATAAAAAGGGTAGTGTTTGCTTAATGATTTTATTTTGTAAAACCGTCTGCCTATAAGACAGTATTGATAATAGTCATCTCATCCTATAGCTGGGAAGGGGCAGACAGGAAGGAAAACTTAACAGGGAAAAGGAGCGCAGCCTAGATTATCTTAAATTGGTGACATCCATTTTGAGCGGAGGAGTTCTTCAATCTTTGTGCAGCTCCATGTTTCCACAACACGCTTATACAAAGGTTCCTAAAGGCTTGTTTGACTATAAAAACAGTGATGTTGGCACACAATTGGAAGTATAACGGTCATCTTGTTTCCATTTTGCCATAAGGACACAGAGCATCTACCTCTGGTATAAATAAAACCAATATGGTCACTGTTCCACAGAAGCTCGTCGTCAAGACACCTTACATCGCTTGCGACAAAAACACACCTGTAAAAGGTAAGATGTATGTGGGGGGGTTTGTTTGATTGGTTATGTGGGGGCAGAGTTGTAGATGGCAATACAAGCTAGCATACTAAACATGAGATTGTAGTCCATCCCGGGAGCGAGCTTGCAGCGTGACTACTTTACAACACACACAGGGTCCATGGGGAAAAAAAGTAGCCCCCCTCCAGAAGGAAGGACAGTGTCAGCACTAATTCAGAGATGATTTGAGGTTATACAGCCGAGTGATACACAAATAAGATACATTTTTGTTAATAGTGAAGGTACTTGAATGTATTTTTAAGGTTTAACTCCCGAGTTTAGTAACACTTTAGTCACAAGTGTCATCACACACACTATAGCTGGCTATACAATAGTAGATTTTTATTGTTCAGCCTGGGGCTGAATGTAAAAAGTCAAATGGCTTCCTCCATCCATGCTAAATAGCATGGATGAATCTCCCACATTAGCTATTGTATTCTGACAGCAGCGCGCGTGCGTATTGCACCCAGTGTAGTTGGGCTTTAAATCAATGTTACCAAATCAGCACAGTGGCATAGTGGTCAGCACTTCTGCCTTGCAGCACTGAGAGTCTCTCCAGATACTCCGGTTTCCTCCCACACTCCAAAGACATGCTGGAAGGTTTACTGGGTCCTGTCCAAATTGGCCCTGTATGTATGCGAGATAGTGACCTTAGATTGTAAGCTCCTTGAGTGCAGGGACTGATGTGAACGTGCAAATCGTTAAAGCACTGTTGTCGCTATATAAATACCTGTAATAAATAAATCCTCTCAGGCACCCCAGCAGTGCTTTTGTTTGGCATAGGGGTGTCTTTACAGGTACTTAAAGTGACACTAAACTCAGGAGTTAAATCCTAAAAATACATTCAAGTACACTAACTATTAACAAAATGTATATTTTATAGTTAATAGTTCAGGTACTTGAATGAATTTTTAAGATTTAACTTCTGAGTTTAGCGTCACATTAACTTTTGTCGAGGATTTGTAGGACACATGGATTATTATTGAGTGGTTTGTGGGTAATTAACAAGTACCTCTTGTCTTTCCCCCATTGCTAGAATTCACTAGTATTGAACCGGTTACATTAAGAGTTAAAGCGAAGGAGCTACCAGTGAATAGTGAAAATGTGTGCTTGGACAGAAGAAATGTAATTAATTACACACTGGGTAAGTTTTTCACACACACCCACACTTGATCCTTATCATATAATTATTTGACTGGAATAAAATATTAATCTTCGGTACAGTGCTGACAATTCTTTGTATGTTATTTAGCAGGATTTTGGAAGCAGGGTTTAAAATACAACTAAATGAGTTGATTTTCTTCATGAAGCTGTCATACGTTTTTCTCTGTATCCTCGATTTCCTAAAACTGAGTTGCATGTGTAATCAAAAAAAAAAAGGGATTTCCTTAGAGGAAATGGCAAGCGATCCATAATATTTGGCGGGTCAGCGGAAACATGGATGTCAATGAAATATTTCACATCGCTCCCAAAAAAGTATTGTTTATACCTAGGGTCTTGCCACAGTTATATGATATCACCAAGGGATTTCCCCAAAAAAACATTGAAAGCACATTTGCATGCAACTCTTCATGCTCAGCTATGTAAACACATCTCACCCATATTGCAAAATGCCATAATGCTTAAAGGAGAACTATGAGGTGAGTGCTTTTCACTCACCTCATAGTTCTAGCCGACCTGACAATGAGACTGTCACAGGTCGGCTCAGTAGATCGGGAGGTGAGCAAACACATACCGGCGTTCGCTCACTTCTCGATCCTGTCACGGCTCTCTGCCGTGACAGGGGAGGGGCTGGATTCCCCCCTCCCCGCTCCGATCCGCCAGCGCTGACTGGCGGAACGGACGGACTAGATAGGCAGAGCCAGCTGTCAGTCACGCAGCTGGGCGGATCCCTGCACAATTGTCGTGATCCGCTTCAGCTGCGCCTTCTCAGTATACCACGAGCAGCAGCTTGCGGTATACTGCGGAGTCTCAGTATACTGCGAGCTGTAGCTCGCGGTATACTGAGCCAAGGGTAACGGGAGGACGCTAGTTTGTGTCCTCCCGTTACCCTAAGGAGAACTACGGGGAAAAGACTTAACCCCATAGTTCTCCTTTAATGAATGCTGGAGCCTGCTTTAGAGGTAGTGGGAGGTTTGTGTAATACTGGACATACATATATATAGTGTAATCAATAATTCTAGCATATGTGGTGGTGGTTTTAATCTATTTAGGATTGGAATATGCTGATTGGTTCAGATAGAATGCTGATAGGTGGAGTCAACATTTTTTTATTTATTTTTTTAAATTGTGAATTATTGTTTTCAATATGAACAATAAACATCTGAAATTATTTTGCTTTGATAGTGTTTAAGATTGAGGCAAAAGGTAGTTGTGTGACACTAAAACCAGAAATATACAATAGTACTATAGATTAGAGGTGCACCGAAATTGAATTTTCAGATGGAAACTGAAAATAAAAAATTTGTCAGGCTGAAACCGAAAATTATTTTTTTCCAATCTTTTTTTAAATTATTATTTTTTATTTTTTTTTTACTTTCAGGGGTTCTAGGGAAAATTGAAGGGGTCTAAACAGAACTCTGATAATTCCCTTTTGAAATAGAAAAGGAGATTGAGGACACCTAGTCCTCAATTTCTTTTTCTGCAACCCCTGTCATAAATGAACAGGAAGCCTCTATACTGAGTGTTCCTGTCCATTCATAAACTATGTATGTCTTTATTCAACCCCAAATACTATGTAACTATGTAATATATTCATAATTGGGGCTTCAGTAAACATACTATGTCCTCAATAATTATACAAACACTCAGCAATAAGCTGATCATTGAGTGTTTGTATACTACTCTCCATCCTGCCTCGCTGGCACAGTAGGCTGAGCGGGAGAGCTCTGCCTCCAATTAAACCGCTGACTCCACCTCCGAACCGCCAGCTCGGCCTCCTGTGACAGCTGTCTCCTCCCTGCACCGCTCTTTATCCTGATTTGCTTGTCACAGGAGGCCGAGTGGGAGGAGAGCTCGGCCCCCTCTGACAGCACTCTCCTCCCCGCCCTACTCAGCCTCATGAAAGTTTCTCTTCACCCTGCTGGACACTGCTCTGTGTCAGAGGGAACACAGAGCAGCGCCCAGTGAGGAGGAAAGAAACTCGGGATGCACCACATTTTTGTCATTTTGCCCAAAATGTTTTGGCGTCTGAAATTTCGGTGCATCCCTACGATAGATATACGAAATATACAATAATAGTAAAGATCATTAACCAGGAGACACAGGCAAACTTTGCATTCAGATGACCACAAGAAAAAGACTATCTTTCTGAACTGAGAAAAAAAATATATATTTTGTCCTTTATTCTTCCTGCAGATGATGATGTAATTATCGAGAGACCACGGGGTCCTACCCTACGAAATATTCCTTCAAAAAAAGTCCAGTATAACATAAAAAATAGTGGATACTGCCAAAGAATGGTGAGGTGGCCTGTTGGTCAAAAAGAGGCCGTCGCCCTCAAACGTTTTGTTCCGGCCTCGCCAAAGGAACCCGAGAGGACTTTTCACTGCACTGAATGTGGGAAGAGGTTTTTAAAACTATCCGACCTTCGACTTCACCAAGGAATCCACAAAATGAAAATGAAACAGTTTAACGGGTCTGTGGCCCAACTAAGACCCCAGCCAAAGGTCGAGACCGGTCCAAAGGCCCCCGTCGAGGACAGCTTTCTTCAAAGAGCATCGATCAAAAACGTGCCTGGAGCACAGCCTTTGTCTTGCGTGTTTGGAAAAGACATCAGCCCCAACTCCAGCATCGTGCAAAGTCCAAAATCTTTCGCTAAGGAGAGACGGTTCGTGTGTAGGTTCTGTGGCAAAAGATTTCAGAATAACAGCAACCTTATCGGACACGAGAGAATTCACACGGGGGAGAAACCGTTCGAATGTCCCGAATGCGGAAAAAGTTTTAGCCAGAAGGCCAACCTCACCACCCATCAGAGACTTCATACCGGGGAGAGGCCCTTTGTATGCATCACGTGCGGCAAAGGCTTCGCCCAAAAGATAAACCTTTTAACCCACGAGCAGACGCACGCAAAGAAGAGAAAGAAGATGGATGGCAAGCTTGTTATGTTGAACTAATTCCATATTTAACTTCAGGTTGTGGCTGAAAATGCATCAGCTGTGATTTACCATAAAGTGCCTGAGAATCACTTGTTCCTCTATACTGGGGGCTAAGCTATGCGGGCCAGGTTTGATTTGATGGAACAAACTCTTCTAAAACGGTCACTTTTTTGTGGGGAAAGCGTAAGATATCGTTGGTCGATTTCAGAAAGTAGCAAAAAAAAAAAAAATACCCAAGGTTATAGTATGAATTCCTTGGCTTATTCAGGTTGAAAAGTTTCGGTGATGCATCTTTATCAGTGATGACATTTAAAAGGGCAGTCAAGGTGGTAGCCCCTCAGTCCAGATCTTTTATATTGAAACAGTGGGAAAGCAATGGTTGTCTATGTAGACCGTAAATTAATCAAACATAAGGGTGATGTTGGGATGGTCGATGTCCCCAAAAAACGTGTCATTTTGGTAACATACAACAGCGTTGTTGTTGGCATTTAAGTAGAACTTAATTTTTGCCCTCAGAAAAGTCAGGTTGATGTAAAAGAATTGAATTTAAAAAGTTGACCTCTGTGTCTACAGGTCTTCGCGGGTGATCCTAGCTATCAGTGATGGAGACAGAGGCATCTCCATCCCTCCTGGCGCCCGGTTAACTTAAAGCAAAAAGTGTCCAATAAACCTTCCAGTGTCCCATAATGCAACATGGGCATCTTGGCAGCAAGGTAGAGGCCACTGTCTTGTATTCGTGATAGGGGACAGTCCAGTGCCCACAGCTGGAGCTCAAGTTGTGCATTACCTTCATTGATGGTTGCTTTAGCACACAAAAGCCACTTTGCCTTCTGTTAGGCTATTATATCATCATTCAAATATTTTTGCCTTCCCACGTTAACTTTCACACAATTTTCCACGGTCTAATAAGATTACCAGAAAAGCTACTTCATATGACTTGTGGTTATTGGTGCCAGCTAGCTATTTCTGCTGCACAGAAATCAGACCGTGTCGTCATCATCAGGCTTAAACCCCAAATCCAGGCAAACCACCTTCTTAGTTTTAGAATAAGGAAGGGCTATTACCTCTGGCAAGCTTTTATTACTGAAAGGTATAAGGGGCTGGATCATTGGCTCTAAGGCCTCATTTACACGAATGAAGGCCGGCACATACAGCTCTTTGTGGCGTGCACGGCCGTATCAGGCAGCTCCCGGGAAGGACAGGTGCTGTGTGTGATTAGTACGCAGCCCCTGTCCTTCTCTATGGGAGTATGCAGGCATACGCCGCCCTACACTCACCCCAAGTGCAGGTCCTTGCGGGTGTCCTGGCTCGGACGCAGACAGGATCCATCCTGTCAGCGTACGAGTACGGACACCCGCACGGACGTGCAGGTCGGGTGAGGTTGGGTAATTTTATTGGAAGTTGCAACTCATTTTCCTCAATTGATTGAGCATTTTAGGATACCTGTGCCTATTGCTAATGTTACTTACTGAGATAAATTGCACCAGTGGCATTAGTCTCCATTTATACCCCCCCACCTTGAAACCAAGCTTTATGGACCCTATCGAAAATGTGGTGCCTTGAGGGCGATTGGATTGTACCTCCATGACGGCCTTTGGTGTCTATGGGCTTACTTATTCTTTCCACATGGCCTTCAATATAGGAAAACTAAATCTGGAGTAAGGGGCTTGGAGTTTGTTCAGATAAATTTAGACTGATGCTCTTTAATTGCACATAATAATGTATATAGTGGAGGGACTCCTGGCTGGAATGGAGCCAACTGCCCTTGATAATTTTAATTCACCACCGATCTACATTGCTTCATTGTGGGAATGTACAAAAATGGTCACAGCGGGTACAAATCCTACATTCAAGGACCGACTTCAGTCCATCGTTTAAATTGTAGAGATCGTTCATACCTGGTTACGATCGAAAACGACCCCGTATATTTTAGCCCCCAAAGTCTACTTTATTTTAAAATGCACATTATACATTTTGTTGAGTCGCAGGCTAATTTTACTATGACATTTTATGGACTAGTATTTTGACAGGTGCTACTCCGAGAACAGATAAGATACATACAAAAAAAAAATAAAAGTACCTCAGACATGAGAAGTATTTTAGAGGTTTCTAAAGTACGAATCATATGTTCCAATTTTTCTAGCCTTATGTTAAAGTAAAAAAGAAAAAAAAATACATCTATATATAAAAAAAAAAAATTGTTGTAACCGGTTTGTATATAACAGTTGTGTTTTAGATATCGGTTCAAGGCTGAAAGTCTTGATTGTTTGTCCACTAATAACAGTTTTCAGGGGTGAAAAAATATATATATCCTGTACATAGATTAGTATCTCTCTCGCCCAACTCTGAGACCTCAATGACACTTTTTCAGTATGCTAATTGTGTTGTGCAACCCTTGAAAAAAAAAAAAAAAGTCTCTATTTTTTAAGAAAAATATGTTGACTGCAAACTTGGGAGGAGAGAAATGTTTTTGTCTTTTTTTTTTTTTTTCTTTGTTATTTATTGAATAGTTAATCTTTTTAGTGCAAAACTCTCCATCAGGTTTTATTTTTTATTTTGGTAAAGGTTTTACTGTTAACACTAAAAACATCCTGCTAAGACATATTAACCTCCAGATGTAATTTATAGCTTAGTAGTTTCCGATTTTGTGCTTCTATGTAGGCAATGCTGACAATGTACATAAACCTCCATGTTTTAATGGTGTGTTATTTGCCAAGTAGACAAACGAGAATTTTCTGAAGTTAAACTATAAAAAAAAATGTCGTAGATGGCTTTTTAAAATTTTTATTTCCTCCTGCTTTATCCTTCTTTTTTATTATAGTTTAAAACATTTTTTGATACTCCTGGATGAGTTTCAACAATATGTTTGACTAGTTCTAGGTTGCGAGAGAAAGTTTGGGCAGACAGTCGCACAATAATAATAGAATGTTAGTTGAGGGTAGACACAACTCCCCTTGTTTGGGTCAGGTCAGGGATCAAGAATTGGATGCTCGTGCCATATTTAAAGTACGAAGACTAGAGGTATCCATACTCCAAACATGTTAGATAAATGGGAATTTTTATATTTCTCTTCAGACTGATACAGCGTATGAAGATTTCTATTGACAATGCCTGATGGCTCGGTAAAGTCCACGCAAACAATTGATGGAACTGGTCAGAAGAAATCATACTTTGAACATCTTACTGTTTATGTATTGGAGTTGTAAATTTAAGAACATACGTTTCAGTCTGTGTATGGGTACCTTAATGCCTAGAGTAGATATGATATAGATATTTAGTCATATAAACACTGTGCTAATAACCTCCATTTTCATTGTTTTACCTTCACTTTCCTCTTCTAGCCGTTGCACATTTTGTCCGCAGTGTAATGGGCACCAGACCAGGCTGCCAAGTGCACTCCATAATATAATAGACCTGGTCAGGCACGCCTCCTCTCTTCCTCCGCATTACATGTCTGCCTTTGTGATTAGGGGTGTGTTCATTACTCATCTATGCCAACATAGACCACTGCAGTAGGAAGGTGGGAAGCACATTTCCATTGTGAATTCAAGGTATTTCCAAGTAAATATCAGTCGAAAAACCTAACTTGTAGCATTGTTGGACTATAGAGAATAAAACGTTTGAGCCCTGGTTCACACCAGACACTTTATCGCATTGTGGCCACCTCACTATGTTGTGGGGCAGCAGGGGGCGTGGTGTCCATTGAAGTGAATGGCACGGTAGCCACGCCCTCCAAGCACAATGCGATCGGTCCCACGGGAAAGCAAGGCATATTATGCCTGCGGTCCGGTTCCGAACAAAATAGTGCTTGCAGCATTTTGTTCAGACCGGACCAGACAGCAGGCATAATGTGCCTTGCGTTCCCGTGCGGCCAATTGCATTGTGCCCCACAACATAGTGAGCTGGCCGCAGTGCGTTCTGGCCAGGTTCGAGCCGGAACGCACGGTCTCTGGTGTGAACGAGGTCTGAGACTTAGGCTACATTCACAGTGTGTGCCATTACATGCGTTTATATGCATTTAAAATGGTTTTCTATACAATTTGTCAATAAAAAGCATTGACGGAAAACCATGTTGGACTGCGGGCGACTTTCTCCTAAATAAAATGGTTTTCTGAACGCATACATATGCATCTAATGATTTCCAGTGGATCAGTTACATTGCTAGGTTGAAAAAAGACAAGTCCATCGAGTTCAACCTATAGAGGTTACACAATGCGTTTAGATGCTTTTTCCTGCGGCCAGTTTAGCTGCAGGAATTGATTTTTACTTCTAAACGAACGTAAACACAAGATGCGTTTTTTTGCTCATTGGCTGCTTCAGTGGACTGTCAATGGGCAAAGGACAGATGCATCTAAACACATTTGCGTGTAATCGGACATCATATTCGGCATCTAGAAGCATAAACAAAGCATCTAGCCTGACTGATTTTGCAGACACATCTCTAAATGCAAGTGTGAATGAAGCCTTAAAGTGGACCTTAATGTGGAACTACAACCTCCTATCCCTTACAGCCAAGGAAGGTGCCATTTTTAGCCTCTATTTGGATTGCCATTGCCATGGCGCTGCACATGTGATCAGCTATGACCCCAGCCAATTAAGGGCTTAAAAGTTCGGTTGAGAGCTGAAATTAGCACACTGGCAACCTCGACTGTTGGCATGCCTTAAAACGTAACTGTTTTGGAGACCATTAAATTGATGGGTAAAGTTCCTCTTTAGGATGTACAAGTTAAAATACAGTTTGTAAAACTTTCAGATTTTTTCAAAAAGTTGATTTTGCCTTAGAATATTCTGGCTGCAGATAACAACAAGCACTCGAGGCGAAATCTATCCTCTGACAACTCAGCTGCCCAATAGGGTTCCCCAGTCGTAGGAGGATTTTGGATGGATATCTTTTACCTAGATGTAGAATGTAAAGACTGCAGTAGGGTAATGGATCCTTTACTCCATCGTATTCACCTCCCTAGCAAAGATCTTTGATTGCACTTAAACTACGAGGGTCTATCAAAAGAGTAATGCCTCCATGCCTGTAATTTGAGATCTCAACTTTTAGACCTGGAGGCATTACTTTCTGATTGGCCCTCGTACAATTTTCCATCTACAACTGCATCCCCCAGAGGTCAGTCCTTGGTGAATACTAAACTGGCTTCACGTTAAATTTGGTTTCCATTTTAAATCGGATTAAGTTTCATTCCAAATAATTTAAAACAAAAACCCACAGCTGAAGCTCAACTCTTCCCATTAATTTTTTGGTTTTCCACCCTCAGTAACTTAAACTTCTACTTGTCAAGTATGGCAGCTCCACATTTACTGCAAGCTAAAAGTCTACAAAACCTTTATTTTTTGTTCCCCACATTATTTGTCAGGTGGTAGATACAACTTTAAGGCTTCACACGCTGTAGATGGTGTAGCTGCATGTCTTAAAGTAAAAGATGGAAAAAGTATTTGAAGAATTTGACTGAATCTACAATTTGATCTCCTGTTTAGTGAACACAGACGTATAGATGAATACATGTGGCAGCTCTGTAGAATTAGCAAACATTTGCTTTCTTAAAGTCCATCGAGTACACTGAGTTTTTGTGTCAGAATTTCGTTGCGTTGGGATTAATACCAGACTATCAGTACAAATCTCCTGTTTGTTTTTTTCTGTTTCCGTGTTAGTTTTAACTACAAATATCTTCCAGGTTACAGAACCCAAGAAATGCAAACAACTCATATTCTTCAGGATACAATGTTGATGTAATTGTTCAGGAAATGTAATCTTGTTGTCGTTGATGTTGATATTCAGGCTGAAAGATACCGTCACCCAACTGCTCACGTTACATGCAAATTAGTTTATTGAATCTGACGCGGGTCACCCTTTCGTTTTGTCCAAATTTGACCAGCTGCAGATGGGCTGTGTACATTTTGTGCAGAGAAACAGTCTAGGGCTTTGTGTCTCGCGTTGTTTAATATGGAAGGGAAGCTGCTACTTTTAGAGTATATGTAAACTCTTAATCTGCTTTTCAGTATTTGCCACCATGCCTCCCTGTGTACAGTTGCCTTAAACAATGATTTGTGAATCCGTTACAGGTTTTTATACTTGCAGATCCTGCCATTAAAGGGTAAGTTCACTTTCCCAAGTGAATTTGGGAAAATGGAATTACCCGCTCAAATCTGGCAACCCCTCTTAGCAAGAAGAGCTTTTCATAGGTCAGCGCAGTCAGAAGTGCTTCTTGCTGACCACTGAGTGCTCGCAGTTTGCAAGCAAAATTCAAAATCTATAGCGCAGGGCTGCGCTATGGAGCATTATGGTATATGTATAGTACACCCGTAGCAGGGGAGGGGAAGGACCATTCACGGAAAGTTAAGTATAGCGGCCGGGGGAGAGGGGGCCAGATTTGAGTGAGTACTCCATTTTCCTAAATCCACTTGGGAAAGTGGACTTACCCTTTAACAGTACTTCCTGTTGCACACTGAAAATGCTAAGCCATTGCCAGTTATCAGCAGCATAATCAGCCAGCCATGCATGCTCTTTTGGTTGGCCATTGGGCTTCCAGTCTGATAGGCTGCTCAGCAGCCATCTGAAGGAGCACATACGGTAGGCTGCCAATGCTTCTATTTTTTAGGCAGTGGCATCAGCCTGAAACAGGAAGAGCTGTTACTGGAAGGAGCTCTACGTAGAAAAACTGCTGCAGATTCACAAATAATTATTTGCTTAAGAAAAAAGTAAACGACGAGACAATTCTACTAAATATCCTGAAAATTAGATTTTGAGTTTCCATGCACTAATTTTCCCTTTGATGATTCTACCAGATACCAGTGATTCCTGCGATGTAAATCCCCAGAATGTAAAAGCCGTCTCTGATCGGACATTTCTGTGTAATATTGTCTTTTGAAGAGTTGATTTTACATACAGTATGGCAATGTTTGTACTTGTCTTGGTAGGAAGAGAATGTGTCCCTTTTTAAGCAATGGACAAAGCCATGATATGTGTCGGTGTAACTTTGGACTAGAGAGATGCTTCCATATTATTAGGGTGCATGCACAGAGTTGTTTCATAACGCTGAACAGCTTTGATGTAGTCTAAACAGATCAAAGTCAATGTCAGTCTTGCAGGTGACCCCTTGGCATAAGACGGTGTTTGGCTGGTTTCTCAGTCATAAAGTGTTTTATATGCATTATTGTTCCATAAATACTAAAGACCTCTACTGAAAAATGTATATGTTTGCTAAATAAGCTCAAGCAGTGCAGAGAGCTGTGATTTTGCATCATTCAGGGGCTCATGTATAAACCTTTTACCCAGCGTAAGGTTGGGTGAATGCAGTTTGCATGTCATTGCTGCCACTAGATGGCACAGAGGAGCATAGGATACTCCTATTCTCCTCAGCGCCATCTGATGGCTGTACTTCCATAGGAACGGCATTCACCCAGCTTTACACTGGGCAGAAAGAAGGTTTGTACATGAGCCCCTATGTGTATGTCTGGGGGGGAGGGGGAGAAAACCATATTCAGTACATGTCTGCAAAACTTGCACATTTCTCCCAATTTTAATCCCCCTTCCAAAAATGCGCTCCGCTCCTAACTTCCTGCTAGCAACCGAAATCCCAAGTGGTGTCACACTGCTTGGGATTTCAGTTGCTGGCAAGAATTTGAGCTTGGATATTCATTTGTATGAGAATTGGATTGCCATAGGCAACATGCAGATGGATAAAGAAAAGTAGTTTCACAGATCAATGTTTTGGCAGTGTCCGCCTGTGTGAGGACTACTTTGTTATTAGAAAAACAAACAATGCATTTAAAGTTGCACATTTTTTTAAAGACCATTACCTTCTGAGTGTGGGTAGTTTTAGTCACTTGTACCCTTTCGGTGGGTGTAGATTTACCATGGTGTGGTCGCCTTTTTTGTGCCATCTGTAATTAAGGCAATGATGGTCTTGTTGGCCATGGCTCTGTCGATTTTTTGCATTGACCTAAGGGCCAGGTGAACATAACTGGTCAGGTTTGATTGGGTGCACTTTTATTCAGGTCTGAAAGAATTATCCATTGGTCTTCTGGGAAAAGATCCGAGTCTAACTGTCTTTACGGCAACAGAGCTACTGTAACTTCAGGACATTTTGACTGTTTTCACAACGGAAATTAAAGCCAGCTTGAGAAATTTTAGTTCACCCATTTGCAGATTCTTTTTTGGTTCTTTTTAAAGTTGCTTCTTAAAACAGATGCAAACCATCTTTTGACAACTCTTTCTGTGGCCTAACTGACCAAACCCCCTTTTTATCTCTTTGCCGTTTTACCACAACGTGAAGCTGTTGCTCAAAGTAAGACTTCAGTTGGGTATACATGTTTCTATTTTCTACGTTCAACCTGCTAGTTGAACACAGAAAATGGAACATATTCTACTATTACAGATAAGTTCACCTTTTGCAGAAATGAAAGGAATGCATAATAATATATAAAATATGCATTTCCTTTCATATTTGCATTTTAAGCCATTGTGATCACTTGATCAGGGCTGCAGAGCTCAGGCTTCTGCACATTCTAAAGCTGCCCATACACCTTGCGATCATCGGATGAAACTTTTCGAACCGATGATAGAACCATCAGATGATTTTCGTACGGCGGCCCCATCCTTCCCCGATTTACCGCAAGGTTGGATCAGCGGTAATTAGAAGAAAGCACCTAGACGGATTGCGGTAATCGACCGCACGTATTTTCGTCTGCGCATGTGCAGTATAAATCGTACGAATTTTGACGTACGGAAATGCCACCAACCTTGCGAAAATCGTACGATCGCCCGATCTGTAGGTTTAGCTGCCCATATTCCTGCATCTAACCAAAGGGAGGACGGCTGGACTGTGTATGAGGTGATTTAATGCAGTTTGAAGTCCAGCCGTCCGTCCCCCCATCTGTCCTAACTGAAACCCCGTACATCAGTACGGAGCTCTGCCTGGGAGAGAATGTGCTGAAGTCTGAGCTTCGCAGCTGTGATCGAGTGATCACAATTGTAATTCTTTCCAGACTTAAATACAAATATTAAAGAAATGCATTTTTATTTTTTTTAATTAATTATTCATTTCCTTAATTTTTGCAAAGGGTGAACTTATCCTTTTAATGCTCCTTACGAGCGTTGATCGAGGGCTCTCCCACTGTCTACATTTTACATTGTATTGTTATTGGCTGCTCGCTCTGTTCGGCCAACAATTTTCTGACTGGCTCCGTGGATTGAGGAATACCGGTCGGAAAGGTGCTGACAGTGGCACCCACGCTTCAAATTTCATCAAGGACCGGCCGAAATTTGAAGCATGTATACTTGCAGTTGTACACTGAAATGCACCTTGCATCTGTTGGTTGGAGTCCCTTTTTGTTGAATTTCTTTACACTCGCAGTAACTTCTCAGAAGCCGCCGTCTACAGCAATGTTCATAGTTTTTGTTATAGCTGTCATTTTGTTGTATGCCAAATCTACCTGAGAGAACACTAATTGTCATGTGTAACCGTCAATTTTACATGTCTGTCAATGTATGCCCGAGTCACAGTGAGGGGAAATCCCTGGCAAAAATTAAAATCTCTTTGGAATAGGGAAACTGAGTATTGGAATCATCATGTACTGTAGTTACTAAACCCCAATGTGTTCTGTGATATTCTGGGCAAGAAGCAGTCACATGTATTATTTGGTAAATACATATACAGTGCTTCCTATCTGAATTCAGAAATACGTTGTGTCATTACTGTACAGTTGAGGGAATGTTTTGTGTTACTTAAAATATTTTGTTGTTTTTAGGTCCAGGGCTCTACTGTACAAACCGTGACCGTCTGGGTTCTGTTAAATGACTCCTTTTTCAGCAGTGGCAAGTCAAATGTTTTATAAATCACTATGAACAACCAAAAATAATCTTCCTTTAAATGTTGGGATGAAAATCTTGGTGGAAAATTACAATTTAAACTATGATATATTTCAGGATGATTGTAGCCTCAAAGGCGAAAACACAAAACCTCACCTCAACTACTTTGTGTTGGAAAAGCAGAATTTGGTAATATCCCCATTAGTGAATAGAGCCTCGGATTTTATTCCGGCAGTTGTTTTTCACGTTATGTTTTATTTAAAGTGGCCCTGTCAGATTCCAAGAAAAAAGCAGTCAGAAGGTCCCTGCAGGAGAAGTATGGCGCTCACCTCTCTAGCAGCTTGGTTCCTACCTCTTCTCCAGCCTGAAGCCTCCTCTGGTCTCTCCAGCATTCAACAC
The DNA here is from genome assembly GCF_000935625.1 of Nanorana parkeri. NCBI lineage: Eukaryota > Metazoa > Chordata > Amphibia > Anura > Dicroglossidae > Nanorana > Nanorana parkeri. Next base: position 4,935,962 of record NW_017306273.1, read on the forward strand.
TTCTGGTATTGTTGAATGCATGTGCGTCTGTCGTATGCCTTGGTTCCATCCTCTGGCCCCTATTCCACTACAGCACTCAGCAGTGACATAGGGTTTAGAGAATAGAACCAACGACAACAGCTTGGTGGAAAATTACAATTTAAACTTTTTAAAGGACACAGACACTGGAATATGCTGACATAGGCCGCAACTTGGGACAGAGTAAGGTAGGAGACCAGGGCCACCAGACAGACAAGGGTACAACCTTTTCTATTGCAGAGACCTTACAAGTGCATGTTTGTTAGAAGCTGACAGAGTACACAGAGCATGTGACTACATTGTAGGCTGGAAATCATTTAGAGAATACAGCCCGTGCATTCACCAGGACTTTGTGACATCTGTTATAAGATACAGAGCACCTCATGTCACAACTTCCTGCTAGGTCAATTGGCCGAATACAAGTTTCACACTAAGTACCAGTAACAGGTTCACTTTAATTCAGTTGTTGCTTTGTCTACTCATTAAAAAGGAAAAGGAAAACCAAAATATAACATATGCAAAGATTTTACTGTTATTGTAATTTTTTTCCTTTGTTCAGCAGCAAGAATTGTTTTTGTATTTGTCTCTATCAGTGTTGTGTGCGTATCACAACCTTTTCTTCAGAACATTTCCCTCTTGTTACCTGTTCCTCGTGTGTCTGAAAACGATTATAACTTACGGTACTTCTAGAAGGAGATTGTTAGCTGTTACTATAATAATCCTTCCGTTTAGAATGGGTGCTCGATAGAAGTTGAGTCTGTGTATGTGATTCTTTATGGTTGTCAGAAATGCTGTAATATCTTCCAATAAACTCTGTTTTCTTACTTTATAAGCGTTGTTGTCTTTTTATATTTCTTCATGAATGGGGTCCAACCCTTGAAGGGAATTCTGTTTTGTTTTTTCTATATCTCTGTAAAATAAGCGGCGTCCCGAGGCCGGGTGTTACCCGGAGCGGACACCAGGTGACACCCCACTGTGATGTAATCGTGCATGCTGGGTCATCTAATTGACAACTGCCAGCGGCCATCTTAGTGATGGACGTCGGCAGAGAGAGGCGGGGACGTTCACCCGGCGGGATGAGGTATGCCGCCAGGTCCTCTCTTGACACTGTGGGGCTCTCGGCCATGACTTTTTACAGGGGGTGACACCAAAATGACTGTCAGTCATTTTGGTGTCACCCCTCCAATGGTGTCACCCATGCTGCACCCCCCTTGTGATGCCACTGTGCAAAATGGCTCTTATTCATTGAGGGAAACTGTATTCACAGGCAATTGGTTATACTGACACCCACAGCAGGATTTGAACATTGGCAAACAACAAAACAGACCAGCATACTATCCTTCCTACTCCCAGTTTGCCCCCTTTTTTTCCCCTTGGTGTCCTTGGACGATGGATGTAATTTCTCTACTTTACTCAGTCAGACCCCACTGGACTGGAGGATTGGCAGGTTAGCCTGGAATGTGACCTTTGGGACTGGACCCCCTGCACTTTCCAGACCTGGGTACTGTCTTAGCCACAGAGCGCTTTCTGTGTCCAGAGCCGTGGCACGGTCTCTGAGGACTCACTTTTTGAGAAGGCCATGTGGACTGAGCACCAGCAGCTAGCTCGCTATTAGAATAATTGGTCTACATTTGTATCCAGATCTTTCATTGTATTGCAGAAAGGGATAATGCTGAAAGACTGAGCGATCATGCACTTAGTTTAGGGAGTGTCACGCATGCTGCACACTCTTCTTCCCACCATTCAGCGTGAGGTATCGCCATCCTATTGATCTTACTAGGTTGGTCTTTGCTGTCCACCTACAGTGACTTGGTCACCACTGGCTGTCTGAACCTCTCTGACTACTAACAGCCAGTTTATAAATACTCAAAGCTTGGTATTGTATCCTAAGCTACGTCGTCACTGCCTTGCAGTGCAATATGTTAGATCTTAGATGCTCTGGTACCAGTACCACTGTAACGCCCTCCAGATCACATTCCTCTTGCAGCTCCAGGGCTGCCTACAGTGTACCCACTCGATGGCCTGGCAGGGACAGTCTGGAATGTTGTCCTCTGCTTGAGTCCTCGGAGACTTCCATTACACATAGCCCTCTCCTTGGTTCTCTCCCTGTGTGTCTTGTAAAGTAGTCACCGCTCCAAGCTCGCTCCCAGGATGGACTACAATCTCATGTTTGGTTTACTCATTTCTTATTGAGATTGTAGTCCCTCAAAGTATCCCCCCTCCAGAAGGAAGGACAGTGTCAGCACCAATTCAGAGATGATTGGAGGATCTACAGCCGAGTGATACACAAATAAGATACATTGTTGTTAAGGTACCTGAATGTATTTTTGAGATTTAACTCCTGAATTTAGTGTCAGTTTAACATGAAAAAATATTTTGAATTCTTGGTTCACTTTAAAGCCAATCTCCTTTTTTAACTCTTTAGAATTTTTCCCCATCGTTTAAAAAAACATAAGTATGTACAGCATTGCTCACCCTCATTCTCCTCTAGTGACCATCCTCTTCCAGGATCAATGGCACCCAAGTCATTTAACCTAATGGTTAAACCTGGGCTGCTCCACGCACTACCTGAGTGCCATCCTGTGCAGCAGTACCACCAACCAGTGGAGAAGAGGGCTTTGCTTATCCTGTGACCACCTGGGGGGGAAAAAAGGTTTGACCAAGGTTTGCCGCCATTTATAAACAACTAAATAGACTTCATACAGCCTCAAGAACAACGGCAAAATATCAGTTCTATAACATAGTTAAAAAATAATTAAAGGCCTCCTATTTTTTTTTTTTCAGTTTGTTTTAACAATTCTTAATTCTTCAATATCTGCAATGTCCCAGAAGAATACAAATCTTTTATAATTGTAACTGCTGCCATCCCAGGGGCCTCTGGAAGTGTATAAATATCACAGAAATACAAGAGTCATGCCAGAAGAATTCAACCATGAAGATTAGGGCTGTGCAAATTAACGATTAATTTCTCGATTACTCGTTAATCTTTTTGATCGATTTAACATTTTTTTTGAAACTTTCTGCACGAGCGCCAGCCAAGGCATTGGCCTATACAAATACAGCACAGCAATGAAGTAATAAAATGAACTAGGATCACACTAATCCAGCACGTTATTATTCTGAGTTGCCCCACTCAAGCGGCGGCCATATTGAGTGGGGCACGTGAGATTAATAACGTGCTGGATTAGTGTGATCCTAGTTCATTTTATTACTTCATTGCTGTGCTGTATGTGTATAGGCCAATGTAGTTGGATCTGTATGTGCGTTATAATTAATCAAAATGAATCGATTAAAAAAAATTTTGATTAATCGAACACGAAAATTTTAATCAGTAACAGCCCTAATAACAAATAACAATTTCTTTTGATTTTTCATGCAAAATTACCAATATTTACGAAATATTAAACTTTCCGAGTTGAATCGAGCGGAAATTTGCTTACAAAAATAGTAATTACTATTTTTCTTTATTTAGATTTTTTTTTTTTAGATAATGTATTTTGGGTCATTTTATCATATTTATTAAACTTTGTGAGGGGGTTTTGCCCTTTTTTTGTGTACTGGCACTAGAACCAGGCCAGGATAGATAAAAGGAGCTTCCATAACCCTCAAGAGCTATTGAAAGTCTATTACACTCGTATAAATGAACACCTTAATTTTCCCTTCCCTATTAACTCCAATGTATTCTGTAAACATTTTGGGGAATTTCATTTAATGCTTCTTAAGGCGTCAGTACTTCTCACTAAGTCTTACATTTTTTTTGCATGTTTTATTTTGTTTTAATTTTAGAACTTCTATATTTGCCTTTTGCAGCTTACATTTTTTAATCAATTATTTTTCTGATTTTTTTTGGTACACTAGCTATCATGTTGTTGGTTCTCTGGTAAATTTGTAGCAGCATAATTTTTTGAATGCAGTACTTTATATTACCATATTGTTGTACAATGTAACTAACAATATATGTGAATTATTACACATAGAATACATTATTTTGTACTCGTGTAATATGAACAATACCAGTGATGCACATAAACATAAACCAAAGCAATTTTAAAGCTGAACTCAAAGCAGGTCAATACATTAAAATGCATACAGTTAGGGCTGCAGCTAATGATTATTTTCATAATCGATTAGTTGCCCGATTATTTTTTCAATGAATCGATTGGTTGTTAAAAATAATCAGGCAACTAAACGATTATGAAAACACATGTGTGATACACAAATAAGATACATTGTTGTTAATAGTTAAGGTACCTGAATGTATTTTTGAGATTTAACTCCTGAGTTTAGTGTCAGTTTAACATGAAAAATATTTTGAATTCTTGGTTCACTTTAAAGCCAATCTCCTTTTTTAACTCTTTAGAATTTTTCCCCATCGTTTATAAAAACATAAGTATGTACAGCATTGCTCACCCTCTCCGTGCTCCCAGCACTGTCCTCATTCTCCTCCGGTGACCATCCTCTTCCAGGATCAATGGCACCCAAGTCGTTTAAACCTAATGGTTAAACCTGGGCTGCTCCACTAATCGTTTAGTTGCCCGATTTATTTTTTCAATTAATCGATTGGTTGTTAAAAAAAAAAAGCCCTCTCTCTAATCAATGATGAGAATCGTTGCCAACTATTCTCATTATCGATTAGTTTTGAATACCTACATACAGTATATGGTAACTTTTACATGCCAAAGGAGTTGTCATTCTGCCTGGCCAGTCCTGAGACTAACACAACATTGCCAGACCGCTCAGCCATTTTCTCCATTTTGTTATATTAAAATGTATTTTTATTTTCCATGCCATTCTGACCTCCACCACACAGCAGGTTGTTGAGCTACCAGTTATCTTTTAGATTGAATGATGGCCAGTGTCTTTTAACCGACATCTTGTGAGCCCAGGCTGCCAAAGACACATTGGCCTGGGCTCACAGTACAATTCTGCAGAGAGTGGTACTAATGTAGTAACATCAGCGCCTTTTTTTGGGGTATGGAAGAGCACCCACCTCCAACAAAGAGTGAAGAGAACAAGGACCCCAGCACATCACGTGACTGGCCAGAAGAGCTCAATTTAAGGGATATATAAGGGTCTATGGGGAGAAGGGGAAGCATATTTTTATATGGAGATCCGTTTTAATTCCTGTACTGAAGCACATTTATGTAGAGAAGAAGGTGATCCTCTAATGTGCCAGTGGTGAGTTATTCTTTTTGTGAAGGCTTTTTAGGTTGTCAATTGGACAGCCTTTGTTATCCTGAAATAAGGCCCAATGTTGTACGATGTTCTGTCAGGCAGATACGTGATTTATTCTTAATTGTCATGTGACCTTACGTCTGCTATTGTTATAAATAAAGAATACACACTATCGGGCCCAAAAAAAAGTCACACATGCTAATATTTTGTTGAACCGTCTTTAGCTTTGATTTCGGCACACGCCGTGGCGTCATTTTGATAAGCTTATGTAATGTCACGACATTTATTTCCTTCCAGAGTTGTACTCATTTTTCACCAAGATCTTGTAGTGATGATGGGAGAGTCGGAGCACTGCGTAAAGTCTTCTCCAGAACATCCCAAAGATTCTCAATGGGGTTAGGGTCTGGACTCTGTGGTGGGCAATCCATGTGTGACAATGAAGTCTCATGCTCCCTGAACCACTCTTTCACAATCTGAGCCCGATGAGTCCCGGCATTGTCATCTTGGAATATGCCCAACGTGCCATCAGGGAAGGAAAAAAATCTATTGATGTAAAAAACCTGGTTGTTAAGTATATGCAGGTAGGCAACTGACCTTGTTTGGGCTTATAACGTTGCTGAACCAAGACCTATTATCCAATGGAAGGCTCTGACCTATTTGCTAAATGTATATTTGCTATATGTAAATTTCAGTGATCAGTGAATGGCTACAATGGTTTGTAGCCTGCAATATATTTTTAAAGTGGACGTTGCATCCAATTCAAGATCCACCTAACTTTTAGGACCCCCCCTCCCCTCCATGGAGAAAATCAGTATTGGCAATAAAAAAACAAATCGCACATTAGGAGAAAAATGTAAAATATGCTAACTTCACCGCTTCCATCCACAACTCCTAGGCAATGGTGTAGTTACAGGCCTTACGGTGAGAACCTGGGAAGTCTTAGGATCCCAAGTTTTGCCAGAAAATGCTTTTGTAGAAGTCCACAATAAAAATAAAGCAATAAAATAAGTTTTTACCTTTTAGCCTTTTCATATGATGTGTAATATTCAATCTCTCCCAACACATAAATCCCAACTACCATTATTTTTTTAAATTACATGGACCCCCAAGCAGTGTACGACATAAAAAAAAAAATGCTTAGGCTGTGATGCAATACTTGCGGGCCAAAGCCACCCCTCGCAGTACTTTTTCACCACAAGATGGCCTCGGTCTTCCTAGTTAAATGACACTGGGCATCATTTAACATGGAAGGTTTAGGACATACTATGAATGCAGGGGATCATAGCTCTACCCCCCTGAGGTAGTATCACCACAGTAGCCTTCAAACAAGGGGAGGACCTGATGTGTCATGTGACCAGCCAAAAGACACTAAAAAAAAGGTAAGTATATTAACCATTTACCGACTGCCCATTTTACATGAATGGATAGGAATAGACTGACCTCAAGTTGTTAAAAAATACACAATGGAAGGGAGCCTCCAGGCAGGGTGGGGTGTCACATGTGGGGGAACGTCTTACTTTCCTTGATTTTGTTTTTCTATTTCAGCATTTTGATGACGAATGACAGTACAGTGACAGAGTTCATCCTCCTCGGATTTCCAGCCCTCTTCCCTGTACAGACTGCTCTATTTTGTTTATTTTCAATATTTTACATGTCGACTCTCCTGGGAAACGTTCTTATCATCGTCACAACTACCTTCAGCTCTGAACTCCTCACTCCCATGTATTTCTTCCTCTGCAACCTGTCTCTTCTTGAGATATTTTATACCTCGGTGACCATTCCTAAGATGCTTCTTAATTTCCTTCTGAAGACCAGTTCCATCTCCTTCATGGCTTGCGCTGCCCAAGTGTATTTTTTCATAGCCCTGGGTAGTATCGAGTGCACCTTACTAGCTGTCATGGCTTATGACCGATATTTAGCCGTCTGCCATCCACTACATTATGTGTTTATGATGGACAAAAGTAAATGTGCCATGTTGGCTGGCAGCTCCTGGATCAGCGGGTTTGTCAACTCTATGATCCATACTACTTGTGCTTTTCACCTTACATTTTGCTCCAACAGGATAAATCAGTTCTTTTGTGACATCCCACCCTTGCTGAAGGTGGCTTGTGGTCAGACTATGGATGCTGAGATTGTCCTTTTCATCGTTGGTGGTGCTTATGGATTTGGATCTTTCCTGTTGACTTTAATATCATACATTAACATCATTTCCACCATCCTAAAGATAAGGTCTAAAGAAGGACAACAAAAAGCCTTCTCCACTTGTACATCACATCTCGTTGTTGTGACATTGTTCTTCGGAACTTCTTTCTCTGCTTATTTGAATCCTACATCAAAAAATTCATCGGAGGAAGAGAAGCTGGTACCTGTGTTTTATGCTGTAATTACCCCCACCCTGAACCCCATAATATATACACTGAGAAATAAGGATTTCAAAAGAGCACTGAAGAAAATGAAGGTTCATGCTTTTGCAAAGTTTTAGTGGAAGGTTTAGTTTTCATCTGAGTGCTTGGAGACTTTGATGATAACCACATGCTACTTTCCATGAGGAGAGAGGGACTCATGGTGTCCCCTCATGCTTTCCATCAGGGGCTTCCATATTCCCCCTGAGGAAATGGAGACCGAGTAGTCAAGAAAGATGGACAGCTAGCCTTTGTGTGTACAAACCCTGCGGTTGTAGGAGAGAGAACCAGTAACAATAACATAGTATGTAATGCTAAATAAAGACCAAGGTCCATCCAGTTCAAGCTATGTATGTGTGTGTGTGTGTGTGTGTGTGTGTGTGTGTGTGTGTGTGTGTGTATTTATCTTACTCTAACACTTCCCATATCCCTGTAGATTCGGCGAAAGAAGAAACTCATCCAGAAGTGTCTTGAATGTATCAATGTTAGCAGATACCACCGCCTGTGGTAGTGAGTTCCAAACTTTCACCACTCTCGCATTGAAATACGTCTTTCGAATTCTAAATTTGAACCCCCTCTCTTTTAACCTCTTGTTGTGTCCCCGGGTTCTCAATACAGTTTTGGGATTAAACAGTTTATTCCTAATATTGGGGTCCCTATTGAAGATTTTGAAGACTGCAAAAAGGTCCCCTGTTAATCTCCTCTTTTCTAAGGTGAAAACATTGACAGGGTTATTCACAGAAGGGTGAGAGTTTGGAGAAGGGAGGAGAGAAGGGAACAATCTAGGACAACATAGCTAATTTGGAAAAATTCTCCAATTCAGCTCACTTTCCAGTTCAGCGATGTTGTCCTAGATTGTTCCCTTCTCCAAACTCTTCACCCTTTTGTGAATAACCCTGTGAGATTTTGAATGAGGTCTTCATAACTCAGGCGTTCTATCCCTTTAAATTTGTAGCCCTTCTCTGAACTTTCTCCAGTTCCAGGACATCCCTCCTGAGAGTCGGCGACCAGAACTGTACCGCATACTCAAGATGGGGCCGAACCAATGATTTAGAAAGTGGAAGTATTACTCTTTGATCCCTTGCTACAATTCTTCTTTTAATGCACGCCAGTATCTTGTTAGCTTTACTGGCTGCTGCTTGGCATTGCTTACTATTGCCAAACCTGTGATCTATGAGGACCCCCAAATCTATGATCTATGAGGACCCCCAGGTCTTTTTCTATGTCTGACTTCCCTAATGTAGCACCGCCCCCCCCACCTTACATTTTTCAACATTAAATCGCATTTGCCATCTTGTAGCCCAGGTCTCAGTTTTGCTTAGGTCCTGTTGTAGTGCGAAAATCTCTTGTTCGTATTTTACTGCTCTGCAGAGTTTAGCATCAATAGACTTAAAGAAGAACTCCATTTAAACTCTTGCAGTGCGGGGAGTTCTTCTTTAAAGTGATCCCTTACCCTCTTCGACTAAAAATCACATCAGCATTCAGCTCTGAATGCTGGCATGAAATAATCTTGTTAAACAAACATGTTTTTGCTTTTACTTACAATTGCTGCTTTACCACTTTCAGGGTTGAGTGAGGCAGTGGTAATATAGCCCCGGCCTGGTTGAGTGAGGCACTGGTGACGTAGCCTTGGCTTGCTTGATTGAGTGAGGCACTGGTGATGTAGTCCTGGCCTGGTTGAGTGAGGCACCGGTGACGTATCCCTGGCCTGGTTGAGTGAGGCATTGGTGATGTAGTCCTGGCCTTGCTGAGTGAGGCACTGGTGACGTAGCCCTGGGCTGGTTGAGTGAGGCACTGGTGGCGTAGCCCTGGCCTGGTTGAGTGAGAGATTGGTGACTAGCCCTGGCCTGGTTGAGTGAGGCATTGGTGACTTAGCCCTGGCCTGGTTGAGTGAGACACTGGTGATGTACCCAGGCCTGGCTGAGTGTAGCCCTGGCTTGATTGAGTGAGGCACAGGTGATGTAGCCCTGGCCTGGTTGTGAGGCATTGGTGACATAGCCCTGGCCTGGTTGAGTGAGGCACTGGTGATGTAGCTCTGGCCTGGTTGAGTGAGGCACGGGTGGCATAGCCCTGGCCTGGTTAAAGGGGCCACTTGTGAGGTAATCCTTGTCTCACAGATGTATCCTGGGAAAGCTACCTCACCAGTGCCATCTTGGTATTTCTTTCCCTCTCAGATGATGTGTACTGTCACATGTTCCAGGAAACAGACCCGGAATTCCAGGAAGTAAAGGAAGATGGATTCATCTGCCCCTTAGTGAAAATGGCCACTGTGAGAAGGATGTGGAGGTAAAGAAAAATAAGGCATGCATGGAATATAAAGCCGGCAATTATCTACAAGTGATCAAACAGAATCGAACCGCGCTACTACAATACTCAATCCCTGACAGCTGCTGTGCTTACTAGTGATACACCCTCTATAATACCACAAATATAAATACATCGCACTGCGCTTCATACAATCTAATTCTAATAAAACCTCCTAAAAAAATAATCGAATCCTGTGTTTAGATTACAATTTAACGTGATTTGTAACAATCGTCACCATAGTGATTTCCACGTTTTTGTTGCAAATAAAGTGACTTTTTGTGAGACTTGAATCCCTTTCCAGTTTTTGTGCTCACACCTGTCTACCTTCCTCAGTTTTGATGGCTCCCTTTTTAATACATCTTAAATGACGTTTACTGTCTGGATATACATTTTTTTTCATACTGTTGGAGCATGGCAGGTTTTGGAAGAATGTACCGGGCTCCCGGTCCTACCAAAGTTGAGAACTGCTGCTGTAAGCTATTTTTCTTTTCCAACGAGGTTTATTGAAGGTTTTGTGTACAGAACAATTGTTTAACATTCAAGGGCAATGGAAAATATTGTAGAACCGGTGTTCTGTCGAGAATGCCGACCCGGTCGAATTTGCCGACCAGACCATCTACGCTTGCACACACACCGGGATGAATGAGAAAACAGCCATTTATTCACAAAGTATTTATTTCTAATTGTTAATTGTGACCGTTCATAACATGCCATCCGAGCCAGTACATGATGGATGGTATTTTATGCGCATTCACAATTAACATTGTGAGCAATAATGTAATTGCTTACGATGTTAATTGTGAATGTGCATATTCGACTCAACAGAACGCCGTCACTAATTCTATTAATTCGATATCATTGCATACAATCTTTATATATATTTGTGTTCGTAAAGAACATGAAAATCACATCTCATTTATGATTTATTATTGAATTATAAAGGAAAACTATGGGGTAAGTGTTTTTCCCCATAGTTCTCCTAAGGGTCACAGGAGGACATAAACTAGCATCCTCCGGTGACCCAAAGCTCAGTATATCGCTAGCTACAGCTCGCGGTATACTGAGACCACTGCAGCCGGGATGGTCCCGACATTACTGTCGAGATCCACCCAGCTGCGTGAGTGACAGCTGGCTCTGCCTATCTAGAGGCAGAGCCAGCTGTACCTGCCTCCTCCCCCTTCCGTTCCTCCAGTGTGCGCTGGCAGAGCGGGGAGGGGGGGAATCCCTGCAGGGAGCCGTGAGTGACAGTCTCTGCTCTCTGTAGGAAGATGATCGAGAAGTGAGCGAGTGCCGGTATGTGTTCGCTCACTTCCCGATCTATTGAGCCGACGTGACAGTTTCATTGTCACAGGTCGGCTCAGATTATGAGGCTGAGTGAAAAGCACTCACCTCATAGTTCTCCTTTAAGACAAGGATTATAACCATTAAATATACGCCAAATCAATGCAGATATTTATATTTAAACCTCAACATTTTTGTGCAATGTAGAAATGAAAGAAAAGAGCACCAAAGAATTTCCGTTAGACCTTCATATTTAAAGTGTATGTTTAGTGTATGTATATATATATATATATATATATATATATATATATATATATATATTTAGTTTTGGATAGAGTTGGGAAGAACTAAAATTCTATTTTTTGCCATCAGTCCTATTGGGGAGTTTTACCATCTCAGAGATGTAACAGGAAGTAGAGCAAATCTCTAAAAAAGTAAGGGGAATCCCTCTCAGCAGTTGACTCCAGAACAGGTGTTCCCATTGGAGGATTTACCCTTAAATCTTGATCTGGGGACTATTGCAACATTTTGGATTTCCCATCAATTTCTGAGTTGGTTACAATGGTCACCTGAACACATAGAGAGGGTGAATCTACCCGGTAGAACCCTAGACAACCTATGTACTGTATACGAGAGACAAACAGAGCACCAAATAATAGTCCCAAGGGTTCAAAATGCTTTATTATATTATTTATATGACAAATATGACAGGAACACAATGGACTGCCAAAGTATTTCATGAGCAGCACAGTGGCGTAGTGGTTAGTGCTTCTGCCTTGCAGCACTGGATATCAGCACAAGAAGCCTTCAACATGGGCGGAACGTCACAGAAAAAGTGGTTAACATGCCGAAGACTACAAAAAGTCAACTTAGATGTCAATGTGGTGTGAAGAACGGAGTTCAAGAATCCACAGAACCAAGATCCTCCAACTAAGTAGGAACAGAACGCCTTGTTCATGACTACAGGGTAGAGGAGAGGATTGCATATTGCCACGTATCTGTCGTAGGCCATTGCAGCCAAGAGAAGACATTCTGACCCACCCAGAGAGACAAAAAAGTAGAGCTGAGTAAAGCAAAGGTTAAAGGACACTCTTGTGTTGCCTGTTATGGCATTGGCCAACATAGCCGGGAGGGTAGCGGTAGAGTAACAGACGTCCAATATCGATAAATAACTGAGAAAAAAGTACATTGGCGTGTGAAGATGAATGTCAATCTTGATGACGCTAAAGATGGTCAGGTTTCCAACAATTATCATAGTATAAGTCATAAGGATCATCAAGGAAAAGAAAACCTGCTCCTCTGAAAATCCTAACAAAACAAAACCAGTAAAGAAAGTCTGGTTTATCACTGCCATGTAAACCTATGGTAGAAAAAAATTATTGTATCCAACTTTTAAGATTTCAAATCAATTTTAGAAATGTTTACATTTACCAATTGTTATGAATTGCCCCTCCCTGCTGGTGGTTGTTCAGCCTCCTGTAAAATAAGCAAACAGTGTAGCAGATCAGCATGTAAGGTCCAGGTTGGTCCAATTCACCCAGCTACTGGAGCTCCTTAGGGTTCAGTAGGTGTAAATGAGTGACTGGTGTAGCCAGTATGGTGATTGTCAGTGGAGATAGGGAAGTCTGATGTCCACTATACACAGCCTTTAGTTAAACGTAATTTGTTATGTTGTGTTCAGCTTTACAGATTACATGTTCATTGCATTTTACTCTGCCTAGCTACTGGTGTTTCTTAGGCTTTGACTGCTGTAGAATAATTGTAAAAAATCAATTTAAAACCCAACTGAACCCTGTTTTTTTTTTATTATTGGAATGCAGTGCTGCCGAAAAAGTAAAATATGTGTCAGACTTTCTCTTACAATGTTCTAGTGCTGCAGAGCATGCTGAACATTCCTGTGCCGGCAGCATGCAGAAGGTTCCTGACTGCTGTTCTCAAACAGAGTGCTGCAGTCTGGATCTCCAGCAGTCTGTCACACCCCATGCAAAGGGCTCCAATCCACAATATTAATACTTCCTTACGAGGGTTGTAGATTGGAGCCCTGTGCAGCGGGCATGTTGAACCTCTGGAGATCCTGCTGTGATCTGTTTAAATGAGAGCAGTGGTCTAGATCTCCAGCATGCTGAGAACACAGGGGTTCTTAGCTTGAGCTGCAGCACTAGAACACTACAAAAAGAGTCTGACATATCCCTGAATTCTTAGGCAACCTGACTGCATCTCCAGAATAAAAATATGAGTTCAATTGGACTTTAGGTGGTATTGTTAGAATTCTTGTCCGTATGGGTGGAAAGATGACCAATGGTTCTTGATTCCTCTGTGCAAAGCATTGTTTGGAATTCATGAATTGTGTTCAGTTTCATGAAGCATTTATGTTGAAAAATAACAACGCTGTAGGAAAAAATTTAGGGAAGGTGCTCAACAAATCTATAAAAGGCTTTACATACAAAGTATATCCAAACCCAAGAACAAAAATAAAATATATTGAAGCTTAAAGTGACATTAAACCCTCAGATTTTTTAACATAAACCAATACTGTAATGTGCGCCTTACTGTAATCCATGGTTGTTTCCCTTCTCTTTGCTGCTCTTCCTTTTAAATCCTCATGTCTCCTCATGCTGGGGGAGAACTTCCCTTTGCAGCTGAGTGCCTCTTCCTGTAGTGCTGGCTCAGGTTGCAAACCTATACACAGACACCGTGTATCCATTCCTGAGACAAGAAGAACAGAAGTTCTGCCCAGCATGAGAACAGATACAGATTTAAAAGGAAGAGCAGCAAAGAGAAGGGAAACAACCATGGATTACAGTAAGGCGCACATTACAGTATTGTTTTATGTTTAAAAATCTGAGGGTTTAATGTCACTTTAAGCCCTAGATATAATGGCCGCATTAGATTGCTTTTTTTCATGTTTTTGCCTTTTATTTCAATTTGGTGATCCTGCCAGTAACACATTTCCTGTCCTAGGGTGGCAACACTCACTCACTGTACTGTACCTATGTAGGAGCAGCTTTGTCACGTTAGGACAAGTCTAAAGGCCACCTTCCCCTTTCCTCTTTTCCATAGCAAAGTAGAGAGGTGTCTGGTAGTCCACGAAGATCCCTGGGAACAATGCTAACTCAATAACAGCACAGGAGGAGAGCACAGGAAGGAGAGCTCAGGAAGGAGAGCTCGGGAAGGAGAGCACAGGAAGGAGAGCTCGGGAAGGAGAGCTCGGGAAGGAGAGCACAACAAAGATTTCTGACAGGATCAATGGGTTTTTTTCCCACTTATTAAAGAGATATCACATAGAAGTCCCATCACACTCCTGGCCGATATAAACCTGTAATCCTTAGGAGGGTGTTGCAGTGACTCCAGATGGTGTTGTATGTAATGTAAGAAGAAGTCACCGGCTCTCTACTTTATCATTCCATCTTTATTGTTGTTGGATAGTGCCGGTGACTTCTTCTTCCTCTAACTTGTATTAAAGAGATAGAACACAATGCATTCAATAATACATTTAACAGACCAAAATGGAGCAAATAGGAGAAGTTCTTTGTTGGGGTTTAAAAATCACAATGAAATTTAGCCATGTTATTCTTATCTTCCAACAAGTAACACCAGATATCTGCTGACTGCTTATTGCTTCTCGTGTATGCAATTCTACTGGGATTGCCTGTCATTTTTTCGTGCTTTGTGCTTCGGAAAAAAAAAAGCAATAAAATTATGTTAAAGTTTATCCTGCCGAACTTTTTCTTTATAGTTTTGAATAGAGTGGGGAATGATTTGAACCCCTTTCAGCTTTCTCTGCCATTTCTTTTTTTTCTTGGATAGAGTGGGGAAGGATTAGACAGACCCCTTCTCAGGTTTCACTGCTATCTTGGGCTGCTTTAAGCTGCCCACACACCTTACAATTTATCTGCAGATTTTCTGTGGTCAGATGGAAAAGGTGCAAGATTCCTCCATCTACACTTAACTGTGTGGATGGAGTAATCTTCACCTGGGCCAATCTGTTGCACTTTTTCCATCTGACCACAGAAAATCTGAAGATAAATTGTAAGGTGTGTGGGCAGCTTTAGAGAGACTTACTCTCACTCACTGTCTTGGTGACAATGGTTTTACTGGACAGGAAATAAGGGAAATCCTAACCTTCCCCTAATGTAGGGAAAAAAAGCCTGGTTTTCAACAGGACATAAATTGAGGGGAAACCTCTCTAACGGAGCCCAGGATAGCTGAAAACATTTTCCTACACAGCTAAATGCTTGGCTAATGACCCCCCCTGAATGGGAACCTGTAATATGACAGATACCTAAGCTGGAGGAGAACTTCCTTCTGTCATGCTGAGAAAATGCCTTGACCCCCCCTGAATGGGAACCTACTAAGCTGGAGGAGAACTTCCTTCTGTCATGCTGAGAAACTGCCTTGAATCCTCTAAGTCGAGTCACCGATCAAGAACAAATATCAGATCAGTCATCCTTTCCTCCTAGTTGCACGCTCATTCTGAATAAGCCAAACAGAATATTGACATTTTCAAGGTATTAATCCCATATACGGTAAATGGTAGTCCATCTGGCTGTCTCTGGATTCAGTACTTTGTGCATCAAGTAACCAGAATGAGCATGCAGCAACTGAAGATAGAACTCCTGAGCTGTTGGAGGTGGATGACCCAGTAAGCATTAAGCAGATCAGTCAGGGAATTTGCATGGTCTTGATATATTTGGCAATTACATTCTTTAATATAAAGTAAAACTAGATGAAACAACATTTACCTTATAAAGCTAATGCAGAGTGAGCTGGTATCATCTCCGTCACATGATTAACCTTTGCTTTGTGATAGTGAGAGACTGCCGGCATGGTACGTTGTGTGTGATGTAATACAACAATGGTGAATATAGATGTCTGCAGTCCAGCACAGGGTCTCTGCAGCAAAGGAATAATAATCTCAGAATTCTGGAAGGGTTTTTATTCCCTCTTAGATACCTTTGAGGGAAGCAGCCTCCACCCAGGGGATTCTCCCATAAGCTTAAAATACATTCAATAATTTCATACATTTTATAGAAACAAAAACTACTCTCAAACTTTTACAAATACACACAAAAATCACACATATATACATACAGTATATATAAATATATAAATGTAGTATTTTTACTAAATTCCTTTTTTGTATTTTTGTGAATTCGGTAGCTATCAGTGAGCTGTACCCCCCACCCAACTGTATCTCAACAGGACTGGTTCTCTTACCACTTAGTGTATTTTTTCTGTCGCATGTTGTTTGAGCTTGTAAAAGCAGGGTGTCCCAGAGAGATATAATTCTGTGTTATGGATATCTGATAGCCTGGTCAATCAGTGAGGCTCGGGAACCTGCTGAGGCATGCTGGGAGAACTATTAAATATCTCAGCCACTTCTTGTTCCATCTCTTCCCTTCTGGGGTTTTGCCCTATGAGGAAGTCAACTTAGATTGTATCCTAGGCCTTGGGTCTAGGTACATGGAGAGATGCAGGGATTTCCCATTCTGGGAGGAACCTCTGAAGGTGTTGGCTGCTGAAACACAAGGGCATATGGCCATGAGGAAACAAGAAGCTTGTGCCCCCCCCCCACACATGGAGATGTGGTGAGTGATAGTTTAGTTGGAAAGTTAGACACATGAACCTTCCTATATTTGCCTACCATTGTGAGACTGTGAAGTCCTTCTGGAGGATGTGGAGAACCCTTCCTAAACTTGTTACCAGACACTCGGCCACCTGCTACTCACACAGTGGACTTGGCTACAGGCTACACAAGTGAGGAGGCAACCCTTGGGGTATAAATAGTGTAGGGGCGTCCCACATCCACTCTACCATCCATGAAGCGTCAACTTACCAGGTGTCCTGCAAAATTGGCAGTGAGAGTGCTCCTAAAGCTTTCCACTCTCAGGATATTTCACCTGTCTACTTAAACAAATTCACCTGCCGAATGGAGACCTGGGGTTATGGCCCCAATATCTACAAGGATAGATTAGTTGTAAAAAGACCTGGAAAGCCTGAACTGATCTGTTCAGATACTGTTATGAACAAGGATGGCTGTCCTGCTAAAGTCAGTGACCCATCCTACTGCCGTGTTTCCCCAAAAATAAGACACTGTCTTATATTTTTTTTGGCTCAAAAAAAAACACACAAGGTCTTATTTTCGGGTAGGTCTTTTTTGGTTTTTTTTATGTACAACAATCAAAACTTATTCAGGTACAAAAATATGGTGATCAGGGCAATCAGGGGTGCCGTACATTTCCAAGAGCAATTTGCTAACCAAATCACTGGCCAGAATGAGCGGAGCGCGCTTTCACTATCCATTCCTCACAGGCGGAGTGCATTTGTTATGACTCCGCCTGTGACAGGAGTTTGCGCTATAGAGGAGGCATCAGCTTATGCGGCTCTGCTCCCTCCGGTGCCGCCTCGCTTCCTCTAGCGCTGGCTTCGTTGGCACCGCTGATTCTCTCCTGCCTCTCCCGCGGCTCTTCAAGTTCCCCCTTATGCCACCACCGGCCCTGGGAAGAGTCACAACTAGGTCTTATTTTTGGGGTAGGTCTTATATTTTAGCAATTCCCAAAAATAGTACTAGGTCTTATTTTCGGGATAGGTCTTATTTTTGGGGAAATAGGGTATGTGTAGTGTGCAGGGAGCATCCCCTGTCCAGTAAGGACTTTGGCCTTAAAATCTACTATCCTAGGCTCTCCGTTGTTGCTATGGCTGTGTGCATTCATTTTTCTATTAGCAACCAAGTCCAGCCTCTACACTGGAGGGAGAGTGTACTGTTGGGAACCAGTTCTAAGTAGAAGCCCTTAGCCACATTTGCTGTGTGTGCAGAGAGAACAGTTAAAGAGTTCTTGGACTGGGAGCAGTAGGCCCCATGTTATTTTGATGTTTTTAATTAAGGATGCATTCTTACAGAAGACAGACAACCTACAAGCAAGAACTAAACGTTTGTGATTGCACTTTTATGGACTTGCTGCTATTTTGGAGTTGTGGCCATTAGGAGCACTAGATTTTTACAGACAAATTAGACTTCTACATTTTAGTTTTAGAAATGCCAATGCCTTAAAGGAGAACTATGAGGTGAGTGATTTTCACTCATCCTCATAGTTCTAGCCGACCTGTGACAGGTCAGCTCAGTAGATCGGGAAGTGAGCGAACACATACCGGCGCTCGCTCACTTCTCGATCCTGTCACTACAGAGAGCCGTGACAGGGGAAGGACTGGATTCCCCCCTTCACTGTCCGATCCTCCAGCGCTGACTGGCGGAACGGACGGGGGAGGGGGCGGGTACAGCTGGCTCTGCCTCTAGATAGGCAGAGCCAGCTGTCACTCACGCAGCTGGGCGGATCTAGACATAATTGTCGGGATCCGTTTCAGCTGCGGTGCCTCAGTATACTGAGCCTAGGGTGACGGGAGGACGCTAGTTTGTGTCCTCCCGTTACCCTAAGGAGAACTATGGGGAAAAGCCCTAACCCCATAGTTCTCCTTTAATGATGCCATTTAAGCAATATACTCTAAGCGGCGTTGCTCCACTGTTATTTTGTACTATTGTGTTCTTTTACAGATGTGGATGCACAAAATGTGATTTGTACATTTTGTAATGTGATGCCATTTGTATGTATTTAGATAGAAACAGGATATGTCAGGGAAAAGGTAATGTGACTACTGACAGTGATTTCTATTGTACTTGCAAAGTTTTGTAGAATTTTACAATTTAATGTGTTTTCATAAGTTGTTGTAATGCACTGTTTTCCTTTTAGACCCCTTCCCCATGCTTGTGTAAGTGGACAGGATATCCTAGATTTTATACACAATTTTGTATATGATTTTTGGTAGAAGAATTGCAAGGGAACAAGTTATTTTGAGCAGGAGAAGAATGAACGGATGTAGTATTTTTACTAAATGTAATTTTTGTGAATTCTGTAGCCAGCAGTGGGCTGTATCCAACCTAACTTTTTCTCAGCAGTAGGGTTTCTCTAAGGACAGAGTGTATTTTCCTTGCCAAATGTTTCTGAACTTGCTCCAGCAGGGTATGCTAAAGAGATATGATTCTGTGTTATGGATATCTGATAATCAGGCCAATCAGTGGGCATGGGAAACTGCTGAGGCATGGTTGAAGAACTATTAAATATCTAAGCAACTTCCTGCTCTGTTTCTTCCCTCGTGGGCTTTAACCCTATGAGGATGTCAGCTTGGAGGTCAGTCTGACCTACTCCTTGGGTCTAGGTACATGGATAGATGCAGGGATGTCCCCTTCTAGAAGGAACCCCTGAAAGTGTTGGCTACTTGAAGATAAGTGCATATGGCCTTGATGAAACAAGCTGATTCTGCCCCCTGCATATGGAGATGTGGTGAATGATAGTTAAGATGGAATTTGTACACGGGAACCTTACTATGTTTGCGTTCCTTGGAAGTTAAGTTTGAGATACCACTAATGAGAGACATAGAAGAGATTGAGGCCTAGTCTAATGACAGAACGAGTATACTACTGGGTATCCTGATCCTCACCTCACCCTCCTTCTTATATTGCCCTGTGAAATAAACCTTTTTTTATTTTAAATCACTAATGTGACTAGCGCCTTTTAACTCTGAATAACAAGAGAAAAGAACCACACCTCCGGTGAATGTTTCTGGGACTTTGTTGTGAGTAAATGGACTTAGAGCATTTGAAATGTAGCTCTTTCATAGCTGAAGATCAATATTCTTGTTTAACTATTGAAGATCCCTTCAATTTGAGCCCAACATAGGACCTTAAAGGGTGTTGCCTGAAGCAACCACAAGTTGAAATTGGAATTTCATTAGAAGTTGAGTTGTGCTTTATGGACTATCATATTTATGCAGAGGCATCTTCAGAGTGTTTTTGAGCTTTTGTGATTGGATTTTTGCTTTCTGGAACCTTTGCCCCGTCACTGAAGAGATGATTTTGGTGCAAACCCACCATGTATGCAAGATTTGAGTATGTCTGAGAGAACGTGGGAGGAGCTACCACCTTGTTCAGAACAGTTAGACCATGCAGAGTTATGGAGAGAGGAAGGCGCAGTGAGGGTGAGTACTGGTCAGTGGTAGCAAACATGTCTTATGTGTATTGCTACTTTGCACCCAGCCCAGTTGAAAGTGTGACTACTCAGATGAGTATGAGTAGTGTGCAGGGAGGATCCCCTGTATGGTATGGACATGGAGTACTGGATAGAGCTGCTGGGGTTACAGAAAAAAAGCTTGCTGGTAGACACTGGAGTCAGGACGTTTCCATGTGTGCAAATAGCACTATGTCCAGTAAAAGGCTTTGAGGTCCTTGAGAGCTCTTCCTGAATTTTTTACAAGACAGAAGACACCCAACAACCTGCAACTTACACAGTGGACTGGGCAACAGGCTACACGAGTGAGGAGATGACCCCTGCAGAGTCTGAGTGTTTTACATCTGCTGAACCATCCATCAAGAGTCAAGCTATCAGGTGTCCTAAAATAAGGGCAGTGAGCCTGGGTCCATCTGATGTTTGTGCTAAATTCAGGTACTCCTGAGGTCACGATCAAGGCACCTTTGACCTTCCTACAGCTAATGTTGTACCACTAAGCAACAGAACTTGCCAGAGGAGGGGAGAGCGGGGTAACCATTAGCCCAGGGACCATTGTTGGCCCCATAGGGGAGAAAATGTAGGAGGTGAATTCGGACTTACTTATCAATGTATTCTGTAAATGTTTGTTCTATTCCAATATGCTTATTGCAGATTTTGTGTACAGAAAAATTGTATAACATTTAAGAACAGTAAAAAATATTGTAGAACCGTCACTAATTGGAGTAATCTGATGTCATTGTATACATCCTTTATATGATATGTGTTAATAAAGAACATAAAAATCACATCTCACTTGTGGTTTGTCATTGAATTAAGGCAAGAATATATAGCACTTTCCAAATAAATTATATTCACATTTAAACCTTAAAATATGTCTGCTGTGTATACAAAAACAAGAAAAAGCATAAAAGGATATTGGTTTCATCTTCATTCATAGACTGTATGCATAGGCAAAACTTTTTCAGTTTTGGATAGAGTACGGAAAGGTTTACACCCGTCAGGTTGTTTTTTGCTGTATGTGTCCTGTTGGGGAGATTTACCAACAATTCCTGTCCCAGAGATATAGCAAGAAGTAACAGTTAATGCCTAAAATGTGAAAGGAATTCCCATCTTAGATAGTTGTCCCCAGAACAGGTGTCCCCATTGGAATATTTCCCCTCGCCTTCTGTTTCCCTGTGATAACTGTAAAGTGTTGATTTCCCATCAACTTCTGTCTCAGTAACTATGTTCAGCAGGACAAATAGAGAGGGTGAATCTGCCCACGGGAGCCTTAGACAGCAATAAAAACCAGAAAGAGGTTCTAATCCTTCCATAATCAAAAACTAAAACTAAGAGTCTTGATTATACACACAATTTAACAAAAAGTTGGGATAAAAAAAAGGTTGGGCCATAGTCAAAAAGGATGAAGAAAGTCTCGGATTGAAGTAAAGAAAATGGAGTGGAGGATCTTCTGGAATGAAGTTTTTGCTGACCAAGTCTTACAGAGTGAGTGACAACAGCAATGGATGTAGAAAATTCAGGCTTCCCAAATTGCCTTGAAGATAGCGGATTTGTCTTTTAACACCCTTGTAAGTTTCTCATTAATCATGATCCAATAAAGCTTGGACATTCCAAGGGATACATTTGCAGATCTCCAGATATTTGCTCTACTCAGAGTATGAAGGGGATGGAGGATCTGCAAATGTTCAGGAATGTTCTGTAAAAAATTTTTTTTATAGATGTGCCGATACCAATTCAGATTCCAGTGCCGATACTTGGCATTTTCATGAGAACTACCAGGGTTGCAGCTGGGACCTGGCTCTGGCGATCCACCACTGTCCTGAAATCATTAGTCTGTATTGTTTTAGAAAAACTGTCACATGACAAAAAGCAAAAATGTACCAGTATTGTACTCGCAAAAACTGTATTGGTGCATCCCATAATTTGTAAAAACAAAATCATACATTATAACAGAGATGTACAAATCCCAGGAGGTCCTTGTGATCATTACAAATGACAGCGGCCTCCTAACTTTGAATTTTTCTCTAGTCTAGTCTTGGAGCGCAGAAAGACAGACACGTAGAGACTAAGCGGAGGGGCTACATGACTGGGGGGAGGAATAGTCCCGGGAGAAAGGGTTAAAAAATAAAATGGGAATAGCTGCTCTTACCTGATTGGACGTGGGAGTCAGGTGTCCGGGAGGAGCCGCATGGGAAGGGACTGCGAGGGCTGAGGGACGTCCTCTTTCTGGAAATCGACGAAGGAAGCAGGTTGTCCCACCCTCCCTCCCTGAATTTGGTGGTTATGGGGGGTTTCTTTTGTCACGGCAGCTTGGCGGGTTAGGGGGTCTTTGGGGGGTCTACAAAATCGGAGTTCATTACAAAATGTGGGGGGCCCTCAGCTGGTATGGGTGCTTCCCCCTGTTGGTGTCCGGATTTGTAAAGGGCGGGGGCCTGGCCCCTTGGGAACCCGGAAGGAGTAAGTGTCCTCGAGCTGGTTGTGGTGCGGCTGGGGACATGGGTGGAGTGTTATGAGAGGCCTTTTTTGGGCTGGCGGGCACCCAAAGACCCCTTCTCAGGTCAACCCTTGTTAAAGTATTATTTTTGTATATTTGGTTTATTACTTTGGTTATTGTTAAAGTTGTTTGTTTAATAAAAGGGCTGCTGTGGCCGTTAAAATCCATGTCGCGTAGTCCGTGTGTTTATTGGGGTTTTTAACTGAGGGACAGAAAATTGACGAATCCATCAGTCAAGTATCTGTACTTGTACTGAGTACGGTACTTGGCAATGGGGCATCCCTAATTTTTTTACTAGTTGACATTTAACGTTTTGAAAACTATCTGAAGGATAGGTAAGCTGTAAATTTGTATTGTGCAATTACAAGTCCCCTGTGTGGTTCAAAACAAGTACGCATTTTATTTTCATGATATACATTGATCATTTCAGAGCATATTTTCCAGTAAATGCTTTTTTTAAGGCCCTTTGCACCTCTTGATTCCGCAGACAGTAAATAACCGGATTAAACAGAGGGGTGAGAACACTATAGAAAATGGAAGACAGTCGTATGATATCAAAGGACTCCCCAGGATTTGGACCAATATAGTTGAAATTGCCAGCCACGTAGAATACGGTAACAACTATGATGTGGGAGGAACAAGTGGAGAAGGCCTTTTTTCTGCCTGCGGCTGAGTGGATTTTCAAAATGGTTGAAATTATCTGTGTATAGGAAGCAATGACAAATGCAAAAGGAGTTATGCCAAGAAAAATATTGAGTATGTAAAGTACCATTTGGCTGGTGTGTGTATCAGCACAAGAAGCCTTCAAAATGGGCCGAACATCACAGAAAAATTGATGAACATGCCGATGACTGCAAAAAGTCACCTTAGATGTCAATGTGGTGTGAAGAACAGAGTTCAAGAATCCACAGAACCAAGATCCTGCAACTAAGTAGGAACAGAACGCCTTGTTCATGACTACAGGGTAGAGGAGAGGATTGCATATTGCCACGTATCTGTCGTAGGCCATTGCAGCCAAGAGAAGACATTCTGACCCACCCAGAGAGACAAAAAAGTAGAGCTGAGTAAAGCAAAGGTTAAAGGACACTCTTGTGTTGCCTGTTATGGCATTGGCCAACATAGCCGGGAGGGTAGCGGTAGAGTAACAGACGTCCAATATCGATAAATAACTGAGAAAAAAGTACATTGGCGTGTGAAGATGAATGTCAATCTTGATGACGCTAAAGATGGTCAGGTTTCCAACAATTATCATAAGATAAATCATAAGGATCATCAAGGAAAAGAGAACCTGCTTATCTGAAAATCCTAACAAAACAAACCCAGTAAAGAAAGTCTGGTTTATCACTGCCATGTAATCATAAATCAAAACCTACGGTACAAAAAAAGAATTGCATCCATTTTTAAGAGCTCAACTCAATTTTAGAGATTTATTTTTACCAATTATTATGAATTGCCCCTCCCTGCTGGTGGTTGTTCAGCCTCCAGTAAGCAAACAGTGTAACCAATCAGCATGTAAGGTCCAGGTTGGTCCAATTCACCCAGCAACTGGAGCTCCTTAGGGTTCAGTAAATTAGTGAAGTGTGTAGCCAGTATGGTGATTGTCAGTGGAGATAGGGAAGTCTAAAGTCCACTATACAAAGCCTTTAGGAAAAGTTCATTTGTCATGTTGTCTTCGACTTTACAGATTACATGCTGATCACAATTTTACTCTGCTCAGCTACTGGTGTTTCTTTAGGCTTTGACTGCTGTAGAATAAATATATAAAAATCAGTTTAAAGCCCAAGTGAACCCATGTTTGTTATTACTGGAATACAGTCATGCTGCCTAAAAAGTGAAGTATGTATTAGACTTTTTTTCTTAATGTTCTAGTGCTGCAGAGCCTGGTGAAAACCCCTGTGGCGACAGAACACAGGAGATCCCGACCGCTGTTCTCAAACAGAGAGCAGCAGTCTGGATCTCTAGCACAGTCCTCCAATCCACAATATAAATGCTTCCCGAGCAGCACGGTTGATTGGAGCCCTGTGCAGGGGGCATGTTGAATTGCCAATGTCCCGCTGTGCTCTTTGTGAGTGACAACAGTGGTCTGAATCTCCAGCGTGCTGCCGGCGCATGGAGTGTTTAGCATGGGTGACAGCATTAGAACAATACAAAAGTCTGACATATCCTTTACTTTGTAGGCAGCCTGACTGCATCTCAAGAATAAAAAAAAAACATGAGTTCAATAGGACTTAAGGTGGTATAGCTGTAGGAATTCTTGGTTGCCCCTTGTTTCCAGGAGAGGAATTTCAGGGAAGTGGAGATGAGAGAGTTGGAGGTAGCTGTTCTTGATGCAGAATTTAGCAAAGTAAATGCCATTTGGTTGGGGTTACCTCTAGTTTAATTGGTGTCCTTGCTTAGCGGGGGTCCTAGGATGTCAGCTCCCACTGACTACTCTAGAACATCAACTAGAACTTATATGATCAACTCAACTCTAGGTCTCTAAGTGCCAGCTCCTGCCAGCTGCCAGTCCTCTCACCAACCAAAATAATACAGAAGGTTTCATGTACCGCTCTCCAATATCCTCCATTCAAATAAAGAAGTCACATCATCTGCCTGAGCACCTCCTGGAATTTAGGTGGGTGATGTGATTTATATGAAATAAACAATTGAGTGGAGGATATTGAAATGCAGTGCATGTATCTTTATCAGTTAAAAATTGTTACCCCTGAAACGTATTCCAGACATCTTTGTGAAGGAGACAGATACATCTGACGTCAGTGGCTGGGACCCCTTGTCTGTTTGCTGCCCAGGAATGGGAATCAATGTGTATGTTTTGCTAGATGATCACACAGAAATGTAGGTTCATCTTATCTTTCAACATGCAACACATATCTTAAAGATTGCTTATTCCTTCTGATATATACAAATCTACTGGGGTTATATTTTTATCTACTTAGAAGAAAAATGCAATAAAACTATGTTGAAGTGTATGTCCAGCCAAACCGTCCCTTGTTCCTGGGGAACAATCTGAACCCCTGTCAGGTTTTCCTGCTATCTGGGGCTCAATTAGAAAGATTTAGCCGTACTGTCTGTCATGGTAAAAAAGGCTTCACTGGACAGAAAGTGAGGGAAAAGCTGCAACAGTGGGACAGGCAGTAATAATAGGCTACAGCAGAAATAGCCAGGGGTTAGTAGCATACATTTGCCACATTCCTATGTGAAATCCACACTGCCCTGTCAAGGCTCCTTTGTATAGTGTGGTCTCTAGATTTAACAAATCTCCCATACTGATATATACTCAGCAATCAATCAATTATAGGCAGATATGCCTGGAGGTAACCAATTCCTCCTTAAAGGTGCAGAGACACACCAAAAGCACAGCACAGCCCACAACACAGGCCGCTGAAGACCTCCAGTGTATCCCAGCATCATGGACCCAAAACAAGGACCTAGCAATTGAAGATTGAACTTCTGCACTGCATAAATGTTCCAGGTCCATGACTCAATACATACTAAGCAATTAGGGCAGCATATCAGCCAGGAAATTAGCATCATCATCAGCAGAAGCTGGCAATTACGATCTTTAATATAAAAGGGAACTAAACCTAGGTGAAACGTGTTAAGGTTTTAATGTCTTCAGGTTTAGTTACCTTAGAGCTTTTGCAGAGTGATCTGGTGTCATATCTGCTACATAATGAACCGTAGGCTTTGTGACAGTGATACACTACCTGGATAGATACCTTGTGTGTGATGTAATACAAAGGCAAGTACAGATTTCTTTAATCCCGCACAGGAGCTCTGCAGCTCTGCAGAATTCTGGAAGGGTTTTTATTCACTCTTTAGATACCTTTGAGGAAAGCAGCTTCTACCCAGGAGATTCTTACCTGAGCTTAAAATACATTCAATAATTTGTTTACATTTTATTAAGATACCTAAAGGACAACCACCATCAAACCTTTCAAAAACACATGAAAAACACATTTATAGAAATTATTTTGCCTGCCAGGTTTGAAAATAATGCACTAGACAACACTAGTGGATACGATTCTGGAGAACCAGTGCCATTGCCCCATCTCCTGCCTGCTTCATAGGCGTTTAGTTAGCATCACCACACTAGTGAAGACCACATTAATTGCTCTTTACTTTGAGCTGCTGTGAGGCAAGGCTTTATGAGACAGGTCATTCCATTAGATAGACTGAAAACATGATTTGGTGACTTTAATATATAAAAAAGCTGTGTTAAAAATACATAAAAATCCCCAAGTTCCTTTTAAAGTAAACTTTTACTAAGGGATTATGGGGGCTGCTATTGCTAAACCCTGAAATTGCTAGTTGCCTTAGGGCCCTTTCACATGGGCATTCCAATCAGGTTAGTTTTACAGGTGGATCTGATCAGAATCCCAATGATAGTCTATGGGCAACCAAATGTAAATGGACGTGCGTAGTGTACATCTGATCTGATCCAGAAAGCCAAACTCTAAATTCCTTTAGGCAGACCTGATCATGTCCGGATCGGGGGTAATCTGATGTAAACAGACACATGCTCATTTACATCTGACTCCCCAAAAACCAACATGGGTCTAGTGATTTCAGTTGTTTCTTACATCACAAGATGGAGGAAAAAACTGTGACATCCGTTCCGATCAGCAGGGAATCCATGTACAGTTTCCCTGTTGTGCAGAACTGAAGGCGCCCTTGTGAATGGGGGCCTTAGTGTTATGCAAACCTCCTGGCTTCAATCATTTGAACTTGCCCAGAAAATTGTATAAGCAGTGAAAAGCAACATGTTTGCTTTGATCCCCCTATTCCCAACATAGGCATAGCTATCCTTCACTCCACCACCCCTCTGTTTAACATCAGGAGCTGAAGAAAATATCTGGTGCTTCTGAATATGAAGACAAATGTGATTCACCCCATGTGGTAACACTGGGTCAAATTGTGATAATTGGTCAAAAGCTTCACAGTATGTTAGAGCTGACTGAGGGGCAGGGTACCTTGGCAATTTTGTAGATTTGCTCCATCCATCCTTGACTGTTGGGGAAAATGCTAGATTTGGGACTCCAACAAATAGTCGGAGGTTGTTGAGAGGGACTGTTGCACACTACGGTGGTGAGCACTGTTTTATGATCTGATCCTAGAAAGAACGGTCACCAGGAATAGATCTGGCTCCACAAGCTATGAAAGTGTTAGTTGCACCTCTGAATTTATTCATGGCCTGGGAAGATGAGTGGAAGGGAGAGGCAGGATATAGGTATTTGGGCAAGCTATTTAGTAGCCAACCAAGGCAGAACACTTGTTGAATATGTACTGATACAGGGGGATTATTTGGTGCAGATGAGTTTAAGATTAATGGGGGTAATGAGAGATATTGATTTCTGTCAGGTGTGATTGGTTAAAGCACACGGAGATGAAGCATGCTCTATTCCTCCTAGATTTTTGTGTGTCCACCAAAAATCTGGGGGTCACTCTATCAAGCCCCCAAACAATCCACTGCATTTCTAGAGGTTAAAAAAACACATTTGAATTGAAACTCCAGACAAAATGTTTTAATGCTTTGGACAGAGTGGGAAAGACTTTTGATTAATAAAGACCTGACATGTTTTAACCTTTTCCTGCTCTATTGTATAAGTGTGCTTTTGTTTTTGTGCTTGTACCTATCAGAAACATAAACTATTATTTCCCATACTTGTAACACGCTGTCACTGGCACAGGAAGTGAGGGAAATCTCCGCAACAGTGACAACAGTGACGCGGACAGCAATAAAAACCTGACAACATTTCTAGTTCTCACTACCCATTCCCCATTGTAAGCTAACAAAAAATGTGTGGCTAGAGTTTGGCTTTAAGGAAATGATGGTGGTTGTGTTTTGGTAGGTGTAGGGTGCATGTGTGAAATTTATGGTAACATTAGTAACTTTTGCATGTGAATATATGATCCTAAAACTGATTACAAGGCTTATGTAGGACATCTATAAAGATATGTAGTTTACTGAACCGTTCAAAAACTTTACCAATGGTATAATGCGCTCCAAAAAATGGTTGGGTTTTATTGTAGGTGTTGTTATATGCCTGTGAGGCCTGCAGGTCCAGCAACAGCTATCAGTTAGAGAGTCTGGAATCCACCTGAGTTGACTGTCAGAGAAGGTACAGTTCACCACAGGACAGAGGAAGATGTTGGTGTGCATTAGGTTTTACGTCTGAGGAGTTTGTTGTCATTACCAGGACTACAAATGATGGGAATGGATCTTGGCTCCATGGAGTCTACTAGGTAACCTTCTTCAGATTGACTCTGTTGAGGACATTGCACAGTAGAGGACAGTAGACAAGGATCCATCAGTAAGACTTAGACCAGCGGCAGGTGAATAATAAGTCAAACAAGGTACCAAAGCGGAAGAAAGGTCATGATTTGTAGTCAAACAGAGCCCAGCAATAGACAGTGAACATAACAGGGTACCAGGAAAGAAGAGAGATTGAATTCAGAAAGCAGGTTGGCAAATCCGTAAAAACAGGGAGAACAAAACAAGGAACAACCAGAGTAGTAGAAAGACTATCCAACACTGAGCACATGTTCTAAAGTCCCTTAAATGACTGGTGCACATGCAATTGTATGTTTTCGTATTGATGAGGTGTACTGCATGGCTGCATTGAATGGGGTGTACATGTGTACACACAAAGGGTGTCTCTGGGTGGTTAACCATCATATCCCTTCTGACAATGTCCCTATTTAAAGAAGTATCAATATCATCTTAGTAAGAGGAAAAATCTATATTTTGTTTCATTTAATATGAATGAATATTTTAAGTATTTTATTTCACCATTCATATCCATTTAAGCTCCATTCATGCCTATGCGCACATGTATGTGATACATATACATATATGACCAGAAGCTTGTGGACACTTGACCATCACACCTAGAGTATATCAGCTTGTTAGACATACTATTACCAACCATGGGCATTAATATGGACTTTTGAGAAGTTCAGCCTATACTCTTCTGGGAAGGCTTCCCACAAAACTTTGGAGTGTGTCTGTGGGAATTTGTGGCCATTCAACCTAAAAAGCATTTGTGAGGTCAGGCACTGATGGTAGGCAAGAACCATGTCTTTATGAATCTGGTATTGTGCACAGGGATGCAGTCATGCTGGAACAAGATTGGAATGGCACAAATGTCTTTGTATGCTGTAGAATGAACAGTATCCTTCAATGGAAACACTTGATCTCAATCATTTGGAGGGGTGTCCACCAGATACATTTTCCCATTGAGTGTATGTGTATTGTAGTGCATTCTTATTTATTCTGAATGGCACCCCACTGCACATATACAGGTGAAACTCGAATAATTAGAATATTGTGCAAAGTTCATTTATTTCACTAATGCAACTTAAAAGGTGAAACTAATATATGAGATAGACTCATTACATGCAAAGCAAGATCATTCAAGGCGTGATTTGTCATAATTGTGATGATTATGGCTTACAGCTCATGAAAACCCCCAGAACCCCAAATCCACAACCTCAGAAAATGAGAATATTACATGCAATCAATAAAACAAGGATTGTACATAGAACAATATCGGACCTCTGAAAAGTAGAAGCATGCATATGTACTCAGTACTTGGTTTGGGCACCTTTTGCAGCAATTACTGCAATTACTTTTGCACGATATTCTAATTATTCGAGTTTCACCTGTACAGTATGCAGCATACACATGTAAGTCTATTTAATGCGGAGACGCCACTATATTCTCCCAAAGTAGTTTAGCTAATGGGGAAAAAAAAGGTATCTGGTAAAGCTTTCTAACCTCAGCAAGTGAACTAACCCATGCAGTTATAGACCTGACTCTTGATCAACTTGTGATGGACATCATACGCCTAATACCAAACTGTGGCTCCATGGTTGTGTGCAGGGGCAGATCCAGTAAAGCTGATTTACTAATGGATTCCAGAAAAAAAAAATCAAATATGTGAAGATTCACTAAACCTTTTTAAAACTGTTAGTAAATTATCTTCATTTTCTCTAGCATGGAGACCTGACCACTGTGGAAACTAAGAGAGTCGGTTGCCTCAGGCAGCATCTGGTGGGTGGGCGGCAGGCAGAGCAGCGTGGCCACAATGTTTGCAGTGTGCCTGCTGCCCTCTATACAGCCAGAGCGTTTCAGGTTGCTAAGAGCCAGGCAGGAAGATGTGTAAGGGCCATACACATCTCTCCACCCAGCTGTTAGCAGCCTGGTAAATAGGTCAAAACCGGCACTCGTAAGGGGATCTGTCCATGGTATTTAAGATATGCCATTTTGAGGATTCCTTGCTACGACTAATGCCCAGTTTTGGGGACTGAAACATGTAAGCATTTGTTTGTTTGCTGCTTTTATACCTTCTTACTAGGGTTGCACAGATACCAAGTACAGTACTCGGTACAAGTACGAGTACATGTACCGATACTTTTGAGCTCCAAGACTACACTAGAGAAAAATTCAAAAATTAGGAGGCTGCTGTCATTTGTAAGGAGCACACGGAGCTCCTGGGATTTGTACATCTCTGTTTTAATGTACGATTTTGTTTTTATAAATATAAATAAAGGGATCCACAGATACCAGTTTGGCGAGTACGAGTACTGGTACTTGCCGAGTACTTACAAGTACGAGTACTGATACATTTTTGTTTATTGTCATGTGACAGTTTTTCTAAAATAATACAGACTAATAATTTTAGGACAGTGGTGGAGTGCCAGAGCCAGGTCCCAGCTGCAACCGCTGCAACACTGGTAGTTCTCATGAAAATGCCAAGTATCTGCACTGGTACTCAAAAAGTATCTGTGCATCCCTACTTCTTACAAATAAAGTATGGGCGGATTCCCTTACGAGTGCCGGTTTTACAGGCATCTTCGAGGCAGGATCACCAGGTATCATTTTAGTGGAAGTCACAGAATTAAAAAAGATTTTAAAAAACTTTTGAAATGACATTAACATAATAAAGCTTATATTAGATTTTAGTGAGTAGGTTTACATCTCCTCTAATATATATGTCTTCATGGAGTGATTTTATTTCAATTGATTTGGGCCGTGGCAAATTGTTTACCATTTTTTCTTTGAATAATTATTTTCGGTTGCTTTCTCCCAATCATCCTGCTTAGTGCAGCTTTGAACTCCTTGTTCCTCATTGTATAAATTAGCGGATTCAACGTTGGAGTGATTACAGCGTAGACCACAGGGGTCAGCTTCTCTTGGTCGGTTACATCTTCAGAGCTTCGTCTGTAATATGCAAAGATGGAAGTGCTGTAAAACAAGGATACAACAACCAGATGAGAGGCACACGTGGAAAAGGCCTTGTGTTGTCCTCCTTTAGACCTAATTTTCAGTATGGCGGAAATAATGTGGATGTAAGATACCAAAGTCAGAACAAAAGACCCAAGTCCATAGGCCCCACCAACAACAAAGAGGATTAGCTCAGTCGTTAGCGTGTCACCACAAGCCAAATTCAACAGGGGTCGGATATCACAGAAAAATTGGCTTATGACATTAGAGGAACAGAAGGTATGTTGAAAGGTGCGGGTAGTGTGGATTGTTGAGTTGATGAAGCCACTGATCCAAGAGCTGAAGGTAAAAACTACACAAGTAGGAGGATCCATGACAGTCACATAATGCAAGGGATCACAGACGGCCACATAACGGTCATAAGCCATGACGGCAAGCAAGGAGCACTCGATGCTGCCCAAGGCTACAAATAAATACATCTGTACAGCACAGCCCATGAAGGAAATGGAATTGGTCTTAAAGATAAAATTAAGAAGCATTTTCGGAATGGTGACCGAGGTATAAAATATCTCAAGGAAAGATAGATTACTGAGGAAGAAGTACATGGGAGTGTGGAGCTCAGAACTGAATGAAGTTGTAGCAATGATAAGAACATTTCCTGTTAGGGTTAGGGCATACAGCACAAGAAAGATATAAAAGAGAGCGATCTGTACAGAGAGGAGGTCTGGAAATCCAAGGAGAAGGAACTCTGTCACCATACTGCTGTTCACCATACTCAGTCCTGAATCTCAGTCAATGAGTCCCATATGTTACAACAGACTAAGTAATTTCCCTTCACACTACAGAAAAATAAACAAAAATATAAGTTAGTTAATAAAATTGTCAACTTTTATGAAACTTTTCCATATTTGTGAAAAAGACTAGTTAATTTTTTTTAGAGAAAAGGTTTTGTTTTTTTTAAATGTCATGCTTACTGGCCCTTTAATCCGATTGCTTATTTAAGGGGGTTGTTCACGTAGGAGCCGAAAGGATCCAGCCGTAGCTTTGGCTGATCCTTCAGCTATCTTCGGCCGCCAGAGCCTTTAGTTCAGTCGAACCGAAGGGCTGCTGTATGGGCTATTTACTATAGCCCCTTACAGCAGCCGAAGGTGGCCGAGCGGCTCAGCCGATCCGAAGGCATATGCTTCGGCTTGACTGAGCCGAAGTGACACCTGAAGTGGAGCTAACGGCCTGCTGAAGGTCTACCTTTCGCCCCGCAAATGACAGCTGGGTGGAGCCAGCCATGATCACACAGCTGGCTCCGCCCAGTTGTAATGACCTGGGGACACTGATCTGTCATTAAACAATAACAACTGGGCAGAGCCGGCCGAAACTGTCACTGCTAGCACTGCCAATTGTTTGTTTGTTTTTTCTTTTTTTGTAAATCTTTCTTTTTTTACATTTAATATTGATTTACATTTTTAAAAATATTTTTTCAACTTTGTTTTTTCTTTTAAACTCTTTTCATTGATTTGCTATTCTGCTCGGTACCACGGAGGTGCTGAGCCAAATACTGCTCAGAGGCATTCGGCTATTCACTCACTGCCGTTTGGCCCCTATGAGAATAGGGGCGAACTGCAGCGAGTGAGCAGCCGGATCCAGATGTTGGATCGGCTGAGTCGAAGTCCTCCTGCACTTGGGCTCAGCAGAAGATGCAGAGCGTGTTCGGCTGACCGAAGTGCAGCCAAAGGCAGCCGATGTATGGCTGATTTCAGCCGATGTGCAGCTGAAATCAGCTGTACAAGCCAGAAGTGAATAGCCAAACAGCGTTCGGCTCACTTCACTTCGGCTGGGTTATTCACTCGGCTGCCTTCGGCAGCTTTGTGAATAGCCCCTGTGGCAGTGCATGGCAATGCCACGGTGTAGTATGGCAACTTTGGCGCCCAGGACTCTCAGCCAGAGGGGCTGAGAGGTTCCACAATGTGAATACCTTTGGAGAGGAGGAACTGGCTATTCAATTCCTTCCAGGTTTTCCAGACTATAGTGGGATGGGATCTCCAGTCCTGGGGCCAGGTGTTGCCAGGGGCCAGGTTGAGCTGATCAGGTGACTGAGAGCAGCCTTATTAGGAAGCCAGCCCAGTGCTTTAGAAGAGAGTTGTGGGTGTGCTGTAGGCACACGGCTACAGGCAGACGCTGCTGCGTGCGTGAGCACAGGTGACACAGCCAGGAAGGCTGGAGAGGTCCAGAGGGTCGGTGACCCTGAAATACCTGTCGGGGAGACAGAGAGGGACAGTGACCCGCGAGGGTGAATACCAAAAGTCTTGGAGCTGAGGGAAGCTGCTGAGGACGGTATATCCAGGGAAAGTCCTGGGACTATAACACTGGGAGTGTATGGGACAGCCAGATGTCGGTGAGACTGAAACATGATGTGTTAATGAGAGTCCAATGAACTGTTATGCTTCGTTTATGCTGAAGAAAAGCAAGTTGTTTTGTGAAGTTCATGGACTGTCCTCCTTTTGAATGAATAAAGACTGTCCTTTTTATGTTAAAGTTGGCTTCAGGAGTGGTCTCTTAGTGCTCACCATTGTGCTCAGGGCCGGTGCAAGGTGCATTTTTCCGCCCCCCCCCCCCGCACGCACGCACAGGCTGTGGAGTGTCCCTTTCCCTGCACACATGCTGTTCCTCTTACCTGCAGCTCCCCAGCCTGCTTTCAGGACATGCATCTTCTTCCTCCAGCCACAAAGCATCTTGCCGGAGCCTCCGCTGGCCGGGGCCGCGTCTCCCATGGTCCCATCTTCTGTGCCCCATATCATCCTGTGCCTCCATGTTATCCTGTGTCTTCATGTCTTCCTGTGCCTTCATACCATCCTGTGCCCTCATGTCATCCTTTGCCCCCATGTCATCCTGTGTCTCCATGCCATCCTGTGCCCCCATGTCATCCTGTGTCTCCATGCCATCCTGTGCCCCCATGCCATCCTGTGCCCCCATGTCATCCTATGCCCCCATGTCATCCTATGTCTTCGCTGCCAGTGCCAGGTCCCATTAGCAGCGAACTTTCCGGGTGGAGGAGAAGAAAAAATAGACAACCAAAGCGGCAGAAGTGTCCCCCCCGTGCTCCGGGCGGCTCCCAAGTCCCTTAACAGGTCGCCGTCGCCTCCAGGATGACGCCGCCGTTGCTCCGCCTCCTGCAGCCCTCGCTCCTTCACATGCAGCTGAGCGGCCGGGGGAACCAGGGGCGGGGCTACTTACGTCACTCACTGACGTAGCCAAGGACGAGACAGACTAAGACTGTCACTACACAGGTCAGCGCCGCTGCGGCCGGCGGGGACTCGTCCTTCAGATGCCGCCCGCAGCGGCAGCCCACACTGGTCTCGTTCGGACGGCCGGAGCCGGACTTATGCCGGGCGGCCGACTGTCAATTTTCCGCCCTGTTCCCTGGCGCCGTAAGGCAAGTGCCCATGTTGCCTTGCGCTAGCGCCGGCCCTGACTGTGCTATATTCCCCGAACTATCACACCTACCTAAGTGTATAACCAATTTTTTGGATAGAGTGCAGAAGTATTAAACCCTCTGTCAGATTTGTATTGCCATCTGTATCCCTGCTGGGGAGATTCACCCTCTCTGTGTGTCCTGGTGACCTCTGTAACTCAGAGAAAATTTGATGGCAAATCCAAAATGTTAAGAGTTGTCTCCACAACAGGAGGTGAGGGGAAATCTTCTGGTGGAGACGTCTGTTCAAGTGATAACTGTTAGAATTTCTTGGGTGTGGGGGTAGTAGCGCCTAGTAAAAACGGTTATCTAGCTTGGTGATTCCCATACAATGTTTATTGATTAAGAACGTCAAATATACTAAAAAAACATTACAGGGAAAGTTGAGCTGAGATGTCAACGTAACATTGTAGGGATGAGTGTGACTAAACTCATTTCCATGAGGGAATACTGGCACCTCAGCTCTGTTTGTCCTAAAACAGGCCTTCTTGTGAATTTTCTCTTATTTTAATAACAAACAATGTGCATAAGCCCTGAAGAAGGGTGAGGCTTTTCCCCTGAAATGCATTGGCTGTCTTTGATGTTCTTAATCAATACACATTTTATATGAACCACCAAGCTAGATGACCATTTTAACTATGCACTCCAAACCTTATACCCAAGAACACATTATCTGACATTATCTACATCCACCGCAATCAGAGTGGCAGCAGATTAGGACCATATCCAGGTCTCTATATACACTGGGGGGAATTGGTCAAAACTGAAGCAGACCTTCCAGTATCTTTCCAAATCTGGAGCAGGTTTGCATTGCAACCAATCAGCGTATCTCTCTCATTTTCAAATCTTACTTGAGCAAACTAAAGAGAGATGCTGATTGGTTGCCATGGGCAACAGCTCCGGATTCTGTTTGCTCCAGTTTGTCCCCTCCAATGTGCTTTCACTACAGGTTAACCACCTTAATGGAGAATAACCTCCACCTATTCAACTGCTCCTTGACACACATACCTAATCAGCCAATGGCTGCAACTCAATGCATTTAGGCATGTAGACATGGTCATGACGATCTGCTGAAGTTCAAACCGAGCATCAGAATGGGAAAGAAAAGGGATTTTAGTGTCTTTTAATGTGGCACGGTTGTTGGTGCCAGACGGGCTAGTCTGAGTATTTCTAAAACTTCTGATCTAATGGGATTTTCACACACAACCATCTCTCGGGTTTACAAAGAATGGTCTGAAAAAGAGAAACTATCCAGTGAGCGGCAGTTCTCTGGGTGAAAATGCCTTATTGATGTCAGAGGTCAGGGGAGAATGGCCAGACCGGTTCAAGTTAATAGAAAGGCAACAGTAACTCAAATAATCACGCGTTACATCCGAGGTATGCAGAATACCATCTCTGAACGCACAGCACGTCGAAACCTTGAATCAGATGGGCTACAGCAGTAAAAGACCACACCGGGTGCCACTGCTGTCAGCTAAACACAGAAAACTGAGGCTACAATTCTCACAGGCTCACCAAAATTGGACAATAGAAGATTGGAAAAACTGTTGCCTGGTCTGATGAGTCTTGATTTCTGCTGCAACATTCGGATGGTCAGGTCAGGATTTAGTGTAAACAACATGAAAGCATGGATCCATCCTGTCTTGTATCAACAGTTCAGGGTGGTGTTGATGGTGTAATGGTGTGGGGGATATCTTCTTGGTACACTTTTGGCCCTTAGTACCAATTGAGCATTGTTTAAATGCTACAGCCTACCTGAGTATTAATGACCACAGTGTACCCTTCTTCTGATGACTACTTCCAGCCGGATGACATGCCATCTCATAAAGCTAAAATCATCTCAAATTGGTTTCCTGAACATGATAATGAGTTCAGTATGCTCAAATGGCCTCCACATTCATAAGATCTCCATTCAATAGAACCTTTGGGATGTGGTGAAATGGGAGCTTCGTATCATGGATGTGCAGCCAACAAATCTGCCGCAACTGCGTGATGCTGCCGTGTCAATATGGACCAACTCTCTAAAGAGTGTTTACAGCACCTTGTTGAACCTATGGCATGAAGAATAACGGCAGTTCTGAAGACAAAAGGGGGTCCAACCCGGTACTAGCAAGGTGCTATGCAGCTTTGTAATCTTTTTAAATACAGAATGCAAAGAAATGATATATAATCGGGGAATACAACAAGGCACAATACTTACTTTATAGAACAAATGCAGAGTAATTGTCATGTATATCACACAAAGCGTGCGGCTTTGTAATAATTACATGAAGACAGAATGGATAGATTTTGTACTGTAACTACGGCAGTTGTCAGTATTTGGAAGCGAGCTATATAGTCTCAAGCTCTGCTGCAAAACAATGAAGGCAGCTTTCAGTTACTGGTTTTATTGTTTCTCATATACCTTAGAGAGAAGCAGACTCATCCCAAGAGATTGTCGGCTATGTTTACAATACATCCTCTAATTAAGAGTGTTTTCTTTGTATTCTAATTGAGCATTGAGTTTCAATCAGCTAAATATATTCATGGTGCATCAAAACAAAAAGTGTTCAAAGCCTTAGAGTTTATTTTTATTAGAAAGCAGCCACAGCCTAAGTAGAAGAGCCTGTCCTCTGCCATCATGCTGCAGAGAAGGACCCATGATCTCTGTGTGGAAGCAATGGTCTCCCTGAAGAGGTCCAACATGCCTCCTGCTAAGTCAGACCTATAGCTCTGCAATCAGGAAATGTATTCTCACTGCTGATTGGAGAGCGCATCTATTTACTCAATGCAACCCCATCTTGTACATTATACAAAAAATGTGTATTATATCTTTTTTTTGTGCAAAAAAAGGATTTTAGTGTATTTCCCCCAGAAAAAATCGATTTGGCAAACAGTTGCGCAAATAGTGTGCAAACATAAAAAATTGCAACTTTCAATGTTTTATTCTATATGAGCTCTGCTTTCAGAAAATATATCATTGCTTTCGGGTCATTTTCTAGCAAAAAATGCAGATTTAACGTGTGTGTACGAAAAAAATTAAAAAAAAAACTGTTCAGAATGCAGAGTGGTTAATATCCCCCCACAGGCAGCTCCAGATGGGGGAGAGGGCCACTAGAGGGCACTTCACGTCTAGATCTACATAAAAGAAGAATGGAGTGCCCCATCAATTGAATCCAAACAGAAAAAAAAAGAATATATATATATATATAAATGGGTAAGCCATATTAGTCCAGTAGACAAGATGTGAAAAAAAACACACAAGCAGAAAAAAACAAAATGGAGTATTGCAGTGTACAATGATACCTTTCTTATTGGACTAACTATAATATTTAAAAGACAAGCTTTCGAGAGTGAACCTCTCTCTTCTTCAGGTCAGAAGCAATACTAACCAACATTACATTGTAAAGCACTGTGCAAATGTTGGCGCTATATAAATACTATGTAATAATAATAATAATGACCGAGTTTACCACTTAAAGCAAGAGAAAGTTGTTGGGGGGGAATCATACATTTTGGACCTGGGAGTAAAGAATGCATCCTGATAACCAAAAGACAGAACAAATAAACATAGGGTGACCAATAAACCCTAAACATACATGAATATTATGATGTTCTGTATTTTCACAAAAAGTTCTGGTAGTGTGTCAGAAAACCAGACTCCACATTAAGTCCCTCCTCCTTTATGGCGTTGAAATGTAAAATCATTTTCATCTCAAATGTTTTCCATTCATGAGAGTTTTTAAAATTCCCTTTCAGTACTTTAATATTGAGGTTTTGGATGGAGTGACCTTTCTGGGAGAAGTGATGTCCTACTGGAGTGCAATATTCATCCTCTTTGTGGTTCTTGATCGAGCTCCTGTGTAGGTTCATCCTGAGATGCAGCTTAAGGCCAGTTTCCCCAATGTAACAATCTTTGTCACATGCTGAACCACACTGTATCATGGTGGTGGTGTACATGATACAGTGTTCAGCATAAATCCTTAAAGTGACATTAAACCCTCAGATTTTTTAACATAAAACAATACTGTAATGTGTGCCTTACTGTAATCCATGGTTGTTTCCCTTCTCTTTGCTGCTCTTCCTTTTAAATCTGTATCTCTTCTCATGCTGGGCAGAACTTCTGTTTTGCCACAGACTGCCTTGTCTCTGAAATGGATACATGGTGTCTGTGTATAGGTTTGCAACCTGAGCCAGCACTACAGGAAGAGGCAGTCAGCTGCAAAGGGAAGTTCTGCCCAAGCATGAGAAGACATGAGGATTTAAAAGGAAGAGCAGCTCCAACCCCTGTGGTAAGACCAAGGGAGTGGCGATAGGATTCCACTCCTCGTTGACATGTGAGATACTTGCTGAAAGGGTTGACCCAGATGGGAGGTATGTTTTTGTGCAATGTTCCATTCAGAATAGGACGTTTACGTTGGCTAACGTGTATATGCCGAACCAAGGTCAGGTCCCTTTGTTACTGTCTATTCTCTCTAAACTTGCGGATTTCACGGAGGGGGTTCTCACCTTGGGGGGCAACTTCAATTTGGTGTTGGACCCTAGTCTGGACACTACTTCGGGGAGGTCACAGATCTCATATCCGTTGCTTAATAAACGTAAGAAACGCCTCCATTCTCTACAGCTTGTGGACGCACGGAGAGTTTTACACCCGCGTCATAGGGACTACACTTGTTACTCTGGCCCACACAACTTGTATAGCAGGATTGATTTCTTTTTGATCTCACATCATCTTCTTTCATGGGCCCCTGCTACCGCTATTGGCACCCGAATCTGGTCCGATCATTCCCCGGTGTTTCTCACTTTAGAGGTCCCGGGTATGTGTAAACCATCCTATACGTGGAAATTGAATGAGAATCTTCTCTTGGACCCGGTCTGTAAATAAGATGTTGCAACTACCCTTACCCACTTTCTCTCTGATCATGCAGCTGACACCACCCCCGCCCCGATTCAATGGGAAGCTCTTAAAGCCACGATTCGA
Organism: Nanorana parkeri; assembly: GCF_000935625.1. NCBI lineage: Eukaryota > Metazoa > Chordata > Amphibia > Anura > Dicroglossidae > Nanorana > Nanorana parkeri. The sequence continues at coordinate 4,976,353 of NW_017306273.1, forward strand.
GGGGTGTTTATAAAACACGGCTCACGACTAAAGAGGGAACGGGGGATTACCCTGTTAAACCTGCTGTCGAACCTTACTTCACTGGAAACTGCGCATAAAAAAGCCCCATCCCCCACACTACTCCAGGATTTGACCAGGTTGCGACTGGAAATCCGGAGACTGCTAGACGCTAAGTATCTCTCTCATAGAGATCGAGCATTTTCTACGAACATGGCGATAAAAGCAGGCGTTTGCTGGCCCGCTCGGTTCGTGGGCAACGGCTCCGCACATATGTCCCAAAAATCAACTCAGCTAAGCATGGAGTGGTCCATAGCTCTGAACGTATTGCCGAAGAATTTCACACCTTCTTCTCTTCCCTTTATAATCTACAGCCGGGTTCGGCTAACCCCCGCTCCCCTGACTTTATGTCAGAACTTCAGTCGTACCTGTCGCGGACATCCCTGCCGAAACTCCCGGATAACGCCCTGCCAGATCTTACTGCCCCGTTCACGGACATTGAAGTCCTTACTACACTTAAGTCCCTCCCCTCGGGCAAAAGCCCGGGGCCAGACGTGTTTACCACTAAATTCTATTCTCGGTTCAAAGACTACCTAACGCCTCCTTTGACTAAGTCTTTCAATGCCATCTCCCCGCCCTGCCATTTCCCAAGCCAGGCCCTAGAGGCCCATGTTGTGGTCTTGCCCAAACCGGGTAAGGACCCGACACATTGCAATAACTATCGCCCCATTTCATTAATAAACGTCGATGTTAAAGTCTACGCGAAAATCCTGGCTAACAGGTTGACATCCTTCATCCCTAACCTGATTCATAAGGAACAAGTGGGGTTTGTGCCTGCACGGGGGGCTAAAGATAGTATTAGGCGCACAATCACCCTGATGCATTACGCTCGGACGAGTGGAATTCCCTTTTGTTTATTCTCGGTAGACGCCGAGAAAGCCTTCGATCGCGTTGGGTGGCTCTTCCTGCGGGCCTCTCTACTTCAGACGGGCTTCCCTACAGATTTTGTGGATAAAATCATGGCACTTTATTGGCGACCTCACGCCAGAGTACGGGTGAACGGGGTGCTTTCGGCCCCGTTCCAAATACACAATGGCACCCGGCAGGGCTGCCCCCTGTCCCCATTGCTTTACATCCTGGTCATGGAACGCCTGGCAAACGCTCTTAGACTCAATCAATCTATTCAAGGCCTTTCAATATGCAAGCAAATCCATAAAATGGGGTTATATGTTGATGACCTATTGTTGTATCTTTCCAATCCACTGGTGGCTCTCCCTTCGGTGCTGCAAGAATTTAAAATATTTGGGGGTCTATCCAATTACCGGGTAAATGTGCAAAAGTGCGAACTTCTAGATGTATCTCTCTCCCCTGCGGAACGGGACAGCCTCCGGGACTCACTGCCCTTTCGAGTGCGGTCGGATCACATTACCTGCCTAGGGGTTAAGGTGCCAGCCACTTTGTGAGACTTTAGAAGACACTCTTACCTCCTGGATGAACCTACACCATACTTGGTTTGGCAGAATCGCATTGTTTAAGATGCATCTGCTACCTCGATGCCTCTATTTGTTCCAAACCCTCCCTATAAGTCTCCCGATCCGCTTCTTTAAACGCATCCGCTCGCCGGTCCTACGTTATATTTGGAGGAATAAGAAACCCAGACTGCGATACACTATCTTGATAAAGAAAAAGGAACATGGGGGCGCCGCCCTCCCAGACTTAGAGACGTATTATAGGGCCACCGATCTATCCCATTTGGCAGCCTGGTTTGACTCCAGCGACCCGGCGTTGTGGGTTACCCTGGAACGCGACCTTTCCCCGTTACCGTTATTCACGCTCCCGTGGATACCGACTGCTCTTCGACCGCAAAGCTTGGATCTTCCCTTTTTCCTGCCCCTAGTGTTACGGGTTTGGAACACCACGATGTCCAGATATAACTTATCTACGTCTCGGGGCCCCATGACCCCGATCCTTGCCAACCCAGATTTCCCGGCGGGGTATGGAGTTCCCACCTTTTTGTGCTGGAAGGTCTCTGAACCTTGTTATGTATCTCAGTGCCTGTCGGGAACAGCCCTGCAGCCACTAGCATCACTGTCTGGCCCCAACCCGCTTCCGCGATTTTCATGGCTGGCCTACTTTCAACTCCGACATTTTGGGGACGCATTGTCTGTATCGGGTGCTCTCTACAGGCCTCTCACTTTTTTTGAAGACCTGTGTGCTTCTGGTCTACCAATCCAACGCCCAGTTTCGCTACTTTACCAGGCTTTAATCACCAGGCACAGCGGAGATTCCCTGTACTTGTTTTCCGCTTGGGAACAGGAGTTGGGAATCGTCATCTCGGAGGATGATCGTCACAAATGTTTATGCTTTACACACAAACTCTGTATGTCAACTTATGCACAAGAACGGAACTTTAAACTGTTGACTTGATGGTATAGGTCCCCGGTCAGAATGCACCAGATCTCCTCCACGTATCCGGACAACTGCTGGAGATGCCACTAATGTCATTTTAAGTGATTCCAACACTTCCACATTTTATCCAAAATGAATAAAATGTTTTAGCTATAAATATACTTTGAAATTCCAAATTGTTTCCTCAACTGACTGTTGATAGAAACTACAGAACTGACAATATGGAACCTTTGATGGATTGTATCAGTAGAATTTTCAGACTCATTTTCTTAATACTCTAACAGGGTTATTCACAAAAGGGTGAAGAGTTTGGAGAAAGAAGGAGAAGTGAACAATCTAGGCCAAAATATCGTATTTGGAAAAATTCTCCAATTCAGCTATGTTGTCCTAGATTGTTCACTTCTTCTTTCTCCAAACTCTTCACCCTTTTGTGAATAACCCTGTAAATAATTTCCGGGTTTGGGTGGTATTAACATTTACATAACGTATAATTTACTAAAAACATCCCTCAGTGCTCTCTTCACCTCATTATTTCTCAGACAGTAAACAATCGGATTCAGCAAAGGGGGAACAATACTATAAAGAAAAGATGCCACTCGGACAAAGACAAAGGAATCTCCCGAATGTGGACCGTTATAGTTGAAGATGGCAGTAGAATAAAACACTGTTACAACAATGAGATGAGATGAACACGTGGAGAAGACCTTCTGCCTTCCTGCGTTGGAACGGATTTTCAGTATGGTGGAAATAATACGGATGTATGAATTTGTAACAAGTATGAATGGCGTCATCCCAATAAAAGCCGTAACCACGTGTAGTAGCACCTGACTGTTGTGTATATCACTACAAGCTGCTTGTAACAATGGGAGAACATCACAGAAGTAGTGTCTGATATATAGGCCACCACAAAAAGTTAGTTTCCAGGTCATCATGGTGTGAAATGCAGCGTTCATTGATCCACTGAGCCAGCACACTACTACAAGATAGTAACAGACTTTTTGGTTCATTGTGGTGGTGTAGTGGAGCGGGTTACATATCGCCACATATCGGTCATAAGCCATGACAGCCAGAAAAATACATTCTGTTCCTCCAAAGCAGACAAAGAAATAGAGTTGTGTAAGACATCTATGGAATGGTATCTTCCTGTTACCTGTTATGGCATTGGCCAACACAGCTGGGAGAGTGACTGAAGAGTAACAGACATCTAATAAAGATAGACACGCCAGGAAAAAATACATCGGTGATTGGAGGCGGCTGTCCACTTGAACAATGCCAACAACAGAGAGGTTTCCTAGGACAGTCATTGTGTAGATTAAACCAATAAAAAGCGATATCATTAATCGTTGTTCTGGAAACCCCATTAGGGTGAAAACATCCCAGGAAGTCTTGTTTGTGGATACCATGTACTCAGTCATACACTATGGGAAGAACATGAGACGGAAGTTAATAATACCTTTTGTATGGAAAGACATAAATGGGTTGATTTACTAAATACAAATAGGCTGTTCGCTTTGTAGGGGGAGGTTCCCCGTGGTGAAATTTCACTTTGCAAAAAATAGCCAATAATGTGCATGGGAAAAAAAAAACAGTATTTTTCCTTGCACATGATTGGATGAAGGAAGTCAGCAGAGCTTCACCTCATTCACTAAACTAAGTTTGCCTTAGTAAATCAACCCAAAAATGTTAAAAGAGAACTAAGGGGTAAGTGTTTTTCCTCATAGTTTTCTTTAGGGTCACGGGAGGATATATACTAACCCCCTCCTGTGACCCAAAGCTCAGTATATGGTGGGCTATTGCCGTGATATATTAAAAGCGCCGCAGCCGTGACGGATCCCGACAATACTGTCGAGATCCACCTAGCTACGTGTGTGACAGCGGGCTCCGCCTATCTAGAGGCAGAGCCAGCTGTGCCCGCCCCCTCCTCCATTCGTTCCTCCATTCAGCACTGGAGGATCAGGGAAGGGAGTGGGGGAATCCCTGCGGGGAGCAGTGACTGACAGTCACCTCTCCCCGCAGGGAGGTGATCGGGAAGTAAGCGGATTGGTGGCATGTTTCTGCTCACTTCCCGATCGATAGTGCCGACCTGTGACAGTTTCATTGTCACAGGTCGGCTCTAACTATGAGGATGCATGGAAATCCCTCACCTCATAGTTCTCCTTTAAAGTACAGACTGATATTAATACGTGTCAATGAGGTGTCATTCAAGCTCACATTAATGTCAACTGATGCCTTAATCACAGCCCAACAATGGTGCCCCTTGGCCCTTCCATTCCATAACCCTTTTGCTGCCAGAGACATTGTTTTTTCATTTCACTTAAGCTACCGTGCACAGGAAATGTTATATTATCTGAACACATAGGACCCATTAAATAAAATGATGGTAGCTGCAATTTTTTATGTTGCATAAAATGAAAATATAAAAGATAAGACTGAGTTAAGCAATTAGATACCAAAGATGTCAAGACTGAAATTTGCGTGTGGTCGTGAAAGGGTAACAAGCTACAATACCCCAAAATGTTCTGTAGTCCACACTTAAAACACTTTACAGCTCATCAGTTTAGAGTTGACCATAAATAATATCCCTAATATTATTCCTTTCACTCACCTATGCTTGGTGATACTAATATGTATTAATGGCTGCTTATGTTTGCATTTGTATGTGCATGCTCACAGAGGTGCTTTAAACTGTTTTGGTTTTTAGTAAATTGTTTATTTGTGGCTATTGTCTCTCAAATAATAAACTCTTCTTTCTATTTCAAGATAAAACTTGTCTTGTCTGTCCCTCTTATATTGCAGCCTAACCAAGTTGCTTATATACGGTAAAGCCCCTGAACAATATTTGTGGCTATTGTCTCTCAAATAATAAACTCTAATTTCTATTTCAAGATAAAACCTGTCTTGTCCCTCCCTCTTACATGCAGCCTAACAAAACTGTTTAAATACTGTCCAGCCACTGAACAATATTTGTGGCTAATGTCTGACAGATAATACCATCTCTATTGCAAGATAAAACCTGTCTCTTCTCTTTCTATTGTATGCCTGTTCGAGTGCTGCCCTGACTCTGGCCAATATATACCAAACACATACCTGAAGTCTATATTTTACATATTTTGGAAATAATAGGCCATC
>NW_017306273.1:4981904-4985582 GCF_000935625.1 Nanorana parkeri
TTAACATGTTTTTGTGCACTCTGTATTGACATTGCATTGATTTTTTAAGACAATGCAGTGTGGTACTGCAAAAACAAAGCTCGCAAACTACACTAATAAACTGTTTTGCCACTGACCAATTCCCCAATTATGAATGAACAGGAAGTGCTCTACATCACTTCCTATTCATTCATGATTGTGGACATAGTAAACATACTATCTCCACAAGTTATGAATGAACAGGAACACTCAGTATAAAATGGGAAATTTGGAAATGGGAAAAATGGGACCCAATGGTGACAATGGTGAATACATTTCCTGTTAGGGTTGGCATGTACAGTGCGAGATAAATATAAAATAGAACAATTTTTAAAGTGAGGAAAGAGGTCTGAAAATCCCAAAATAAGCTCCAGTTGTTTAATATCATCACCACAAGATGTCAGTCAGTGACTAGTACATGTTAGAACAGGCTGCCAACAAAGACAAAGTAATAACACATTACAGTATTTATCAGAATTTACACTGCGCTTTACAGACTGCACATTCACATCACTCCCTACCCTCAAGGAGCTTACAATCTAAGGTCCCTATCTCATACACTAGAGCCAATTTGGACAGGAGCCAATAAACCTTCCAGCATGTCTTTGGAGTGTGGAAAGAAACCCATGCAAGCACAGGGAGGACATGCAAACTCTGTGCAGATAGTGTCCTGACCAAAATCTGAATTGGGGATCCAAGTGCTACAAGGCAGAAGTGCTAAGCACTAAGCCACCCATTCAGATCTGTGAATGGGACCAATTTATCTTTTCAGATGTCGGTTATGTAAACTAAATGCTTAACGACCCTTTCATTGTGTATTAGAATGTGAGATCTAGCAGATATTAGGGTTCAGTTCACAAAGCAGTTTTACTAGTTTGGTTTCTCTCTGCTTTACACACCTCTTCTAGATAAAACACTTTTTAGAGATCAGTTCACATAGTTGCCTAGCACACTTATATACAGTAGATTGCTGTCTAAGTAGTGGTCTTTACTATTAAGGACCCATTCACACTAGCAAGCTGCACTAATCACACAGCTGCTGTTGTGTGCAGTGCTGAGGCATGGAACCCGGTTGTAATTTTTGTGTTAGAACTTTATTGAAATGTCATTAGGTTCTACCAGCACATTGGGGTGCGATGTGGCTATATTGCGTTTCACCATGCTGAGATGACAGCCAAAGTGAAGTAACCAGAATGTTGGGGAAGTACAATGAGTTACAAAATACAAACCTTATATAAGAGAATGCAGAGTGAGCTGTCAGCATTTGTCACAAAACAATTGTGGATTTGTAATAGAAGGAAAAGGTTCTGCTCTGATCTGATACAGCAATGACAAATGATGGTGCTGGGAGGTCTGGCACCGGACTTCGCTCTGCAGCATAATGACAAATGTAGCTTTCAAGGTTCACTTTTATTCTCTATCAGATCCCTTAGAGGGAAGCAGTCTCTTCCCAGAAGATTGTTAGATAAAATTAAGAAGTAAGCAATCATTTCACAACTTTAAGAAGTGTAAGGTCATGTCAGGCCAAGTCACTAAATATATATCTGTATATATTAGGGCTAGTAATGATTAACATTTTCGTGTTCGATTAATCGAAAAAAAATTTAATCGATTAATTTTGATTAATTATAGCGCACATACAGATCCAACTACATTGGCCTATACACATACAGCACAGCAATGAAGTAATAAAATGAACTAGGATCACACTAATCCAGCACGTTATTAATCTCACGTGCCCCACTCAATATGGCCGCCGCTTCAGTGGGGCAACTCAGAATAATAACGTGCTGGATTAGTGAACTAACAGCACAATATTTTTGTTTTCATTAAATAACTTAAACTGCCAAATGTTACAATAAATTGCATTTCTTTTATATATGGATATATATGGAAATATGAAATATGTAAGGGTAGCGCTCACCCCCAAAGGAGCCGCTGAATGATCGGGTCTTCCATAGCCTGTCTAGGGATTATTAAAAACACATGGCTGCCCCAATAGCACTTACCACTTCCAGTGGTTACCGACAGATTGAAGTCCAGACAATAGCTCCAAGATGATTCTCTTTTATTTCTGAACTCCAGGGAGAGAGGGAAGAGGGTCAGGCACATCCAGGATGAAGGTAGACTCCCAGTACTTGAAACAGAGCAAAGTAACTGCTGCCAACACAGACTTGGACCTTTAAGCCATACAGGCAATCTGTGTGGGGAACTTCTGGCAAGCAGTACTGTCAAGGGTCTTGTTCGGGTTCAACTTCAGACATGAGTAGCTGACCACTGGGCCTCCAGGCTCAGGCCCCAGTGTCCAGGCCTAGGCCCCTGGCTTAGGCCTAGTCCATCCTGTCTCTTCAGCAGCAGGCATCCTGCACCAGGCCAGGAGGGCCCCGGGGAAGGGAAGAGACTGTTGCATCAGCCACCCTCAGCATTTATATCCTCTCCCAGCATGCATCACTGCTACTGTCCTACAGTGACTGGCTGGGAGACATAAATGCCCAAAGCAATCCTCATTGGCTGTTCTGCCCTGTGTGGCAACACATCCACCCACAGGCAGACACAGCTTCACAGATTGTTCTGTCACAGTTGAACTGAACATAGACTATAGAAATATTTTAGCACCCCTATAAGTCGGGTGCTACATAAGTGTTCTATAAAGTATTATTGCAAGCAGTGCAATACGCATATACAGCACTATGCAATCGAGATTTTCCACAATGTCTAGACAAAAGACTTGAGGGATATCAAGGGGTTAAGAGTCTGGTTCCCAATGGGGGAGGTGCATCCAGATAATCAAAGCAAAGTCATTTTCAGCTTAGGAGCTGATGGGTCATTTATTACATCTTTAGATAGTAATGGTGTTAATCTCAAAGCGATCACAATCTGTAAAGCCCCCACCAACTCCCTCCTCATTGTGTTCCCTGAGAGCCAGATGTGCCTTTTCTGCCTGGTCATTGATGTGTTTGGTGATGATCCTCTGTGTAATCTTTTGTATGTGTATGTGTATTGGCCAATAGGCCTTGGCTGGTGATCGTGCGTCGGCTAATGAAGGGAAGGAGGGAGGAGTCCGGTGACGTCACGGACATCAACGTCACCGGACTCCTCCCCCCTTCCCTTCGTTAGCCAACTAAATCCAACTTTGTGCCTAATTTATGAAAAGAATAGGGAGAGTGGCAACACCGAGCCCGGTCCGAACCTGAGCTCCTTTGAACCTAGAAGGAGCTCCTCCAGAACATGGAAGGAAGTTCCTTTAATGCTGCCCAATGAGCTGCAGGCTGGTCTAGAACCCCGGCGGGACCGAGGATCAGGTGGGTATATCTTTGTTATTTTAACTCCCTAGAAAAAAAAAAAGAGCAATTAACCCTTGCAGTGCTGGGTTAGCCCCACTGTATGTGCTAACTTTTCTAATTCCTGGATATCTGCTTTAATTTCATCAAGTGATCAATGACCAGACTCGATGCCCATTTATTTTGTGTGTTTAATTTGCCATTATTAGCTTACCAATGCCGTACATTTTAAAGTGAATAGTGCAATGTGAAGATGCAAAGTCAACAGTTCACTGTAAATGTCCTTTAGGGTGTTTATAAACCAACTCAGTAGTATTTTCCCCCTTTTAGAACCAAACTTTGCCTTTAAGTGTATATAAAAATTAAAATAAAATTGTAA
>NW_017306273.1:4985854-5048384 GCF_000935625.1 Nanorana parkeri
TAATATAATAGAATCAAATATAAATATTTTAAATATAGAAAGCTATAGGAAAATTATATTAGGGAAATTAGAAAGATCGATGTACGATATATAATTTGATTTATTAGAGATCTATATAAAAAATGTATTCCGCTAATTTCATAAAGTAATCACCAGCTTCAGTGCAAATATTTATTTTTTTGTAATTATTTGTTGTTGGCTGACCAGAATGTACTATATAATAGTGAAATATGTACATGCAAAGTCCAAAATTCATTGTACAGTTTCTGTTGGGTGTTTATAACCTATTGCAGTTGTTTTTCCACCTCTAAGATCCAGGCTTTGCTATTGAGAATATAAAAAAAACAAAGAAAGAAAACTACAGAAACAAATGATATTTAATGGAAAATAAGAAAGAAAACGATTTTACCATTTTCTGAGGAATATTTTATTTATTAACTTTGCCGAGCAAACAATCAAGAAAAAAGCAACCTTTAAGAAAGTAGAACAGCTTCATAAATGTGTCTCACAATATGACATCTCTCTAGAATGACATTTTTACCCAATATTTAACCCCTTCATGACTGAGGCCTTTTTTTCATTTTTTGTACCCATGTTATATTCCACATTTTAGGCCTGAAAATGACATAAAACCCCCAAGTGCGGCTCTCCGATCCAGCGCTGACTCCTCTGTCCTCCTCTTCTCTCATGTCCCACTGTGTCTATGCGGGTGCACGCTGCTCCATAGACTTACCTTGTGTCTCTCCTCGGCTCCCGGCCGAACATCTGAACTGCGCATGCGCCCGCCCCTAGATCCTTTGTGGCCACCCGAGAAACGTTCTGATGTTCGGACAGGAGCGCGCGGCGAAGACACAGGTAAGTATTAACTCTTTCAAAAAGTTTTTAATTGTATTTTATTGTTTTGCATATATCTCCTGCTTGCTAGCACTAGATATATGCAAAAACAAATGAGGGTTTAATAATTGGTGAGCACTTTATAATTTGTTACTCGTTCATGAATTACCAATGAACCAATCTGTGCATAGTATTCTATGCTCTGTGGGCTGATCTGCTCATTTATAGTCGAAATTCTGGTCCTTGATTTGTCCTTCAACAATGGAGCTTCTAGAATCACCTATTTAGGGTGTAAAAATTACAGTAACAGTAACTTCCTAACAAGGAATAGAGGCCACCACCTAAAATTGGAGGAGAAAAGATTTAACCACAAAGGGCGTAGAGGCTTCTTCTCAGTCAGAGTGGTTAGATTTTGGAACTCTCTGCCACAAGCTGTGGTATAAGCAGAGAGTATTGAATCATTCAAAAACCAATTAGATACCTTCCTCAGAGACCATAACATATAGGGGTACAAGAACTCCTAGGACCACACTCTCATAACTGTGTAACTATGTATGTAACTATTTTTCCTGAACCAGAGCATGGTATAAAGAAAGAGATAGAATAATTGTATAAAACCCTTTGCCAGTGAAGTGATTGTTAATCAAAATTTATAAGGCAATTCATTTTTGTTCAAAAAACAGTTTCCAGTACTTGGTGGCATTATCCTTTCAGTAAAATATATAATTTAATAATCACATCCTTCAAGGCTCTCTTCACCTCATTATTTCTCAGACAGTAAATGATCGGGTTCAACAATGGGGGGACAACACCAAAAAGAAGAGACGACACTCGAACAATGATAAGGAAATCTCCAGAATGTGGACCATTGTAGTTGAAGATGCCAGTTACGTAAAAAACTGTTACAACAATGAGGTGGGATGAACAGGTGGAGAAGACCTTTTGCCTTCCTGCGGTGGAGTGGATTTTCAATATGGTGCAAATAATACGGATGTATGAATTTGCTATGAGCATGAATGGAACCATCCCAAGAAAAAAGGTAACAACATGTAAGACCACCTGACTGTCATGTATATCACTGCAAGCCGCTTGTAGCAATGGAAGAACATCACAGAAGTAGTGGCTGATATGTCGAGTGCCACAAAAAGTACGCTTCCAAGTCATCAAGGTGTGAAAGGTCGCATTTACCAATCCACAAAGCCAGCACCCTGCCACAAGGTATAAACAGATCTCCGGCTTCATTGTGGTGGTATAGTGGAGCGGGTTACATATCGCCACATATCGGTCATAAGCCATGACAGCCAGAAGAAGGCATTCCGTTCCACCAAAGCAGACAAAGAAATAGAGTTGTGTAAGACATCTCTGGAAGGATATCTTCCTGTTGCCTGTTATGGCATTGGCCAGCATGGCTGGAAGAGTAACGGAAGAGTAACAGACATCTAAAAAAGATAGACAAGCCAGGAAAAAATACATCGGTGACTGGAGGCGGCTGTCCGCTTGAATGATGCTAAAGACCGTGAGGTTTCCTAGAACAGTCATTGTGTAGATTAGAGCAATTAAGAGTGAGTATAATATCTGTTCCCTTGGAAATCCCAATAAGATAAAGTCATGCCAAAATGTTTCATTGGTATCTGCCATCTACTTAACCATATTCTATAAGAAAGAAAGCGGGAAATATGTAAATATTACCAACAAATACATCTACTGAAACCGGAAAACCCACCACACATCTTACACACTGACTGTGCAATCCCCTCTAGGACCTGTATCAGCTGGCTTTAGACTTGTGTCGATGGTGTCAGTTTGATAAGTTTTTAAGATCATTCAGAAATCATTGACATATGACTCGCAGTTGACCTATTTCTGACTTGTATTTGAGCTGCTAGATGTCAGATTATAATGTGTATGGTGAGCATGGTAAGACGAAGTAAAATAGTAAAGATAAAGCCGTTATAAAATGTAGACTTCCTGACGCCATTGGATCTTTAGATCTACATCTTTTGAAAGCCATAACACTGGTGAAGTAATTTCGAAATAAATCTTTAGTTAAACAATAACATTTTCAAATATTGTCCAACAAATGAGTGCATTAGAGTTATGAAAGACTATTCCTACTGACTCATAATAAATGTTTGTGGCACATGCAGAAAAACTTCACTTCTCACCTATGTGCTTGCAAGAAAATTGTGGATTTAGAAACTTTCCTAAATATCACATATTTTTTCGGTGGCCACATGGTCTTGAAAAACAAGAATTTCAGGCTTTAAATTTCTGATAGCTTCAGATTCAAATCATTTATAAATTTGCTTGTAATAATTGGTTGTCCATGCACACACATATTATCAAGGGGTAGCATTTCTGGGCATCATTTGAGGAATTTTCCAGTTTGGTGATAATAATATAAGTAGCCAAGGCCACAATTTTTTTTTATTTAAAGGCCAGCTGGTCAAGTCACTGAAAACTAGTCTCGAAAACTATACCATAAAAATTATTGAAAGGAATTTATTTTAATTTTCAGTGGTGACTGATTGAAGGGTTTTCAAACCAAGAATTTGTCTATCAGACTGACAATCTATCCGAGAATGTCCTCCATAAAATATTATTTTCAGTGGTGACTGATTGAAGAGTTTTTAAACCAAGAATTCTGTCTACCAGACTGACAATCTATCCGAGAATGTTCTCCATAAAATATTACAGCGGATCAAATATGCAAATAACAAGAATGGTTGTACAAATCAAATGGTTGGATGGATGATATAACAATAGAAATCCCATTTACCACCAAGTCATATATGAATCCAAACAACGTGAATTATACAGTATTTATACACACAAACGGCTTTGGGACTATCCAAAGAGCCAATCCATGGAGACAACTCAATTTCACAACTAAGCAATGGAGACCTCATATGGATTTGTTATTTTTTGTGTTTTATTTTTAACATAATTTGAAATTAATTTTTAAATTCTGTTGAAATGTTACACTAAACCGGAATTGTATTGGAAAGCTGCCAGTGTAACTACATATTAGACATGTGCGATTTTTTTCATTCTCAATCAAAATTCGGACGAGTTTTCAGAAATTTTCAGAAATTCGAGGGTTCGGACACATCCAAATTTCCGAATCCCACTGCATCCGAATGTGTGCGGATCTAAATTTTCGTTTCCGAATTTCGTTCGAAAACAAAACTGAATCGGACATGTGACTTTTCTGGCCAATCAGATGTGTTTTCAATCCATGGAGACAACTCAATTTCACAAACAAGCATCTGAGTCCTAGTAAGGATTTGTTATTGTTTTAGTTTTGTTTTAAACATAATTTGAACTGTATTTTTTAATTTGTTAAATTGTAATTGTAATATGTTTAACCGTATTTACTTTTGTATCTAGTCTAATGCCCTCTCCTAGCTCCACCATTGTGGAGTGCTCAGATGACCTCCTGTTCAAAGAGTCATCTTTATAGATCCATGTAATCAGCACATACTTGCTGTAGGATCCAGCCAGTTTGGGCCTTACTGGGTTTCAAAATTGGCAGCCACTTGTCACCAGCTTAAGCCATTAGAAATGCCCACACCTTGTGTAGCTTTGGCACCCTTGTCATGCAACAAGGAATTCATACCATCTCCTCCCTTGTGGGAATCTAGGACATTGGGGGAACCCCCTTAGAATAGTCCACCCCTTTCCCACTCTTTGCCAGCGTTCTTTAGCCCCCTTGAGTGGCCTTAATGATGCACATTGCCCTGGAAAGGAGCTCTCCCCCACCAGTAGTGCCTGCTGTGCTTCTGCCCACCATTAGGGATCACTAATGGTGGGCAGAAGCACTGCACTGAATGAGTGATGGATTGAATGTAAACACTTGTATGAAGCACTGAGAAGGAGGAAAAAAATAATTTTATTTTATTTTTTTGTATTTCATGACACGGTTTGTTTTATATTTAGAGTATTTAGTTGTTTATTTGATAAAGCGCTGCACCATATTTCTCTGATATTATATTTATCCATATTGAGGCAGATCTTCCTAGTCTCCTACTGCAGATACTCTCTGCTGGGGACAAGGTGTGCCTAGAGGATTCTGTGGGACCTCTTCACCAGGTCATTGGCCCTTCCCCCTTTGCTGATCAGCAGCCTTCTGGGGAAGTTCTTTCTCATACCTTCCCTTGACTTGCTCTTTGTCAGGCATATGATCATAGTGCTTTGGCTAAGATCCCTGCCCCTCACTCCATGGGTGTTGATGCTTTACTTGACCCGGGCGATCAGGAGCTCCCTAGCACCTTGGCTGTGGTCAGAGTTAGACAGGCTCTACAACATCCTTTTGCAGGCCTATTGTCACCTAAGGGTGTAAAAGAGTGTGTTTTCATTGTTATACTCAGTGTCCTTTGGTGCTTTCCAGCTCACTAGTCTGGGGCTGAAGGCTAATTTTCCTTTCTGCCTATCCTTATGGCAGTGCCCTGCATGCACTCTTTTTCCTTTTGTCCTGTTGACTTTGTGGGAAAAAACCCATAGCGGCTCAGGGGTCTCTTTATGCCCTCATGCTATTGGGTTCTACTCATACCATACATTCTCTAGGGTACCTCATTTAGTGAGGTTGATTGTCTGGATAAGCAACCTTCTTTAGTTTTATCCCTTTGATCTAGGGATTAGGTATTTGGCCTTCCCATGTAGATTTCCTGGTCTTTCTTGCCTGGACCTGTTTTTTGCTCTGGGTTCCCTAGGGATCTGTTCCTTCGAGGGGTTATCCCCAGTCCCCTTTGGCGATGACCTTTTCCTGGTCTGGAGCAGCAGGTTGATCCTTTGTGCTCTCCCCTTGGTTGTGTTGGCAGGTTTCCCTACCTAGTTGAAAGCCCTACCTCATCCATTTAGATTCAGGCGTTGGTCCGTATAATCAACTTCTTGGAGTCCCTAAAGGAGCATAGGTTCCGCTCTTCTGTGTTTTTGTTTGTGCCCTTAGTACTGATTAACCATAACACTGAGGTATGCTGGGTAGAGAAGGGATTATACTGGGGACTAGCTTACAATTTTTATGTTTGCCAGTGTCCAATGCTCCTGCAGGTGGCAGTATAACCTGCCTGTATCTGAACTCCTGAAGTGAAGGGGAAATTTTCACAAAAGGGACACAGGTGTCAGAAAATCAATATCCCAACAGAGGCCCCAACAATTCCAAACTCTATCCAAAGCTGAATAAACGTTTTAGGCTTTAAGAATTGGGCAATGAAGCTGAAGTCCACTGTCGAGGCTGACAGCTAAATACAGGTTAAGGGGTTGGGCAAAGATGTAAGGTTATAGCAGAGCTCAGCCAAAAATAACAAGAGGTTCTTGCACATGGGCATAAAAAAGCACTGCATTTCTATCAGTACATAGGGTTTTTTTTACAGATCTGAATGCAAGTTTGTTCTTTTCTATTGGCCCGTGTACACAGTTGAGTAAAGATTAGTAAACTTGCACTGCATTCATTAAAAGAAATTACAAATCTGCATACGCGGTCCTGCAAATGGACAGTATTTTACATTGTACACATGTATGCGTTTGTGCTAATGTTTACATGTACAGGTGAAACTCGAAAAATTAGAATATCGTGCAAAAGTTAATTTATTTCACTAATGCAACTTAGCCGTCTACCAGGAGATTTTGGAGCACTTCATGCTTTCTTCTGCAGACGAGCTCTATGGGGATGCTGATTTCATTTTCCAGCAGGACTTGGCACCTGCCCACACTGCCAAAAAATTTCTGAGATTGTGGATCTGAGTTTTCATGAGCTGTAAGCCATAATCATCACAATTATGACAAATCACGGCTTGAACTATCTTGCTTTGCATGTAATGAGTCTATCTCATATATTAGTTTCACCTTTAAGTTGCATTAGTGAAATAAATGAACTTTTGCACGATATTCTAATTTTTCGAGTTTCACCTGTATACAGTGTGCAGTGCAAATGGACTCTATTGGAGCCAACTGCATCCTAGCAACAAAGGACACTAGGTGGCAATAGCTGCCTGCGTCCTAGCAACCAAAGAACAACCCTCTGAGCCAGGGGTTTCCTGAATCCACCCTAGGCAGTGACTGGACAGTGAAAGGAAGAGCAGCACAGTAACGTTGCTGTGCTCTCTCTATCAGCATTCTCCTTGTCTGCACATGAACTGATTGGCTCTTTGTACTGCTTCTCCCTTTCGCACTCCAACTTTATTGTACTGGGACTGCAAGAGGTTGATTCCAGATAAAATTCAGGTACTTGCACTGCTTGCATTTAAACATACATTTTCTGGTTATACATTTTGAGGCAATGGCAAGAATTCATTCATGCACCTGGCTTTTTGGTGAAAACAAAACTTCTGACTGGGACCCTTTAAAATAATCACCTTTGTAGGCAAAGAAGTTCATTGGGAAAACAATTTATTTATGCAAAAAAAGGTTATAACAGGAGTTTTTGTTATCTTTTTATTGATTTATATTGAAGGACCTAACTGCATGGTGATATTTGAATATTTTTCGATACACATTGATTCCTTATTTTAGGATCTATTGTTGTCTACACTACAGAGTGTAGGTTACAGTTTTTATTCAATTTGTAAATTTAGGGTACAAATACAAAAGTAAATGCTGATTTACTGCCATATCCCCTGAATTTTCTTTCTGTTGCATTGGATATTCTGAGACTCCAACTTATTCTCCAACCAGAGCACACTTTAAAGAAATCTACAGAAAGAATATGTTGAAACCTTTGCCAATCATTAAAATTTCCATGAAATAAACTAATTTGTGTTCATATGCCAAACAGTTTCCAAGTTAGGTGTTATTATCATCCGAATGAAGTATAAAATTTAGTAAGAACGTCCTTCAAGGCTCTCTTCACCTCATTATTTCTCAGACAGTAAATAACGGGATTCAGCAATGGGGGAACAATACCGTATAGAAGAGACGACACTCGAACAAAGACAAAGGAATCTCCAGAATGTGGGCTATTGTAGGTAAAGTTGCCAGTTATGTAGAACACTGTTACAACAATGAGGTGGGATGAACAGGTGGAGAAGACCTTCTGCCTTCCTGTGGTGGAGCGGATTTTCAGTATGGCGGAAATAATACGGATGTATGAATTTGTTATAAGAATGAATGGAGCCATCCCAATGAATAGGGCAACAAGGTGTAAAACCAACTGACTTTCATGTATATCACTACAAGCCGCTTGTAACAAAGGAAGAACATCACAGAAGTAGTGGCTGATATGTGGGGGAACACAAAAAGTACGTTTTAAAGTCATCAAGGTGTGAAAGGTCGCATTCGTAAACCCACAGAACCAGTACCCTGCCACAAAGTATAAACAGACCTTCCTGTTCATTGTGGTGGTGTGGTGGAGCGGGTTACATATTGCTACGTATCGGTCATAAGCCATGACAGCCAGAAGAAGGCATTCCGTTCCTCCAAAGCAGACAAAGAAATAGAGTTGTGTAAGACATCTAATGAAGGAAATCGTTCTGTTGCCTGTTATGGCATTGGCCAACATGGCTGGAAGAGTAACGGAAGAGTAACAGACATCTAGTAAAGATAGACAAGCCAGGAAAAAATACATCGGTGATTGGAGGCGGCTGTCCACTTGAGTGATGCTAAAGACCGTGAGGTTTCCTAGAACAGTCATTGTGTAGATTAGAGCAATTAGAATTGAGAATAATATTTGTTCTTCTGGAAATCCCAATAAGATAAAGTCATGCCAAAAAGTCTCATTGGTAGCTGCCATCTACTTAACCATATTCTATAAATAAAAAAGTACAAAGTAATTGAATAATATCAAGAGATACCTCTGCTGTCAAGAAACCAGATGGTGGATTGGATCACTTTCAGATGGTGGATTGGATCAGGTCCCCTGATAGTTTTTCAGGTGGATTTCTTTGGAAGCCTGTTGTTACTCTATGGGCAGTTGAATGTAAATGCATCTGCGTCTGTTTACATCTGATTACCCCTGACTCCATCCACGTCCAGAAAACAAAGTGGAACAGAGATCTGATCATGACAGGTCAGGGGTAGTTAGATGTAAATGGACTCACGTTCATTTAAATCCAGTTCCTCATAGACCTAACACGAGTCTGATAACACGAGTCTGTGTTTTATTTTTAACATCATTTAAAATACATTTTTAAATTGTGTTGAAATGTTACACTAAACCGGAATTGTATTGAAAAGCTGTCAGTGTAACTACAAATTAGACACGTGGGATTCGTTTAGTTACGAATCGAAATTCTAACCAATTTTCCGACATTCGTACACATGCGAATTTCCGAATCCCAATGCATCCGAATGTGTCCGAATCCAAAATTCCGTTTCCGAATTTTGGATCCCGTCCGAATTTCGTCCTTCCCAGGGGAAAGAGGCTGAACTCCCCTGGGGCTACAAAGGATCAGTTCCCTAACAAAAGAAATCCGAAAAACAGATAGCACCCTGTCCTAGGGGGACAGAAACAAATAGACTGTGAAACTTGGGAAGAGGAGGGGCTTATATAGGCTAAGGATACTGCATGTTAACCCTTTATTGTTCCTGTCAGCTAGGGGTAGGGGACGATAACCCATTTGTCAGCGCTGCCATGGATATGACCAGGAAATACAGTACACACATATAATACTAAAGCTGAGGCATTCGGGATCCAAATATCTGAATTGCATTAGGGAGCTCCCGAATGCCATTCAGGTCTGGGAGCCTCAGCTTTATTTATTTGAGGTATTTATATGGCACCAACAATTTAGAATAGCTGCACATTCACATCACTCCCTACTCTCAAGGAGCCTACAATCTAAGGTCCCTATCTAACATACATAGGAGGGCCAACTTAGAGAGAAGCCAATTAACCTACCAGCATGTCTTTGGAGTGTGGAAGGAAACTGGAGGAAACCCACCCAAGCACAGGGAGAAAATGCAAACTCCTTGCAGACAGTTACCTGGCTGGGATTTGAACCAGGCACCCCCAGTGCTGCAAGGCAGAAGTGCTAACCACTACACCACTGTGCTGCCCAGCTTTAGTAATATGTGTATGGCATTCGGGATCCAAATTGCATTCGGGATCTCCCCAATGCCATTCGGGTCTGGGAGCCGAATGGCTTTACTAATATATGTATATGGCTCCCAGACCTGGAGGGCCTTCGGGAGCTCCCAATGCAATTCGGAAATTTGGATCCCGATTGCCATTCGGGTCAAGGAGATTCAGCTTTAGTATTAGTATCTGTATATTGTTTTCTGTGGTATGGCCCTGGCACTCTCGAAGTGAGGCAATTTAAACTAACCAACCTAAGGCACTGAGCATCCATTTCACAGCAGCATTGTCAAGCCGGTTCAGACATACATCAACAAGAAGTGACCACCCACCGCCTTCTCCATTGTGGTCAAGTGATTTAAAATAATATGTGAGACTAGAGGCCTCAAGTCCAAATTTACCAAAATTTGATTGAATGTTATTCGGAACTAAACAAAATTGACATGTCTAATACATACCACCCCTGTAGTGTATATACGTATACACTATGTAGAGTACATAGTGTGTCTTAAACATTGAGTAAAGCTTCCAAAAAGATCAGACAGTTGTGATTCAAGTGAACACTTTTAACATCTGGAATCTCCAAAATGAACATCCCAATAGATCCAACTTGGGCTCTAAAATTTTTTATTAAAGATCAGTAGATGATGCGAAATTGTGCAGAACAGTTTGGGACGCTTGTGAAAGCTCAGCTTGGCAAGATGACCATTAAAATTCTGTAAACTGCTCAAAGAACTTTGCTTTGTTGATCATTCTTGCCTGTTTCCAAAAAACTCAAATGCTGGCAGTAGAAGGTCACTGGAGGGTGATCTCCTTCTCTGTCTGATGTTCTCTAAAGCTGCCAGGAGTGCAGATGTTGCAGTGCAGTCAGATATTAGGGTTCAACCCTCGGTATTGCTTAGGGCGACAGCTGACATTTAAGGCATGACCAAAACAAGGTACCAAATTGAGAAGCAGACATGAGGTCAGGATAAGCTAGAGGTAAGGGCTAGACATGTAAGCTACGGAAAAATTTGGTTCGGTTATTTCGTTATTTTGAGTTTCGGATTTGGCCTTTTTGGTTTTTGAACTAAATTCAGACGGGATGCGAAATTCTGAAATACCCATGTGTATAAATGTCCAAATTTCGGAAAATTTGTATGAATTTTGATTCGGAACGAAACGAATCACACATGTCTAGTCAGGGCTAAGGGCAGACAAGCATAGTCAAAGAATAAGCAGAAGGTCAGGAAGGCATGAATGACATACAATAGAAGTTTGGTGCTGACTATATGATTAGGGACTGACTAAAGCTGGTCATACATTGTACAAATTCACTCACCTCATAGTTCTAGCCAACCTGTGACAATGAGACTGTCACAGGTTGGCTCAGTAGATCGGGAAGTGAGCGAACACATACCGGTGTTCGCTCACTTCTCGATCCTGTCGAGAGGGGAGGGGCTGGATTCCCCCCTAGCCGCTCCGATCCTCCAGCGCTGACTGGCAGAACGGATGGGGAGGGGCGGGTACAGCTGGCTCTGCCTATCTGTCACTCACGCAGCTGGGTGGATCCAGACATAATTGTCGGGATCCGCTTCAGCTGCGGCGTCTCAGTATACCACGAACTACAGCTATACTGAGCTTAGGGTGACGGGAGGACGCTAGTTTGTGTCCTCCCGTTACCCTAAGGAGAACTATGGGGAAAAGCCCTAACCCCATAGTTCTCCTTTAATTGGGTGCCCTTGTTGGCACCGTTTCATTTGGCATATTCTAAAGGTGCCCGTACAACTATCGATTATCATTCGGAAATCGTCCACGAATGGTCTTCTGAACTATAATCGATCAGTTGATGGGACACCAATGATTCTAATTACTGTACTTCTGGCCAAAATTCCTCCATTGGTCAGGCTGGAAAAAAAAATTTGAATCGAACGAGAATTGATGGATTAGTGGCATTTTGATACAAATAATTGTAGCAAGAACACTGCACATGCGCAAACAAAAATCCGTTCTGTTGAATGTCGAAATTTGGTGACTTAGTATTGCTAACGAATGATAATCGAAATTGACATTGGTCTGAGCATAATGGGCTATTTGAACTGGAATCGAAAGAGGGTTCTTGGCAGCAACGAAAATTCCCGATCGAAATTCTATAGGTGTATGGCCAGCTTGACAACAGCACGACCACCACTGTCAAAATACAGAAACCAAAGTGGGAGATTCTTCCATCCACATTGTTTAGCATGGAAGGAGGAACATGTTTTTTTGTTTGTTTTGGCGTAATGAAAAAAATATAACAGTGTATTGCCATCTTTAATGGTCAGCTCCCAATATAGCCCCTACTAAATGAGGTCAGCTGTACAACTTGACAATGCTGCAGTGCTGAATTTTGTCCAGCAGATGTTCAAACATCTAGACTCAACAGGGTTATTCACAAAAGGGTGAAGAGTTTGGAGAAGGAAGGATAAGGGAACAATCTAGGACATCATAGCTGAACTGGAAAGTGAGCTGAAATGGAGAATTTTTACAAACCAGCGATGTTGTCCTAGATTGTTCCCTTCTCCGGCCTTCTCCAAACTCTTCACCCTTCTGTGAATAACCCTGCTAGACCCAACAGGCCTGGGTATCTCTGGAAGACTGCAAGAGGGTACTGCAGACTAATCATTAAACGTGCTGCACTTTGTTATGCGGATAGAAACCCATCCATCCTATAGCTCTTCCGCAAGATTTCCCAGTCCCGGTTCACTTGTTCAGTCATCACACTCTGAGCCCATTGCAGCCTCAACCACACACATTGTAGCGTTACAGGGCTCTGGAAAAGATCAGAACTGTGGTAGAAGAGTGTGCGTACCTACCCAGAAAACCTGTGAGAAACCTGCTGAATTTGGCTGCATCAGAATTAAATCAGTAAAACTGAGCTGACTTTCACAATTGTAGTTTTTCCTGTATAAAATAGGCAGTTTGCTGATTCACCGTACTACTCGTTTATTATGTGTTAATTCATTATGGGGTTTTTTTTGTGTTTGTGTTCTATTCTTGGATCAGTTATGTCATTAGTGGTGGGAGGAGGAGTCCCTAGTGTCTGCTGCTTTCAGGATAAATTCTCTGAGCATTCAGTGGTTCTCATTAAGTAGGTGCAGGCTATGTGTGTGTGTTATATCAGCTCCCTAGATGTAGAATTGTATAGCACAATAAAAATAAAATAATCTTTAGTTATTGTAGTCTACTGGCCCCTTAATCTGAGCTGTCCTCTGCACTTCTTTATTATAAATTAGTTGAATGTCTCTAGAACCTTTTTGGGGGGGCTGTTCATACACAATTATCTAATCAAATATTAAGGTAAGTTACTTATCATTTTTATTGATTTCCTGGCAATAAGCAGAAGAATTTTCATCCCAACCAACAACGGGTCAGGTATTTGGTCAATCTGTAACAGGACATAATCACACAGAGGGGTCTGTTTGTTCTGCTCCCACTTATATTTCATTCACTGGTTTCCAGATTGTATCTACTTTTAAAGTGACACTTAACTCAGGAGTCAAATCTTAAAAATACATTCAGGTACCCTAAGTAATACCAAAAATGTATCTTATTTGTGTATCACTCGGCTGTAGATCCTCCAATCATCTCTGAATTGGTGCTGACACTGTCCTTCCTTCTGGAGGGGGGCTACTTTTGTTCCCCATGTTCCCTGTGTGTGTTGTAAAATAGTCACTGCTCCAAGCTCAGTCCCGGGATGGACTACAATCTCACGTTTAGTTTACTAATTTGTATTGGGATTGTAGTCCATCCCGGGACTGAGCTTGGAGCAGTGACTATTTTACAACACACACAGGGAACATGGGGAACAAAAGTAGCCCCCCTCCAGAAGGAAGGACAGTGTCAGCACCAATTCAGAGATGATTGGAGGATCTACAGCCGAGTGATACACAAATAAGATACATTGCTGTTAATAGTTAAGGTACCTGAATGTATTTTTAAGATTTAACTTCTGAATTTATGTCACTTTGAAGAATCCTAGATTTGGATAAATCAAACATCTGGGTCTTCCTTCAAGTTTACAAAGCTTCCTTCCTTACAATATCAATTTTTCCAAAAAGATGATGTTGTAATGTTAATAGAACATTCTCCTGGTAAATATGTATCACTCGTCTTATTCCGCCGTGCCTATACATGGTCTGCAATCTATTTTGTCCAATAGGATCTGTGTGATTCTGGTCTTTGCTTGAGTGGAACTCAGGGAAGTGCTTACTCTAGTTATAAACAGTTGTCTATGGAATCATTCTACAAGTACCCTAACTAATAACAACAATGTATCTTATTTGTGTATCACTCGGCTGTAGATCCTCCAATCATCTCTGAATTGGTGCTGACACTGTCCTTCCTTCTGGAGGGTGGCTACTTTTGTTCCCCATGGTCCCTGTGTGTGTTGTAAAGTAGTCACCGCTCCAAGCTCACTCCCTGAGATGGGCTACAATCTCATGTTTAGTTTACTAACTTGTATTGAGATTGTAGTGCATTATGGGAGTGAGCTTGGAGCGGTGACTACTTTACGACACACTGCAAGCCTTAACTGCTCCTTTTTTTCTAGGGGGCGATTATAAGAAATACTTACCCAACCCTCGGCCCCGCGGCAGGGACCACTCATCTCATTTCCTCTCCACTCCAGCTATATGGAATGTCCCTCAACGTCTTCACATCTAATAGACCTTCTTATTAAAACGTGACAATGGTTTCTATCATTTGTAGACTTTCTGCCTATAGCTCATATATCTCATATATTCCCATTGTGTGTCACCAGGATAAGAGCACCTGTTGAATGTACAGTACCTAGGTCACAAAGAGATTGGAAATACATGGGAATGGTCGAGGAGTTGACAATGAGCTTTTGACCGATAAGGGTTTTGACATGTTAGCAAATGGGGAAAAATTCAGCCAACAATTTGGCCTGGTTTCTGTGTGCCCGCCATTAGAAAATGATATTGTTATATCAGATGATGCTACATTATCTACTCCAAAGTATATATTCAAAGATGTCCTTTCATGAGTCTCTGCTTTTGTTTTAGATGCCCTTTACTGCAGTGCAAGAGTACGAGAACCAGACAATAGTGAAGAATATTTTATTGTTGAATTTTTCCAATGATTGGTCCATCATCATCTCCTTTTTGTTATCCCTTATTTATTGCACTATTCTGATTGGTAATTTCTGCATTTTTATCGTCATTAGGGTTGAAACACATCTGCACACACCGATGTATTTTTTTCTTAGCAATCTCTCTGCATTAGACATATGTTACTCCTCGACTACTCTCCCGACCATGATATTCAATAGTGCGACAGGCAACAAAAAGATTTCCTTTGTCAAATGTATTGCACAGTTGTATCTATTTGTCTCTCTAGGTGGCGCTGAGTGTATTCTTCTGGCTGTGATGGCGTATGACCGTTTTGTTGCCATATGTAACCCTTTGCGGTATCCGGTGGTCATGAATGTAAAACTTTATGTCAGTCTTGCAGCTGCATCATGGTTGAGTGGATTCTTCAATTCTATCCTTCATACGGTCATGACTTCCAGACTTAAATTCTGTCACTTGGAAGAGAGTGTAGATCACTTTTATTGTGATGTTCCACCATTGGTACAAGCAGCCTGTAACCCCACCAAGACCAGCAAAATATTATTATATGTTATTAGCGTGTTCCTTGGCTTCACCCCATTTCTTTATATTGTTATGACCTATGCCCAGATCATCTCCACTATCATGAAGATCAAGTCTTCTGCAGGACGATGGAAGGCCTTTTCTACCTGTTCCTCCCATCTCATGGTAGTTACAGTGTTCTACAGTACTGCCAACCTTAACTATATTGGACCAACAGGTTACTCTGCTGAACTGGAAACCTTTGCATCTCTCCTGTACAGCATTCTGACGCCAGTTGTAAACCCAATAATTTACTGCCTGAGGAACAAAGAAGTCAAGGGGGCTTTGAGAAAATATTTCCGGAGATTTTATTATATGGCATATTAATACTAGTGTAAGCTGTAGTGCTTGCTCTTTTTTTGGCTAAGGGAAACCTGGTACAGTACACCTCAGCAAGAAGCTTTTGATATGGAAAACAAATGTCAGTTTCATTGTATGCAACTATGCACCCATGCCCCATGTCTCACTTATCCCTATCCATGTATCACCTATCCCTATCCATGTTACACCTATCCCTACACATGAAACATCCACCCCTATCCTTGTATCACTATCCTTGTATCACCTATCCAATGCCTAGGAATCAGGACTCTGCCAGCAGAGAGACCAAAATGGAAAATAAATTTCTTAACTGCCTTGAGGCTCCCAGAATGGTGGATAGTAAGGCCACCTCCAGAGATTCTGGCCAATCGCCTATCTTAAAAACAGACTGCCAGAATGGTTGTATCCATTGGCAGGACTACCATATGTGCAGCATGGTGCCCTACTCAGTCCCACACCACCAGCAATGATCATATAAGTGCATAAAGACCCTTTGCAGGGCATCTGTACCTCCTTGTCGGTATCTTAAAGCTCCTTTCCTGTATTTAGCTCGATATGCTGGCAGAGTCTTCATTCCTAGGCATTGGAGATCAACCTCCATCCTACAGGTCTGGGTGTGGGTTGGTGAACTTAACCACCTGATGCAGAGAGAGTAGCTTACAGCTCACCTCCATGACCATTACTTGGAGTTTGTGGCTAGGTGAAGCAAAGTTCAGAAGTTTCTATAATTTGAGCATCATCCTCTTCTCGGCTTAGGGCATTCCCTATGTTTTGAATTATTATGGGGGCACACATCTAGTTAGTTTCAGACTGTCTCCCATTCCTTGTTGTGCATTCCAAAATTTGCGAGTCCCAGCTCGCGTTCCCACTATCTGGTATAAAAGAGGCGAGTAGAAAAGGCATGGGTCAACAGAATGTTGTAGAGGAGGGACACAATCTGGGTGCAATCCGAATACTTCATACAGAGTTCCTCAAATGGCATCAGGTCCCGTGATAACTGTCCAATGGAACTTAGGGTCACATAACAATGCTTCAGCTAAAAATATGAGAGTCATCAGCTAGCAGGAGAAGAGTAATTTGGGAGCAAAGACACTAAAGGGTGAAGTCCAGTCAAGGTAAGAGCTTGCATAATAGGCGATGGTTTCAAGGAGCACCACTTCAAGAATCTGTGACAGGACAAACAGTGAGGAAAGTCCGGATTGCCTAAAATAGGGGTTAGAGGGCCTACATAAGATGAAATTTAATAGGCATGTACCACAGAAACCTATACTTCAAGGAAGGAGCAGACAAGGGGGGGTTAAAGATTGTGGAGATGGCCAGCTAGATGAGCGAACCCATGGGATGGACGTAGAGCAGTAGAGGGGTAGCACTCTGCTCTATAGACACCATAGTTTAGTGTTAGGGTGAAAAAAACAGCCCTTGATACGGCTCAAGACCGCTGCCATGTGATATACTGTAGCTTCATATGCAGTAATCCCGCTCCCCCATCCTGCTTGCATTGATTTAACTAAAATATTATGACACAACTGAGCCGGTGAGCGGGGTCACAGATATCTAATCAAAGCCAATCTACGAGTCCTAAAAAGGGAGCAAGAAGGCTAAATGTGCAATGTATGGAAAAGGTATAGAAAGTAAGACATCCATTTTCAAGAGGGCTATCCTACCCACCCAAAACTGCTTTTTAGAAAGCCCAGAGCTCCAATCTGCATTGCATGGCAGTCAATAATGGTAGGTACTTAAGGTCAAATGTGTTGCCCTCATTTGACAGGATATGTACCCCCACGCACTTAATGGAATCTGTGGCCTACTGGAAGGGGAATCTGGCTTGTAGAAACTCACATCAAGAGGGACAATGAATTTTAGGGATGTACATCCACATGCATTTGTTCCTAATGGTCTGTGCAACAGGTCTACCACATTTATTGCCAAACTTGTAGAGAGATCAAAGAGAACAGTACATATAGCATTGGTAGGACAAATCAAGTAATTTATGGAGATCCACACACTTCTATTGTAGGGACTGGTAAACCAATGGATCATTAGAGCTTTTATTTCAGAGCTCCAGAGAGTGGATTTCAGAAAATAGGTAATAGATGAGGCCACCATGTGCTATAAGGGTTCCACGCACACTACATTTCCATGCTTCCCACTTAAGGTGGGAGTGTCTCATCGTGAGCATGATCATGAAGGAATTTCGAAATAGCTGAAGGAGATCCAAAATATCTAGAGACAGCTGCCCGAGCGGGGGGATCTTGTAATAGCTTTCAAGAGGAGGAAGGTTTGGAGGTACTAGGGAGATGAATAAAAAAAAATTTGAAAATGATCATACCAAAGCTGTGTCTCTATAGAACCCTGAAGCTCCCAACGAAGCACACAGTGAAACTTCAAAGTGATTCCTGCTATAAGTTGAGTGAGATACAGAATGACATGAGTAATCTCTAGCTGAAGGGTTCAGGACACACCAATGGTCCAGCAGCTAGAGATGGTATAGCCTCTTCTTCAGTTCATTGAGTTGGGGCAGGGAAACATGGAGGAAACCCATGGAGGTATCTAGTGAGGGATCCAATGTCAAATTAAAATCTCCAGCAGCTGAAGATGGTATAGCCTCTTCTTCAGTTCATTGAGTTGGGACAGGGAAATATGGGGGAAGCCCATGGAGGTATCTAGTGAGGTATCCAATGTCAATTTAAAATCCCTCCAGAACCTTTACTGCCTCCATAAAGTCCCCTAGACTAACAAGTATGGAACAAGAGTTGATGGTTGACTGTGATTGGGAATGTAAACATTGGCCAACATAAACACCCTATCGCATAATCTGCACTTCATTAAAAAAATAAACCTGCCTTCCTCATCAATTAATTGCTGCATAACCGAAAAGGGAAAGGAAGAGTGCCCTATGGCCACCTCTCTAGACTTAATATGGGGACAATTGCTGGTAAACCAGGAAGAGTAGTTTTCTGTGGGCCAGTAGAAGCACCTGAGGAGCTGAAATGTGTTTCCTGTGGAAAAAGGACCCGTACAATGGCAGCCTTAGACTTTAGGCCGGTCATTAACATGTTCTATTGGGCAGAACAGTAACTTGGTGGTTATCCCTCCTGCCTTGCAGCACTGTGGGTCTCTGCTTCAAATCCTGGTCAGAACACTATCAGCATGGACAGTGGTGAGATTTGTAGTCCTCTATAGAGGGTGCCATTCTGCATTGCTGCAATGCAGAATGGGACCTGCTATATAGAACTACAAATACCAGCTGTACTTTATACAGCAATGCCATCAATTGGGTTACATACAATAATGATTTTATTTATTAACTTACCTTCACCTCTTCTGGCTGTTTTCTGGTGGGGGAGGCTGCAGAAAACCACCCCAGTGTGTGTATCAGAGACAGCACACCCGTGTACTCAGGCAGCTGTTCGCTGGGTCCTCACGGCCGTGGCCCAGGGCTGCCCCCTGCAGTGCCTGCAGGTTTTTTTTTATTCTCGGCTCCCTCCACAGTATCCGGCAGCCAACGGGCCCCTTCATCTCTGCGCCAGGAGTGTCGGATCTTTCCGACACTCCCGGCGCAGAGATGATGGGGCCCGCCAGCCGCCGGACACCAATGTGATCAACGGACACTCCCGTCACAGAAATGGGGGAGGCCCGCCGCATACCGATCCCATGGTAACCGGCGGCCGGACGCCAACGCGCCCCAATCTCTGCCCCGGGGCTGTGTTTGAATGGATACTGGGCCCCCGCCCCCTGTAGGCTAGGGCACTGGCGGTAGTTCCGCCACTGAGCATGGAGATTGTATGCTCTCCCTGAGCCTGCATGTGTTTCCTTCCAAAGATATTTTGAGGTTAATTGGCTCCTGTCTAGTATGTGTATGCATGTGAGATAGGGACCTTGAGGGCTGGGGCTGATGTGAAGGTACAGTGTTTAAATTTTTGGTGTCCTAAAGTACATGAAATAAATGAATTTAGACAGGAAACATCAGAGGGATGCAACTAAGGATAGAAAAAAAGAGGAAAACAAGTATTTTATTTGAAAAAGGGGAAATGATTTATGATACACAGTGCTTAATAAAGTAAAATATCATTC
This sequence comes from Nanorana parkeri, assembly GCF_000935625.1. Classification (NCBI taxonomy): domain Eukaryota; kingdom Metazoa; phylum Chordata; class Amphibia; order Anura; family Dicroglossidae; genus Nanorana; species Nanorana parkeri. Next base: position 5,005,766 of record NW_017306273.1, read on the forward strand.
GGTTCTGGTTTACATCTACTTTAGCTTGGCGCAGTACACAAAAACAAGGTGATTTTACAAAGTGGAGTTTCTTTAATCAATGAGGTCAGATATGGTAGCCCCCATATTTCTCAATACAGATTTCCTTTAAAACAATTGACAGCCCCATTCAAACAGACATTAGATTGGTGAAGCTGTAAACACAATACAGTGTCATGCCCAGAGGGCTTATTTCCAGACATTCAATGATTACAATTGTTTGTTACCTTCGTCACCTGGGATTCATTAACTCAACTCAATCAATTTGTTTAGGTAACAAGCGCACATATTTTTTATCCGCGGCATAACAATGGTTTCCTCATTAAGATCCTTCTGGGATTTATTATACTGTACGTCCCAAAATAAAACATTTTGTTTATGGATAATCAGTGGCAATTGTTGCATCGTGCTTAATTAAGAATAATAAATGAACAGAGAAGGTTTCTATTAACTATAGAAAGGGTGGTTAGCAAGAACTGATCCTGTGAATACAATAAAGCAATGTGTGTGTATACAGAACCCACCATGAATGATGCTTAAAGAGGACTACTCACGGCTTAAAGTGGATTTAAAGCCAAATTTTTCAGTATGTTTGCCATCATGTATTAAGGTGCCCATACACTGCTTGATTCTCGTACGAGAATCGCGGGAAATCCCGCGATCGTACGAGAATCGAACAGTGTGAACGAAGACGTGCGACCGTTTCTACTGTACGGTCGCACGTCTTTTGTCTAAGGAGCATGTTAGAAAACCAGCTGAGAATCGTACGATTTTCGGCTGGTTTGAACGGTGCTCGGGAGACAAAGGCCGAACGGGCCGGTGTGCGCACGCGCACACTGCCCGTTCAGCATTGCGGTCATCGGAAGCCCACCCCTCAGGGGGGCGGGCTTGCGATGATCGAGAGTGCGATCTGCCTGTCCATCTTGGACAGATCGTACGTTTTTTTAATCACTTTACAACCATCGCAAGACTAAGGTCTTGCGATGGTTGTACAGTGTATGGCCACCTTTACTGTGTAGAGTTTTATGCCTGTAAGTGTTGTCACCTGGCCATGCAAGCTCCTTCATTTGGTTATTGGGCTGCCTATCTGATAGACCTGATAGGCAGCCCAACAGCCAAGTGAAGAAGGGCACACGACAGGCTGACAACGTTGCTGCTAATTGGGAGGAAGTGGCTTAGTGTTGTCATCCTGCTACAGGAAGTTCTGTTACTGGCAGGATCTTCAGGATAAGAAACCTGGCAAAAGATTCACACAAAAACAATTTGCATAGGAAAACTGTATACAGCGAGGCATGATACCAAACATATGGAAAAAAATTATTTGGGTTTACAAATAAAGAAACATTGGCACCTTGCCCATTGATACTCCAAAAATCGCCCGCTACTCCTTTCTCTGTCACAGCTGCCACCAGGGCCATCCCCATAATGAGCAGCCTGAACTCTATGGTGGGCTCTGCAGGGTCTCAGGCGGGCGGTCAAGCCCTCTTACCTGTCAGCCCTGATCCTCTGTCCGCCTCCTTCTCCTCCATGATCGACTCCTCCATCACTGGGCCCCGCCTCCTCAAATGCCCGGCCACGCCTCCTCGATCGCCAGGCCACGCCTCCTCCATCGCTGCTGATGACGGGCCCAGCCACCTCCTCCGAAGCTGCTGGTTGTCACCGACTCAGCAGCGGCTGTCCGAGTCAGATGCCATAGCGACCCAGGCGGCCCGCACGGCATCAGGGAGATGTCCTGGCCGGGCCCCATAGCGGCCACCTGGGTCGCTATGGTGATTGTTACGCCACTGTCTGCTTGGCATCCCGCCGAGCTCCTGGCAACCAGTTATGTCAGTGAACTGGACGAAACCAGACAGAGAGTCACTGACAGCACAGGTCTAACACATCCGCCTCTCACCCCCCAGAAACACTATGATTAACACCAACTCTCCCCCGCCGGTATTGCAAAGTACCTCTGGCACCAGCTCTGCCCAGTGTTCCACCCAGCTCACTGACGTCACTGGTATTACACAATACCTCTGGCTCCAGATCTGTCTGGCGTCCCACCCAGCTCACTGACGTTACTGGTTGCCAGGACCTGGGTGGGATGCTCCTCAGCTCCTGGCAACAAGTTGGGTCAGTGAGCCGGGTGGGACGACGGACTGAGCAACACAGGTTGCCAAGACCTTTTAGCAACCTGGGACGCTCTGGCAGGAAAGGGGGCGGTGGGTGCCATGTGACCCAATGAGATTCCGCCTGAGGCATGTGCCTCATTACAAGGACGGCCCTGGTTGTTTGTGTTTGCAATTCAACTCACGGGATTTGTACGTACATAGCGTTTCTGGTAAGAACAACAGGTATTTGCTGTGCTTGCTGAAAATGTTCTTATCCTAAAAAAGAAGACTATTGCAGCCAGTGGCGGACCTAATAACCAAAGGGCCCTGGTGCAAGATTTTATCTTGGGCCCCCCTCCCAAGCCGGGGGGGGGGAGTGTAATATTCCCCCCTCCCCCGCTCGGACTCACCCTGCCAGGATAGCAGCAGCCATGTGTCGATGTGTGCACTGCAGGGGGCGGGGCGTGTGACACATACACGTCTCCTGTGCCTCCCCTCCCGCCGCCTGTTACTATGGTCGCGGCCGGGAGGGGAGGCGAGTCACGGGACCCACCCCCTCACTGGGAAGCCCGTCGGCAGTGCAAGGCCCCGGTATCACCACTCCAATACTTTACTTTTGTTCCCCATGGTCCCTGTGTGTGTTGTAAAGTAGTCACTGCTCCAAGCTCACTCCCGGGATGGACTACAATCTCATGTTTAGTTTACTAATTTGTATTTAGACTGTAGTCCATCACAGGGAGCAAGCTTGGAGTGGTCCCCACACACAGGGACCATGGGGAACAGAAGTAGCCCCCCTCCAGAAGGCAGGACAGTGTCAGCACCAATTCAGAGATGATTTGAGTATCTACAGCCGAGTGATACACAAATAAGAAGAAAAAAAATTTAATAGTTAAGGTTCTTGAATGTATTTTTAAGATTTAACTTATGAATTTATGTCACTTTGAAGAATCCTAGATGTGGACAAACCAAACATCTGGGTCTTCCTTCATATTTACAAAGCTTCCTTCGTTACGATATCCATTTTCCAAAAAGATGATGTCATGTTAATAGAACATTCTCCTTGTAAATATGTATCACTCGTCTTATTCCGCCGTCCTATACATGGTCTGCAATCTATTTTGCCCAATAGGTTCTGTGTGATTCTGGTCTTTGCTTGAGTGGAACTGTGGGAACTGCTTACGCTAGTGATAAACAGTTGTCTATGGAATCATTCTACATGTCTACTGAGCTGCCATGCCTACTGGGCACAATGGACATTTAAAAGATCACTAACAGGGTTATTCACAAAAGGGTGAAGAGTTTGGAGAAGGCAGGAGAAGGGAACAATCTCTAGGACAGTGGTTCTCAACCTTTCTAGGGCCGGGACCCCTTTGTAACACTTGCCAAGTTGTGGTGACCCCCAACGCTAACATTTAGGGTTGACGCGGCTGCGGCAGCGACATGTGGCGGGAGAACTGACACTGCTGCACTAGGAGAGGGCTGAGGAGGACTCTCACCTAGCACAGCAGAAATCACACAGCGACCGACAGGTTGAGAACCACTACTGTAATAGCTAAAATGGCAAACCATATAACGCAAGCCGAGGGTGTCAGCTTTTATTATTAATGATAATGATGATAATCACTAGATGGGGACCTGATGGAGAACTGCAGGTCCCCCTCTGCTGATTGACAGCAGCAGTGGGCAGGTGTAATAGTTAGTTTGCTATTGCAAAGTGAAATAGCCAATAGGAATTTTTTCTGACGTACGGCGGCCAGGGCTGCGGTCAGAAATAAATTTAAAAAAATTAAAAATGATCACAGCAAAAGGTTTACTCTGCTCGATTGAGCAGATTAAACCTTTACGGGAGAAAGTGTTTCTCTCCCGGGCGGCCGGGAGCCGCTATCCAATAGCGGGAGACTCCCGGCGACCCCTGGCAAATTGTCATACGACCCCCGAAGGGGTCCCGACCCACAGGTTGAGAACTGCTGCTCTAGGACAACATAGCTGAACTGGAAAGTGAGCTGAATTGGAGAACTTTTCCAGTTCAGCTATGCTGTCCTAGAGATTGTTCCCTTCTCCGGCCTTCTCCAAACTCTTCACCCTTTTGTGAATAAACCTGTAAATAAACAGTATGAAAAAAAGAAAAGAATATAAAGCTGGGGTTTTTTGGATCATCAAACTGACAAGTAAATAAACAGGTTACATCACAGATTATTTTCTTACCTTGGTTTAATTACAGATTTAGGTTTAATGATCTGGCTATGCAGTAGGGATGGGATCCCTTAGCAAATAACACAACCTATAATACCAAGCCTACCGTCTCCTGACTGTGGCTGGTTCCTTTCACAGGCTTGAAAACCTCATCATCAGGACAAGACCTATACTCTTCTACAAAGAAAGAGGTATGTTTTTTTTAAATCTTTTTCAGATGAGTGTCTTTAAATATTGACCTGAATTATTTAAAACTTATAATAATATTAGTTGTTTCTTCAAATAAAAACAAATGTCAAAGTAATTTATCAGATCAAAACAACAGACTATCTATGGCTGCTATGTGTATTTGCAGCACTTGTATCCTAGACATACGATGGTGATAGTTTGGGAAATGAATTCTACTCATGAGAATTTTTCACTTAAAGGATACCTAAACCCAAAAACAGAAATGTTATATATTTCAGTTTACTAGTTCTTAGAGGTGGTGGATGCATTAGTTTTAATTTTTGGGGCTAAGCCCATTTTCAGTAAGTAGAGGAGATACCTGTTTATTTTGCCAGGATTGCCTCATCTCTGTCACCTAACGGAAAGCACAAAGAACCTTATCGTTCCTCTATAACATACAGATCTCCATATCACTCATGTAATGGAGATGAACAGACATGTCTGATGTCCACCCATGGTAGCAACACTGGTTCCCTTCATAGATACAATGGAAAAGTGAACACAGCCACCCAGGGACAGGAAGTATATCATTCATAGAATAACCTAGTGAAAAAAAGAGAATTTGGAAGTTGAATATTAATCTTTAAAGTTTATTATTTGTATCGATAAATCTATTTTAGGTTCACGTTATTGAGATGATTAAAGAGAATGAGACATCTGGTTTGGATTTTGTTCTTCTGGGATTTTCCCATCTTCAGAACCAGAGGGTCTTAGTGTTCCTGGTGTTTCTGGTGCTGTACAGCCTTACCGTGTTCGGTAACACCATCACCATTCTGATCATCAGCCTGGATCTCCAGCTTCACACCCCCATGTACCTGTTCCTTGGTGACCTCTCCTTGCTGGACATCTGCCACACCTGCGTCACCATCCCTAAACTTCTCATTCATGTGATAAGCAAAGACAGGTCCATTTCCTACCCTGGCTGTGTCACCCAGCTCTTTGTTTTCACTTCTAAGGCCAGCACAGAATGTGGGCTTTTGGCGGTCATGACCTATGATCGATATTTGGCAATCTGTAAGCCTCTACACCAGGGCTCAAAATTTCCACTCGCCAGCTCGCATTTGGCGAGTGGAAATAAAGAGAGGGCGAGTGGAAATTCAGTCAGGCACGCGGTCACGACTACACAGAAACAATGACCTTTAGACGTTGTCTGGTTCTGGCCACTATGCCGTGGATGGCAGGTTTCCTACAATCCTCCATCCACACCATCTTCACTTTTCAACTTTCCTTCTGCCAGCCCAGGATCATTGATAACTTCTTTTGTGAGATTCCATCATTGCTGAAGCTCTCCTGCTCGGCAACTTACCTTAATGAGATTGTGCTCTTTTGTACCGGCAGTCTTTTCAGCTTGAGCCCCTTTGTCCTGACCTTCTTTTCCTATGCCTTTATCATCACTTCAGTTCTGCAAATTCCATACATCGAGTGCAGAAGAAAGGCCTTCTCCACCTGTGGCTCCCACCTGGCCGTGGTGAGCATGTTCTATTTTGGTGCCATGTTTGTGTACTTTCGCCCAAAGTCCAGTTACTCCTTGTCCATCGATAGACTGGTGTCCATATTTTACACACTGCTTACTCCTCTGCTCAACCCTCCCATCTACTGCTTGAAGAATAATGATGTGAAGGGGGCAATGAAGAAAATATTTATCAAGAAGTATAAAAACCTAAACCCTAAAAGAGAACTTTAGGCAAATGTAAAGGGATCAATGTATTCCAAATATATTTAAGTGTATTCAAACTCAAGAACAAAGATTTGGCTGCATTCGTTTTCTTTTTTAAGGCTCTTTTCTTTTTATTTTCACCTGGTGATCCAGCCAGTAACACACTTCCTGTCCTTGGACTACACTCACACACCATATTCAACCACACAATCAACATGTGGTCAATGGGGTTCAATAGAGGAGTAATTCTGTCACCCTAGGACATGACCACAACACAGGTCTGCAATACATAGGGGAAGGTGTTTTTTAGTCCAGAGAGGGGAACTGAGCAGGGCTGATAACATTTTTTCAACTTTTTTATATTAAACAATTTGCATTACAAAATATGGGATAAAACAATCAATAAGATACAAAATATAGATAATGTAACAACAAAGATAACACATATTGTTGTCCATGTCTATAATGGTCGAAGGAGAAGAAGGAGAAGAAGGAGTAGGAGGAGGAGAAGAAGGAGGAGGAGAAGGAGGAGAAGAAGGAGTAGGAGGAGGAGAAGAAGGAGTAGGAGGAGGAGAAGGAGAAGAAGGAGTAGGAGAAGGAGTAGGAGGAGGGGAAGGAGGAGGAGAAGGAGGAGAAGAAGGAGTAGGATTCCCTGAATGGTGTAAAAAAAAAAATGCCCATTGATGTATTCCCCATGTCAATCACGTCGTCCAGTGATGTAGATCCTCTTCAATCACAATGCCCGCCACTCGCTGAAACCAAAAAAAACCCTGCTGCCACGTCAGAACCTAACGAACTCTCTATGCTAATGACAGCTCTGCTCCTAAATGTAAACAAACTTTGTGTGCATTCCATCTGGCCCTTCATTTACCTTCCAGAGCTGACCTGTCACTTGCGGCTGGTGTTCGTTGGGATCAGACGTGGTGCCTGGGTAGTGGGGCATTTTTTTTTTTGCTGAGTAGGCAAGCAGCAGACATTGTGATTGACGAGGATATACATCGCTGGACGACGTGATTGATCTGGGTATTACATCAATGGACATTTTTGGGGGGATAAAGAGCTTGTCAAAATCTGTGTACTGGTTTTTTTTCCAAATAAAGGATTTTTTTGCACGGTGTGGTGTGTTTATTTACTATTGTACTGTTATTTGGTGAATAACAACTACCCCTTAATTATTCAGTAGGGGGGTGCGGGATCTGAGTACCCCCAGCGAAGCACCCTGCCCATGTTAAGGGCATGTGGCCTGGCATGGTGTAAGATGGGGGGGCACGCTTTTTTTTCTTCTTCATTTTGGCATGCAGTGCCTCCCTATAATTCCTACCAGACCTAAAGGGTCTGGTATGAATTGGAGGGGAACCCCACACTGTTTTTTATTATTATTTTCACATTTAAAAACAGCCTAACCTCATCCAAATCGATTCCAATAGAATTTATGAAAGGGGGCACCCAGATTCAGATAAACCCCCGTGCCCACAGACCCCTAAAACCACCTGGCCAGGGTTGTGGGGAAGAGGCCCTTGTCCTCATCAATATGGGGAGAAGGTACTTTGCCAGGGGATCCCCCCCCCAGCAAAGCACCTTGCCCATGTTGAGGGCATGTGGCCGGGTTTGGTGCAGGAGGGGGGGGCACGCTTGTCCCCCCCTTCCTGCTCTGCCAGGCTGCTGCTCAGATCAAGGGTCTGGTAAGGGATTTTTTTTTTCATTTTGGCATGGAGTCCTTCCCTATAATTTCTACCAGACCTAAAGGGTCTGCTATGAATTGGAGGGGGAACCCCACGCTGTTTTTTATTATTATTTTCACATTTAAAAACAACCGAACTCCATCCAAATCGATTCCAAAAGATCCACATTTTCGAAAACAAAAACTTTGAATTGATCCGAATTCTGAATCTCGAACGGCTCCAAATTTCAGAAAATGAAAAAAAAATCTGAATGGAAATAAAACAAAACAAGATTTTCAGTGGTGCACAAGTCTACTCTTAATGATGTAGTGATTGGTTCAGATTGATTCTTTTGAAAGAGAAATAAAGCCAAACATTTGTTTTTCGCCTTTACTACTGTTTTGGGTCACAGGAGTACATTTACTAACGTTCTAAAGTCAGACTGGCGGATATGTCCAAAAGCTTGTTGACTCCTGACCATTACCATTATGAGTTTGCTGGACATACCATTTCAAAACTATGGGCATTAATATGGAAGACTCCTCTTTGATTCTTCTGAGAAGGCTTTTAAAAAGGTTTTGGATTGAATCTTTGGGAGTTTAGCCAAAAGAGCATTTGTGAGATCAGGAAAGACCTGGCTCGCAGTTGGAGTTCAGTAGGGTTGAGGTCAAAGTTCTTAGCAGCTACTGGAGTTGCTCCACACCAGAACCATAAAATTATGTCTATATGGAGTTGGCTTTGTACACAGGGGCTCAGTCATGTTAAAATAGAAAATGGCTTTCGCCAAAACAGCACCAGGTTGTAAGTGCACAATTGTCCAAAATATCTTTGTAAGTTTTAGCATTACCAGTAACCTTCACTGAAAACACCTGAGCTCAGTAATTGGGAGGGGTGTCCACTTTGGCCATATTGGACATCCAACTTGAATTTCCAGCTCTTTCCAACTGTCAGGCCTATTAGAAAGCCAAAATGAAGGCGTCACATCGGCCTGATGGCTTAGAAACTAACATTTTCATTGTGTCCTTGTGAGGGGATGGCAGGGACACAATCTACTGCAGGAAAATATCCTCATTGTAGCCGCCGAAAGATGTAAGACCAATGCCTTAATTGGTTCATCACGGCTAATAATAAAGCGCCTAATGAACAAGTCAGACTGTGCCGTTGTATTATTTTTAGACTAGGTGTGTTTTTCAGAGATAACAATCACAATAGACTGTAAAGAAAATATTTATCATACTCCCTGTGAGACCTTTATCAAATTGGATACCTGCAGGTAACATTTCCACAGGGCTCTACCCTTATATTATAATATTCACTCCAGGGAATTTTAGAACTTAATTAGTGAGCTATATAAACAGATCTAATAAATTCTATCTCTCTGTACACATTCATGATAACAACAGATGCCTGCCACCTATAGACATATATTTTAGCTTCTACGGCATTAGCTATAGATGTGAAAATTTAAAAAGCCTTAACCAGGTCAATGACCTCATTGATTTGGGTAACAAAGCCGTAAGTATTTGTCTTTTATAATGAGTCATAATTGCAGCTTGCAGGGTAAGCAGGGGGTCCCGGGGCCCATAAATTCAGGATTTCTAGTCACGATAGTTACACATTTTATATTTATAGTATAAAGGAACATCTCCTCTGGGGTTCACTCACACGTTACATCCTTACATGCAGTTTATACGCATTTTGACAGGCAGTGGAATGACAGATGTTACATATGTTAAAAATGACATAGGTGTTGCAATTCTGTCAGTCAACAGGATTAACACAACACCACCCGGAGCAGTTACCAGGTGACACCCCGCCGTGATATCAATGCGCATGTGCGTGACGTCACCACGCAAGTGCGTGATGACGTCATCTCGCATGCGTGGCAATCTTATTGATCTCTGCCAGCGGCCATCTTGGTCCATTACCGAGTGCCCGACTTTTCAGAGGGGGGTGACACCAAAATGACTGTCAGTCATTTTGGTGTCACCCCTCCAATGGTGTCACCAGGGTGTGTGCCGCACCCCCCTTCCTTGTGATGCCACTGTATAGTTGTATTAGATGGTGATTTAGTTAGTTTGTTATTCTTCCCTTAGCAGGCCAAGCTGTCCAGCAAAAGTGGTACATAGGCAGATGAGGCAAACCATATAACACTGATAGGGGTGCACTACCGGTGGCATCACTCCAGATAAACTTTAGTGACATAACATGAGAACACGCCACATTCCGTATCCAGGCACTGCCCCTCTAACATGTTTCACCTGTAAGGGCTTATCTGTAGAGCTGTAATGTCTCTATGATTAAGTCCTTATGGGCGAAATACATTAGTGGGGCGGTGTGTAGGCGGGGACTACAGCAAATACTTATGCTGTGTCAATAAAGTTTATATGAAGTGGTGTCACCAGTAGCACAACTGTTTGTATGTATTGTCTATGGAGCAGAGGCAGGGTCGTGTGTGCGGTACCCAGCAGGCAGGGACTGCAGCACGTACTCGTGATGTGTCAATAAAGGTTATAGGAAGTGGTGTCACCAGTAGCACAACTGTTTGTATGTATTGTCTATGGAGCAGAGGTAGGGTCGTGCGTGCAGTACCCAGCATGCCCATGGGTAAAGGATTACAGGCTGACAGTTTTTGGAACAGTGTAGCAAAGCATAAAATACACCAACAGGAACACTTACATTGGTCAGCTTTATTTATTCAGTTTAAACCTTTATCCCAATGGGTATAAAAAATGTTTTGTAACTGCTTAAAAAGTGTTATCATGCAAGTAAAAAAAGTGCGTTTTCAGGCCCTTCCATTGAAGTCTATGGGGCCAAAAATGTGTGATTCTGCTCATGTGCTATTTGGAGCTACAAGCAACACAACACACATGTGGGAATAGGCACCATTAAAATGAAAAGGATTCTTCATGCTGAGCATTGTTGCGCTATGAGAATCCCTTGACCATTCACTCAGGTGTGAATGGGTGCTCAAGTTAACCCCAACAAAATCTACTAGTCCATCTAACACTACTCACTGCACAAGCTGACACTGCTGCTGTCCAAGGGTGGCTATGTTGTTCCTCCAATGATACAGTGGAGGAGTGAGTGTCGGTGCCCTAAGGAAGTGTTACTGGCTGGACCACCAGGTAAAAATGCTGCCGTACAATATATTTTGATACTCAGGTTTAGATACACTTAAAATTTTAGCTGCTTGAGTTTGATGCAAGGAGGATGAGAACATAGGCTTTAAATTAGAAAGTTATTTTTTAATCCGATCCCATCATCCAACTTCAGTAACAACCAACACTCTGCTTTGATGCCACTTGGTCCTAAAATGACCTTTGCTTTTCCAATGCTGTCCAATCTAACGGCATCTGAGTATGAAGGCTTTTGTAAGCTCTCATGTCACACAGCTCTCTAGCAATCCCCATGACAGCAGCTGTGAAAATTCTGTGTAAAATATCGACATTACCTTCAGGAGTCCAATGTCCATGAAGACTGCAACACGGGCTGAAATTCATTTTTCTCTAGTGGCTAGCAGTGCTTTATTTTGCAATTAAATGTAATTCTAAGGGTGCTTCCATGATACAGTATCAGAAGAGATTACTGGGCTTTCTGATAAGAGCAGCTCACTTCCTAGCTTTCTCTGTCTAATTGAAAACTCATGTGGGCTGACTGAGATGGAGACAGAGGGGAGGAGAGGATGTTCCTCCTCTGAATCATTCCACAGTGTGTGTGTAGCAGATCATATAACAGCCTATACATGGTGTAGTAGTAAAAAGACTCGGCAGAGTAGAAAAACTAGGTGAGCAGCACCATCTGCTGTCTGCAATTGGCAAATGGAAAATAGGAAACATCCACATTAACCATTCTACACTTATCTGCCTAAAAACAAATATCCTTAACATGTTTTAACCTTTAGGCCTCATTCACACGAGAGAAAGCCGGCACATAACAGTTCCGTGCTGCGTGCACGGCCGTATCGGGCACCTCCAACAAAGGACAGGTGCTGCGTGTGATTAGTGCGCAGCCCCTGTCCTTCTCTATGAGACTATGCGGCCGTACGCCGCCCTGCACGTCCGTATGGGTGCGGGTGTCCGTACTTGTACGCTGACGGGATGGATCCTGTCTGCGTCCGAGCCGGGACACCCGCACCCATACGGAACTGCACTTGGGGTGAGCAAAGGGCGGAGTATGGCCGCGTACTCCCATAGAGAAGGAAGGGGCTGCGTACTAAACACACGCAGCACCTGTCCTTCCCGGGAGCTGCCCGATACGGCCGTGCACGCAGCACGGAGCTGTACGTGCCGGCCTTTTCTCGTGTGAATAAGGCCTTAGTCTTGACTCCTGAACATAATATGACAACGTTGCGCATTTGTTTATTTCAGTTAGGCTCACACATGAAGTTAATTAGGAAATAAGTAAAAAGCACAGCAAACGTCGTCAAAAAAATGTTTCTATAAACTGAATGATTGATGTGGAATTCTGCCCTCACCGCAGGTAATAAGATATGAAAAAAGAAAACGCTTCTTCAGGTACCTACTTTGTGCTCCAAGCACTATCGGACAATCCCCAAATACAATGCTTTGTATTCATCTCTTTTTTGGCAATCTACCTTCTAATTTTGCTCGGGAACTCAGCCATTATGGCTGCCGTCCATTTGGACAGCAACCTGTCTGGGGCCCCCATGTACATGCTCCTGGGCCACCTCTCCTTTCTGGATATGTGCTACACCACAGTGACTTTCCCCAAGATGCTGGTGGGTCTTCTTCTGGACGATCAAACTATAACATTTGGCGGCTGCTTCGCCCAACTATTCTTCTTTATCTCATTTGGGCAAACGGAGAGCTTCCTCCTGGCGGTCATGGCCTACGATCGTTATGTAGCCATTTGCTGTCCTTTGCACTACGTGGACAGAGTGACAAGATGGTTGTGCGTTTGCCTAACAGGTTTGTCGTGGTTTAGTGGCTTTCTGAATGCGGCCCTGCACACCGGTTTGGCTGCCCGCTTGTCCTTCTGTTCCTCCAACCAAATTGGCCATTTCTTCTGCGACATCACACCATTGCTGAAGATATCGTGCGTGAGCACTGTGTTGAATGAGATTGTGATATACGTGGCCGGCATTTTCATTGTCTGCACTCCATTCTTATGTATTCTGCTGTCTTATGTTTATATTCTCCTCGCGATAATCAGGATTCCATCTGCGAAAGGTCGGCACAAGACGTTCTCCACCTGCAGTTCCCATCTAACCGTGGTTTGCATGTTCTACGGCACGGTCCTTCTAATGTACATGCGCCCAGCCTCCTATTCCGGGGAACATGATAAGATATTTGCTTTGCTGTATACATTCATCACGCCACTGCTAAATCCATTTATTTATGGATTAAAGAGTATGGAGGTCAAGGAGGCTTTCAAGAAATTCAGTAGAAAATGCTCTTGTTGCATTTAGAGCCCTTTTCACATCTGCTGGTTCTGTTGCCTCACCACGGACACAATAGAATGTGATATTTGGTGCAAATGTGTTAAGGCAGACCATTCATTTAGCATGGTGATAGAACTAAAACTGGACCTGCACTACTTTTTTTTTTTATAAATTCTTTTATGTAGCAAAGTTTTTTGCTAACAAACAACGGTAACAAAAAGCACAATGTGGCTCGCAAACAACACTCTCAGTGGACGCAGCCACCTTACACAGAAATGGGAAATACGTACACACAAAACAAATATAGTACAATGCTCATTAGAACTATTCGAGATCAAGCGCAGCCAACCCTGCTCAAGTGCATTGTGGGTGTACATTTGACTGGGTGTCGGAAAGTGCGCAAGGTCGTCAGCTGCCAACGGGCGCATCCACGTCGTGGCCAAGCTAACAATCTACTCATGGACGTCTAACATGAGCCGGAGAGGCTAACAATGCCAATCGCCAGCAACGAAAAGGAAAAGGGAAATGGGGACACAGAATGGGAGAGTAGAGGGAAAGAAGGGTAGAGGAGACAAGAGGAGACAAGAGAGAAAGGGTGCAGAGAAGAAAACCACTATGGGAGCCTCACTTTAGGAGACTCAGGTATTCCTGGGAAGAGGCAAACTCATCCCACCAGAACCACGTATCGCAAAACGTATCGCAAAACCGGACCACCGTTCCCTTGAGAGAACTGGTGAGGTCTTCCATGTGTCTGATATCCCAAATCTTGCTAAACCAGAGCTGAATGGTGGGAGGAGAGTCCTGTTTCCAGAGGGCAGGAATGCATGCACGTGCAGCATTAACGAGGTGAATTAGAATACACTTTTTTTTTTTTAATTAACACATGGTATGTGTGCTGTGGTGTGCTGCAGTAAGGGTCTGTTGGCACCTGTGCAATGTGGTGCCATTTAAACTTAATGGCACCACAATCCACCACAGAGTGCCATGTATTAAAGTAATGTACAGTAAAACACACATTTTTATGCAACACATGTGTAAAAATGGCCTAAAAGTTTAATTTACTTTAACACTCTCTTTTTAGGAGAGGACTATATTTTATAATTGCTCTTAAAAATAAGAAAGAATTCCAGCCAATTAAGGCTCATAAATATGTTTCCGTGCCTAAAAAGTATATTCAAAACTAAATCCGGGCGGAGTTTAAAAAAAATTACAATTTGGCCTACAGCCAGGCCCCCAAAACCTCTCTTCTTCCTGGTCTTTGACAGGTCTGGTCACCGCCCCCGCTTCTCTGGATGTTATACAAACCTTTAGCTCTGATCCAGTGATCTTTACTGTGTCGCCCTTCTCTGAACCACAAAGCCTGTCCTCCAGAAATGGGTGCTTATTACTGCACCCCGATTTATTTATTTGGCTGTACGGCTTGGAGTGGGGCTTCACAGTGAAAATTTCTGGATTGGAACTAAAAGGTAATTACAAGCACAGGTAGGCAACACTTAGGAGGGTGGGGAAGTAACAATATTTTATAACATAAAGCATGGTTGTCATCAGTCAAAATTCAAGTCATGGGTGGCCCATTTGGCATTACCTCGCCCACCTCAAACCTTCAGAAGGTGGTCAAGGTAATGCCAAAAGGTCCACCCATAGCTGGCAGCAGGGATCCTTCCATGAAGCATGGAGGAGGAAATCGATGGCTTTTGTTGTGTATGGTCAGCTTAAAGCCCAACTCCATTTCCCTAGCTGTGGGGCTTCCCCTGCACTGCAAGGGTTAACTGCTCGTTTATGCCTAGGGTGCAGGAAAAGCGGTTTTACTTACCTGGTTCCTGCTCGCACTAGTTCCCATCAGGCTGATGGACTGGTCTCCACAGCCTCTTTTTCCCTTCGCCCCAGCATTGTACTCAAGGATGCTGAGGAACAATCCACAGCCAGAGAGGAGGGGGGGGAAGGGTAGAGCGTGGATCAGGTAAGTTAAACAGCTTTCTCCTGCCCCCCTAGGCATAAATGAGCAGTAAAAGGTAAAAGCTGTTTTAGGTGTGCGATACCTGCTCCCGCTGGCTGGCTCCGGCCTGCTAGACTGGTCCCTGGAGCCTCTTTTCCCCTTCACCCCAGAATAGCACACAAGGATGCTGAGGAACAGTCCACAGCCAGAGCAGCGAGGGAGAAGAGAAGGGCGCCAACTTCAGGGTAAGTGGGGATCAGGTAAGTCAAACAACATTTTCCTGTTACCTAGGCATAAATGAGCAGTTAACTTTTGCAGTGTTAGGGCAACCCCACTGCGAGGGAAAACCTTTAATTTCCTTGGAGTTGGGCTTAAAAAGGACCAGAGAACCCGTCCCCCATATTATGAAGAGGAGGAGCTGTTCTGCAGTACTAACACACTTATGGTCCTAGAGTGACACCTATACTTTACAGTGAGTGTATGTTGTCACCAAAGCACAGGAAGTGTGTTACTGGTCGAATCACCATGAAAATAAAGGAGAAAAATACTGAAGGAAAAAAAAAAAGGAATAGTAACCAGCAGCAAATTACATTTTTGTTCTGGGGTTTAGATACAATATCATTCTAAATTGTCGCTTTGCACTTGAAGCCAGACTCACGAGACAAATGATCAAAGTTTCGCTCAAATTTGACAACCGAATTTGCAGGACGCTTCTCGCCGCCATGGTTGACAAAGACAAGAACACTTTAAAACTGATTTTTTTTTTTTATTCTCCCAACTTTTTATAACAAATTATTTTACATGCGACAAGACACACAGCGACATTACTGAGAAAATGCTACATTGATTTGTGAGTAATTAGGTGCTTGAGTATAACTGGAGACATACAGTGAAAGGGGTTGTCCATACTGATCAAAATGTATTAAAAAAGCATTTCCGGGTCTACAGACATTTTATCCGACGCTGGCAGGCTTGCCATTGTGCCGATCGTGTTACAGACTCTGATTCGGCCTTAAAGGGAACCTGTAGTGAGGAGGTATGGAGGCTGCCATTGGTTACCACTGAACATACTTGTTCCCTGGCTGTCATGCCGATGGCTTCAGTTCTTTCTAAAGACACCAACTTGGAACAAGTATTAAATCCCGAGTTCTGACCTCACTCTAAAGTTTCACATCTGCGTGGTTTGTTCCAGGGTCAGAGTTTCCAAAACTAGTTTTGCTTGAATAGTGACAAAGCCTTTTACTAAATAGTAGTAAAGACTTTACTGTGCCACGGATTCGGATGGAGGGCTTTTGGATTGCTTTAGTCCCTTCTCACCTTAACGGACTAGTTATTTGGTCAAATTTGCATGAATAAAATTACTATCATATCACGATATTATGCAACAGGATACTTATTCAAACCAGCTCCACCATTTACTATTAAAAAGCCACTGGCTTTGCCTAAGCTGAGATGATGTCATCAGTCTGCTGCAGGAAGGAAGAAGTCTTTCCTAAGTCTCCTCTCCCCCCAGTGATCAGAGTATACATGGGTAATTTTGTAGCAAGTCACTAGGCGGGAGGCTGCAGCAGGGGCCGATCTGTATCAGATATTTGTGAAGAGAGCCAAGACCAGTTCAGACATTAAGATCTACATTACTTCCTGAGCCGGTGTCTCAGCCCAGGAAGTAGATGCTGAATGTGGATGATTCCTGAACAAGGATGGCTCCATCCGTTGATGCCTGAACAAGGATGGCTCCATCCGTTGATGCCTGAACAAAGATGGCTCCATCCGTTGATGCCTGAACAAGGATGGCTCCATCCGTTGATGCCTGAACAAAGATGGCTCCATCCGTTGATGCCTGAACAAGGATGGCTCCATCCCTTGATGCCTGAAACAAAGATGGCTCTGCCCTTTCTGCAGAGAAAAGGCATTGTCAGGGGGGTACTGTGATCTCTGTGAGAAGTAATAAATACCTGGAAGTGTTACACGTACCCATCACTTACCGTGCACACACTTTACAGGAAAGAAAATCAGATGCTAGGTCCACCGTATCAATGGCAGCCTTCCTATCTCTTTCAAGGGCCCCCTAGAGTTACATTTAAAGGATTAACCCCACCTAAAACTAGACATGTGCACGGCAAAACAAATTTTTCTGCTGTTTCGGAGGCAACGAGTCTCTGAATCCGAAACCGCACACTGAATATGCAGAACGAGCGGAAGCCATGTTGGCCACTGGCATTCTGCATTTGCAAGCCGACATCTTTGAGTGTATCTTGGTATACACCAAGATGGCGGCGCCCATATGTTCGGGTGCCGCCATCGTCGTGTATACCAAGATATACTCAAAGATAGCAGTGCGCCTACGCAGAACACACTGGCGGCCAATATGCCCGTCGCTCGTTCTGCAAATTAATTTATGTATGCCCGAAAATAGTTTTATTATATTCGGGCATATAATAAAATAAGTTATTTCGGACGAACCAACTTACTTTTGTTGATTTGCAGGTTCGTTTGAATGCACATGTCTACTTAAAACTAATATTTCAGTTTGTCAACATATTGACTTGTTGTTTTTTTTTATAACTCTTGGAGGCGTCCAGGGAGATGAGCTCTGCATTCGCCTTCACTGGCCCACCCGTCTGCTGTATTCATGAGCCAGAGTCTTGTTTTATAACTCTAGGGGGAATCCATGGAGAGGAGCTCTGCATTCGCCTTCACTGGCCCACCCGTCTGCTGTATTCATGAGGCAGAGTCTTGTTTTATAACTCTAGGGGGCGTCCATGCAGATGAGCTCTGCATTCGCCTTCACTGGCCCACCCGTCCACTGTATTCATGAGGCAGAGTCTCGTTTTACTTTTCAACTTTTTTTTATTTTCAATATTATGGAATATACAGCAAGTGACTACACGGTGATAGTGAACAGAACTACAAACTCCAACAGGAAGATCAGTGGAGTCCCTTAAGGCCCATTGACCTTTGTGTTGCACTACCATTCCTTTTGAATGGCATCCCAACCCAATGGTAGTGCACTGTGGTGCGCCAGTCAGTTGGGTTAGTGCATTGGGATGTCATTAAAAGGAATGCAACACACCAAAATGGAAAAGAGTAAATGTTTCCTTAAGGATTCCTCCTACCAAACCCACCCAGTTTTGCATGGACGGACATGGAGGCAGCCATACCGCCACAATCTCAGACAGGCTGCATCACATCAACACTGGCTCTGGGCACAAAATGGCAGCACGTAGGTTTATGCAGAAGACTCTTCTACTAGAATTCTCTACCAACATTTATGAATATAAGAAAAAAGGACAAAAAACACACGTATACAATTAAAGTGCTAGGAACAATAGGAGGATTTGGCGGGCTGGGGTGACTTTGGACAAGTGCAAGCTTTTAGTGCTTGCGTATGAGCCCTTCTTATAAATAATGGGTGGTCAGACTCTCTGATATCTGTGTGAATAAATAGTGCAATTTAGGTGAAAAGCTTCCTTAAAAATAGAAGGGGTGCTAGGGTTCACTTAGTAAGTCATCTGTGTAAAGTCTACTATCCGGCCTCATTCAACAACCCGTCTGAGACAGTAACATCACTTGAATCTCAGAGCTTGAAACACTGAAGGTCTGCTTAGAGTTTTCTAGCCTTCTCTATTGCCGTCATTGAAGGCCCATGCAGGGTCCTTAAAGTGTATATCAACTTTTGCAGTCAAATTGGGATAACACACGTTTTATATAGCGGGGTTTTTCTAAATTTGACTGCAAAGGTGGCAACACACTTTAAATTGCAGAACTCCAGCCAAAAATAAAATGATATTGCATAGCCATTAACAATGGATAAAATATCAAAACCAGCTTTTGCAGCAATACTCCCCCTTTAGAGATTTTCCCAGCAGTACTTTTTTTCCACCACTAGATGGTCCCAGTCCGATGGCCAACATCATTGAACCTTCTTCTCTAAGCCCAGGCCATCCCGGACGTGCCCCCACCCTGTGACTAGACAGTGAAAGTAGAAGCAGCACAGTGATGAGCTCATCTCTCTATCACGCTGTTCTTTCTGTGTATCAGGATGCTTCTTATTGGCTCATTAACTAATTGGCTTCTTGGGCTGCATTTTTCTCTCAAACTTCAGCTTTCTTACATAGGGATTGTAAGAGGCAATACCAGGTCAAATTAAGTTACTTACACTACTTGGACTTAATAAGCACATTTACTAACGTACTAATTATTACAGAGCTGCTTTAATTTTTATCTTTTCATCTGCCTAGAGCTCAGCATTAAGGCTACCTCCACCTGGACACTACATACAAGGCAGATTAGCCTTTAGAAGGCTCCATTTGGCTCCTGCCATGAATGCCACCAAGGTAGTCACCAAAATGGGTCACTGAATGGGATAGTGCATGAAAAACTCAGGTCAGTGAGCCCGGACCCAATGTCCAACAATCACAGCCCACTGGTTCTTTTGAAATCGGCAATTGAGGGGAAGAGGAGAGTTTTGGCAGCTAAAAAAAAAAAGGGTGCCAAGTGTCCCCTTTAGACACCTGTGTAAACATAGCCTATGGCTTTATTCACACTATATGTTGCATTCATGTTCACCACAATGCACAGCTGGTTCACATTTGCGTGATGCACTATAATGCAAGTGCGTGTCCTAGGTGCAGTGGAATGCTATTCAACATGAATGTCACTGCAATGCACTACGGGGTAAAACACATGTTTTGGAACATAATACCATACTCAATACTGTGAATTGCCTCTTAATGTTCCTGCTGGCTTCTACACTGGAGTCTACACTGGAAAAAAGGGTTAATCGGTCTACACTTGACTTAGACTACAGCTTGGCTGTGGAGGCATTCCAACACACTAATACAATGAGCTGTAGCGGTCCCTTGGTTTCCTAACTTACATGCAAGAATGACTTTCATTAGCCACAACTGGATAACCAAGGGTCATTGATGTAGCTGTACAAGGCTGGGCAACAGCAGCAACCAGCTAGTCAACAGGACAAAAAAAACCAAACTGAAAAATCTCAAGAATAGATCTCGTCAGTGGCGGCACATGGACCCTGGCTGCATGAAATTGTCATCTGGCCAAGTGAACCTGCCAGTCATAAACTTTTTATTGCAAAGCATGCTCATCAATGCCCACTACTGCCTTCACAAGTCAAGTGACCTGTCCAATAAGAGTGCCTTATCGACAGGGGAACAGCAATTGGTGGGCCTTAGCCCTAGAGTATGGGCCTTTTTATAATGTGGAACTAGTTTGTTTGATGGGCAGACAAGGCTACGAACCTTGATCAGGTTTTTATTGCTGTCCGAGTCCCAGTCGCCATGACATTTCTCCCAAATTTCTGTCCTTAAGCCAGAGTGTCACCAGGACCAGAAGATATTGGAAGCATTTCCAATGGGAAAAGAAACCTCCCCAAAACATTTTGTTTAGTAGAGTGGGGAGGAGGTAAAACCTCTGTTTTTTTTGCCATTTGTTTTTTTTTCCTGTAGGGCTACTAGGATAGGAAACCATTGGAAATCTCTCCATTGGGCTTCTAGACAAGTTCTTAGAAGTTCTAACCAGTCTCCATGCCAATCATAAAAAAAACATGGTTTTGGCTTTTTGGAGTTAGGCCTTAGCTCTATATTAAGTTGTCTACTCCTGGGCTGTACTATAAACACACTTGATCAATAATCATGCCCTATGGACAGTAACGTGGATACAGAGTCCACTGAAAAGTGGCCAACTACAAACGCTGTAATGTCACAGAAGTGCTTTGCTCCCTTTCAGCCAGAAAGATGGTAAAATGCCAACTCTCTAACTCATAGGTCATGAACTTTGGTTTAGAATTTTACAGAAAGAGAAACACAAAATCTGGCGTTTTCTTATAAAAAGTGGAAGGTAACAGGTATAAATGTAACATAATACACAACAGTGCAAACATTGAAGAGTACCTGTTAGTTCTACACAGGCGGCCAATTTTGTAAACTGGAAATTTGCGATAGAGGCACAAAATGGTGTTGGCAGCTCCGAGTGTATAGATATCTTAATTTGCCAACATAACACTCCAGTCCACAGATCGGCCATTTCCACTTTCTAGATTCTCCCCGGTAGCCATTTATAGCAAGCAAAGGACAAAAAATGTCACACCATTGCCACTAGCTGAAGTGGAGGATGATGGGAGCCACTTCAGCATAAGCTTGTAGGCCTCAACATGATGGTTGACATAATCTGCATGTGCTATATACAGGTTTATTCAACAAGGCAGTGCCGAGTGTAATGATTGAATGCTATAGCTGACTGCGCTTTGCAAATCTTTACTGAATAGACCTGATAACATCTTGGTCTCACAACAGGTATACAGAAATACAGTCACATGGCAGGGCCCTGTGCACTGCTGAGAACATTGTGAGGTCAAGATAGCAATGGGCTACTTGCCAAAATAATCCCATTTGTCCGCTGGACATGTTGCTTCACCAACCAGGATCTACTGGCCAGAGCTGCGATGAGCTGCTGGCCTCACTGTTGCCCAACCCTGCTAAGATGAGGGCAAGCGTTCATCCTACCACTATGGGTACCTTAAAAAAGAAAAGGACACAATTGAATTATAAACATGGCCAAGGGGCTGTAAACATCATCCGATATAAACCACTGAACCATTCGATCTCCTTCTCTTGGAACGGAGTGCAAAAATAAATATATTGCTCCGTGTATGTCACCCTAAAAAATGCCAAGTCTGGCATAATCATAATAGCAAAGCTTTTAAAAAAATCACCTTCCATTATATGAAACTTTCTTTTTGACTAGTTCAGACTTAATCAGGTATGAGTTGAGGATAAAAAGTAGGCACGAGCATGTCCGGTACTTCACAAACTGTGAGTGTTCTCATGTATCCGAGTCATGGGATAGCTATAAGTAGTTCCCCACATTTAACTGGACTTGGTCTGTAAGGGTAAAGAGGCTTCAAAGCTTCTTCAGATCTGGTGAAGGTCAGGAACATACCAGAGGATTTATATCCACCCAGGTAACTCACTTTAATCCAAGCACCACAGGAGTCAAGGCAGATAGTGATTGTCCAAGGATAGGATGGGAGGAGTAACAGTTGTGGAACCATCCTGTTCCAATTATATAATCCCACCTTTTACCCCATTCACACCTTGGGGTGACGCTCAACATAAAGAAGACCATTATTTTAAATGGTGCCTGATCATATCCGAGCATTGCACTGCCTGTAGCTCAAAAAAAAAAAAAAAAAAAAATACATGAGCTTCCTTTGGGGCCAAACAAAACCCCTGACAGACTTTATGACACCAAGAGATGGGAATATGTAATTAAAACTTGATGGTTACACAACTTTTTTTTGGCAATATTTGCCTTGACACATTCTATGTTGAATGGATTAAGGTGACCACTACTTGTGTGGCTGTGAATGCTGGGGTATATGCCTGACACTCATTAGAACTGAAGAACCAGTTGATTAAGCTGTGAAACGTCTTCAACATCCAGCTGAATGTGACAAAAGTACACATTTTGCTCAGGAGATTTCTAAAAAGGAAGGTTCACAAAATGTGAGAAATTGAATTTACCGAGAGCACCCTGCCACCACTCCCGGCCCTTGCTGCACATATGCCTGTGTGATTCCCTGCCAGCTCATGTATGGTGTGTACACCGAAATGCACAGCCTCACAGTAAGCAAATGGCGAGCGCTCATTAGTCAGCATGGTCAAATGGCCAATGAAAAAGCATAATGCTCGCAAATGGCGAGCGCTCATTGGTCAAATGGCCATGCTGGCCAAAGAGAAGTGCTCCTGAGCCAGGGACCAGGTCCCGAAAGCAAGAAGCGCTTCTCACTGACCAATGAGTACTCACCATTTGTGAACATTGTGCTCATTACATACTGTGGGGCTGTGAACATACACCAGCTGGCAGTGTATCACACAGGTATGTGCAGTGGAGGCCGGGAGAAGTGGCGGGTGAAGTCGGTAAGTTCATTTTCTGAGAAAGTGAACTTACCCTTTAAAAGGGCACTCGTGCCACTAAACAGAGCTCAAAGGAGTTCTATTGTCTCCATACACTTAACTTGCAGTACGATGCAAAGCTAAGCTACAGAAAAGGAGCAATACGCCAATGATTGGAACTACAAATTTTGCCACCTCGTTAGGATCAGAAAATAAAATCCGTTCACGCAACAGCACACTGAAAACATGCGTATATGCGACCAACATCTTACTTTTGCGTCTATAAATACATTAAAACGCGGCTTCATTTGGAAGCGCGACAGGATCGTTAACAACGGGGAACACAAGTTTATAACACACCGCCGAGAAGCCACACACAAGTTCATAAATACAAACATATTAGATATGCTGGTTAAATAGACTATTTACACATTGCAAGAGAAAATCTCTGACTCACACACAAACAGCGAGGAGGCTTTCCGTATTACGGCCAGTGACCTTGTGTATTATTGTCATTTGTGGACTGGCTGGATGTCGTTTCCTTCCACATACTCGGATATTTACGGAACTCCTGCAAAAGGTTTTATGTGGAGGGGCTGATGGGAGTCAAGAATGTTAAAGTGGACCTTCTGCAAGTTTGTAAGCTTGACGCGGTGTAAACATTTCCTTTTACGGTTTGAGGCTGTGTATGCTGCCATTGCCTAATCTGAAGCAGGGCTTTACAAGTGTTCCCAACTTTCATTTAAGGGCCAGTTCATCCAAAACAGATATTGCAATATTAATTAGACTCTGGTGTGTTAAAATTAGGGATGCACCGATACCAAGTACAGTACTCGGTACAAGTACAGATACTTTTCCAGCTCCAGGTCTAGACTAGAGAGAAATGCAAAAGTTAGGAGGCCGCTGTCATTTGTAAGGAGCACACGGAGCTCCTGGGATTTGTACTTCCCTGTTAATGTATGATTTTGTTTTTATAAATATATATATATGGGGATGCACTGATATAAGAACTTGTACTCGCAAAACTAGTAAGTACAATTACTGATACATGTTTATTGTCATGTGACAGTTTTCTAAAACAATACAGACTAATAATTTCAGGACAGTGGTGGAGCACCAGAGCCAGGTCACAGCTGCACCCCTGGTAGTTCTCATGAAAATGCCAAGTAGCGGCACTGGTACTCGAAAAGTATCGGTGCATCCCTAGTTAAAATAATTCATCAGATTTTAACATCTCTTCGAGAATTCACAATGGTAGTTTGGATCTCTTATAACCTCCCAACAATGCAGGTGGCTCTTTATCATTACAGAGAATAAACCGGGGAACCCAACACCAATAAACTGATGTTGCAATGGCCAAACTAATAATCATCATCACTGAGACGTTCATCTGAGATGAATCTATGCAGATGTCAAATATCAGTTTAAAAGGTGGAGATTACCATTAAAGAGACATGGTTTCTTATAGAGCAAATAGTGTCTGCAGACGGACCATCTAGCTCCCCAGGCATTTACACTAATTCAGCTACACTCCCCTGCCATGTACCCAGCACAGCTAGAGTCCGTGCTAACAGAGAAGGGCTTTGGGGAAGCATGTGACTTCCCCATTATTGCTTTGTCTAAGCAGCCAATCACCAGGCCTGAACAATGTCACATGGGAGGCCTGTGACATCATTGCCCTACTATGACACCAGTTAGAGAGGCTGGAAGAGGATAGAGAGGCTGGAAGGCTGCAGGTAAGAGGGAGCGAGGGACACTGATCAATAAGAATAAAGGCTTTGGGAGGTGGTATCCTGTTACACACATGGTCCCTTTAACCTGCTTGGGCAAACGTACGTCTCTTTAAATCTGCTAATATAGCAGAAACTGCTTTTCAAACCCTCTTCTCTAACTGAACGATTTCCTTCAATCTGTCCCAATTCTGTGTTCTACAACCCAGCTGTCTATACACCCCCTACCGAGCAAATCTTCAGCCTTCTGCAGCCTACTATGTAGCAGTGCTCAGAGAGGAAAAGGAAAGGGGAGCTAATAAGAGCTCTGCTGCTTTGCCCTGTGCTGTCATGCTAACAGAATACTGCAATTGTCTTTGCTGTCCAGTCAGGGACGGGTACAGGACCAGTCTGCATTGCTTAGATGTAGTGAAGTCTGCAGTGTAGTCCATAAAATTATGTTTGCCTGAATTTTAGCTTCAAATCCCCTTGGTTCCAATTATGCCCCTCCACATAAATGACTGTGAGCAGCCAGTAATCCCAAAGCATATGTTGGCTTACATCAAGAAAACTATTAATAGCGTGGTCAACACAGCAATTTAATCACTAATGCTACGCAGAATGGCTATGTAGTCTTGAAATAAATTCCTAAGCATGGAATCTTGTAGTGTAGGGTTTGCATATTCATCTAATTTTTGCAAAGATCTTCCAACTCTTGCCCAAGTGTGTGGGTGTGTGACTGTGGCCCAGACATTCACTGCAAGCTCCTACCAGAGGCAAGGATTGCGAGAATGACGTGGGAAGCTTCAAGTATTGAGGAGCCACAAGCACCACATAATGACTTATCAGGACCATACATGGTCCAGCACAGTGATAAACAGTTGGTTTCCGTTTCTCTGGCCACTTATTGTATATAAATTAATATATATACACAAACACCTGTGTGTGACAATGCTGTGGAATGCCATACCACATACAAAAGAAATGGCAAACCTAATAAAATTTAGGAGAGGGCAAGATCGTTTTCGGATGACCAATAGTACCCACTGTTACAATTAAAAAGATTTTAAAGGCAGGAAATTGGTTTGATTGACTCTGTGGGTCAGGGAGTCATTTTACCACCAGAAAGGCAAAAACAGACCCCTGCCCAGGGGGTTTGGCTGTGATCTCCATTAGAATTTAGCGAACCATGATAGTGGTGTCATTATACATTAATAGTTCTTCTAAATAGGCCAACTTGCACTTTGGATTTACCGTTCCTCCTAAACAGTTCACAACATGATGAGCTTAAAAATCACAAAGTTAGGTTACTGAAAAATAATGATTTGTAAAGTACATGATGAAAGATGCTTCTACTACACCGGACATTATAAAAAGAGATATTTGCGTTGTCCAACCAAAACAGATGCTGAGTGCACGAGAATGAAAAAAAGGTGAATGTGATCTGTTGCAACGAGCAACACAGTTTGTTTTCCTTCGAAAGTTTGCTATGCAAGTACAACTTGCACCTTTGCCGTGGTCCTGCTGGTCTCAGGTCCCGAACTATGGCCTCCAGGTCTTGTTGTCCTCCAGCCATAATTACACTCAGGCTTATGAATGGAGAAAGCGTTGAAGAGTGAAGGGTCTTCCATTGTCTGCAGTGTTACAGGACAGCGGCAACAAGGCTAGCCGTATTAATAACAGCAGACTCGCCTTACCCTATTCCAACCCAAAGCGAACCAAACCAGCGAAGCTCTGCCTTAAAAACAGATGATGGATCACAATACTGCTGGGTTCCTAACTGATATGAAATAAAAACAAAAATAATTATGTTCCACCAGGGAACATAATCCCCACTCTGGACATCTCAATGCTGGCCTCTAGAGATCCACTACTGGCTAGGGGATCTGTAGGACAATCTGTCCAAGGGCATGCATATTTAATAGTGCTTGCATGCCAATTAGTGTAGAAAATCCTCATCCTTTATTCAAAGTCAAGAGAGAATGAAGTCACAATTCGAGTGCTTTTCATTCCCTTCTTCGCATGGTTAACCCACCTTAGAATACCATATGACAAGCGCTGTGTACTGTAACAAATAAATTGATAAACCTCAGTACAAAGTCTTTGGGGAGATCGATCGCAAGGACAAGGCTGATGGCGCCAAGTCCTGTCCCTCTCCAAATATCCGTCAACAGAATCCAGGCCAAGAAGCGGCTGGCATAATGTGGCGGCTGTCAGTTGCCGAGAGGGTTGGCATATCAGGCGGTATGTGTGGCAATGTGTCTCTCCAGGAGGGTGCGATGGGAAAAGTACTTATTGCAGAAGCAACATTGGAAGCGTTCGGGGCGATGGGTGCGCATGTGGACGTTGAGCGAGCTCTTCTGGGTGAAGCGTTTGCAGCAGATGGAACACTGGAAAGCTCGGACGCCAGTGTGGGTCACCATGTGTTTGAGGAGATAATCCCTTAACGAGAAGGAGCGCCAGCAGATGCTGCACTGGTGTGGCTTCTCTCCTGGAGGAAGGGGAACACAAAAAAATACATTAGGCCAGCAATGGATATTTCATATAATATATTCATACAAATACCTCATGTTATTTACAAATTAGGTGATGTCCCTTCCTGTCACGCCACTGTAGGACAATTATAGATAGTGCATGGTCAGATGGTCAGGAGTGCATGGTCAGATGGTCAGGAAGGACGGGAGGGTGGGAGCAGAAGGGGAAGAAGAACACATTGTCTCCTCCCCAGCCTACAAACCAATCCTATCCTACTTTATGAAGAAGGAAGGGATTTCACTTCCTCCTGCACTAGATAATATCACATCCTGGAGGAAGTTTAGAGATGTGCGACTTCCTATATTTTTAATCTGGCGGCTGAAATGATACTTTTGTTACTTCCATAAAATTGGTTTCTATATTAGTGTTCACACAAACTGGCATTCTCAAGGAAACATACATTTTTTAAAAAGCCTACTTACGCCCTCGAACCCATTGAGATTGTCCAAATATACACAAGACATCCTAAAACTCAACCTGTTTCTCTTCCTGTACTACCAGCTGTTCTGCTTTGGGGTCGGTGATTGGCCAGTCAGCCTTTGACAGCGAGTGTCTCCTCCCCACATGTGGCTGCCTCTCACATGTGGACGACTGTGGCACTTAGCAGTCTATGTAATCTGACCTCTCATCTGATTTAGAACTTTGGACCTAAATAGACTCAAAAACAGATGCACAATGGGGTTGGTTTACTGAAGGCAAAAAAGCTGTTCAATTTGCAAGAAATTTTTCATTTTGCACGGAAATTTCCCCTAAGCTTAAAAACTCCAGAAAATTTTAACCCTTGCAGCTCCAAGCCGGCCATCTGTCACAGTGCTCCCTCCAGCCTGTCTCCTCCCCCACAGCACTGGAATCTTCCTCAGGTCTATACACTGTGTATTGGACGTGATGATTTGCAGAACCTTAGACCACTGCAGAGGAGGGGGAGAGAGTCTGAAAGGACTAGTCTAAGAACAAGCCGGTGTTCTATCCAATTCTCCAACTCGTTGAAACCTCCAACTCCCGTCAGTGTGCCTGCGCAGCCACCCAAGAGAAGTATCAAGCTCCACAATCTGCGGCAGCGCCCCTGAGTGGGCACCCGATGCCGCAAGCACCTACCGGGAGTTGGAGAACTCGATGACAATTTAGAAGCCGCACAGGTGCACCTACGGCAACTGGAGAAGTCAACGAGGATTGCAAAAACTGTGACGGCTGGCGCACTATCGCCCTCTCGTCGTAATCTACAACGGACGTGACGTCACGAGTTGGAGATCTCAACGAGCTGGCCACCTCAACAGAACACCGGCTCAGAGCATTGGGCGAGTATAGCTTTCTTTTGGGGGTGAACCATGTGCAATCAAAAATATTTTTTTCTTCTTGCACATAATTGGGTATTCTTTGCAAAATTTTAACCACGTTCACGAAGCTAAGGGAAAATTATTTTGCATAGTGAAAACTCCCTTGCACATTGAACAGCTTACCTGCCTTTAGTAAATCAACCCCAAAATATTATATTTATCCAACTAAAAAGTAATGATATATTTTAATAAATATATGAACAACTATATGTTCCCTTTAACAGCCCATTGTTTACGTTCCCATCCCAGAATTATCTTCTAATGATTGTCTTTATTCAATGTACATACTACAGATTCAGTTGTGCCTCCCAGAGATCATCAACAATCTCATTCACTGG
Organism: Nanorana parkeri; assembly: GCF_000935625.1. NCBI lineage: Eukaryota > Metazoa > Chordata > Amphibia > Anura > Dicroglossidae > Nanorana > Nanorana parkeri. The sequence goes on from NW_017306273.1 coordinate 5,034,788, forward strand.
ACTTCCCAACCTCCAAAGACGGTTTAGAAAATAGAAGTGTTTACAGAGCAGGGGAAATATTTGCACATTAGAATGACATAATATTTAAAGATGGAGGCCCACGTAGCTACACTTCTACGACAGAGCTACATCAGCCAGTTATACAAAGGACGAAACTGTGAGGAAATATTTATTCTTTGTAAACACATGTCCCGCTGATTTAGGAGGTCATGGAAAGAATTCACTACAATTATTTTACTCAGCAACTGACTCCAAAATAAAGGAATTTCTTCCCATGTGTAACAGAATGGATTATTTTTCTATGTACACCTAAACTCTAACTGGATGACAATTAAGATTGCTAGAGCGTTGTGTATCAAACAAGTGTCATGCTTTCTATTTTCTATATACAGTATTAAGGATGCACGATACTGATACTAAACACTCGATATCGACAAAGTTACTATCGGTAACTGTGTCGATATCGAGTATTTGGGCGAGTACTCAAGCTCGCCCAAATGCTCCGATACCTGAACTTACGGTTATTGGAAGATTTCCTCTGACAGCAGGGGTGTGGAATTCCTATCGCCCGACTCCCGGGACATGTAGTTTCGGGCGCCGGGCGAGTAGTTTTTTTGTACAGTTAGCCCCGCTCTGGACAAGCAGAGCTAAGTGAACATAGTGATCTGATCACTTGTATGAAACGAGAAGCGGCAATTCTTTCCGTTGTCACCTTGCAACAGGAAGGATCACCCGGTAATATTTTCAAGAAAGCTGCAGATTTAAAAAGGTTGAAACCGTTTGCAGCTTTGTTGGCATATTAAAACTTATATGAGATTTTAGTGATTGGGTTTAGATCTAGTCCACTGAAAAGCTCGTTTAGACATTCCCATAATGTAATTCTCAGGATTCCGGCTCAACTGCCTCTTCGAATAGTTGTGGATCGCCAACTGTCAGATATTTGTGATTGGCTCTCTCACATGACTTGAGATAGGACAGCTTTAAAAAGAGAACAGTTCCATCAGCTGTCAGCTCTGGACTGTGGCCTAAATAGACCAGAAATGTTAAGTGCCACAACCATTTTAGCTGCGCTAATCACCTCTGGAAAGGAGATCTGATCAAAGGCCAATGGACTTTGAAAGCAGACCATATGAAGGCCTCCATAGATGGCTCCAATTTCAGATGGTTCTTGCAGAGCCAACCAAAACTCAAGCCGTGGATGGCCCTGTCCAAACCACCTGGCCCGAAAAGGCAGTTTTCAAAATTGAGTTGGGTGGGTCAAATATCCAGTGACTACATCCCATCAGATGCAATCACTGTTCAGCAGCGCCATGATTGTCCGAATACAACAGCCAACAATGGAGTATAGCGTGGATGGGGAAACTGACTGATATGGGGGGTGTGTGTATGTGTGTGTGTGTTAGGGTGAAACCAGTTGCTCTATGTATAACAATGTGATTTTCAGACCCAATATTGCACAATGGACAGAGGCAGAGGTTCATCAGATTGGGGGTATCCAGGGTAGGGGTAAAGCCAAAGTGTCTCTTAATATAGGGTACTGTTTAAATTAAAAATATGAATAACCCGGCAGTAAAGAAGCTTAGTGGTTAGCACTTCTGCCTTCCGGCACTGGGGTCCTCGATTTGAATCCCAGCAAAAGGTTCTCCCTGTGCTTATGTGGGTGTCCTCCATCTTCTGCCAACATTCCAAAAGACACGCTGGTAGGGCAAGTGGCTCCTGTCTAATACAGCCTTAGTATATGTATGTGAGATAGAGACCTTAGATTGTAAGCTCTTTGAGAGCAGGGACACTGACTATATAAATTGTTGGCACTATATAAATGCATGAAATAAATAAAAATCTATGTGGGTTCCTGCAGAATCGGGACAAATTCAAACTGCGGTCGGCCCTGTAACCACCACCTAGCGAAACAAAGTGGACTGAGCCAGGCGGAAAATGATCAGCCGAAAACCGATTGCCTCCTACCAGAGGTTCGGCAGAGCCATTGGAGTGCCTGTAATAAATACAAATCATTGTGTTGATGAATGGATAGTGCAGGAAAGCAGTTTATGACACCATTCTTCCCATGGGTTGTGCCCTGGTCTATCAACCAGAATGATACACTCTGGATTGATAGATAGATGTTTGGCAATATCAATTCATACCTTTGGCTTCTCTTATAAAATTTGCAAAGCGGCCCCAGCTCAAGCACATCATTTATCCCACAGGGGTAGCCAATAGCGCCAAACCATGGACTGTGCCAGTGCCGTCACAAAATGCTAGCCTAATGGTAATGCTCACGAATACAGAGGGCCTTTCCTGAAACATGAATCTGATAAGAATTTGTTTATGCCGGATGAAAAAGTGGAGTGATGGGGAGAGAGATTGACAGGTAGATGATGACTTATGAACAGAAGGGATCAGAACAAGTCTTCTAACCTGACCCATGGAAGTGACGCTGCTGTCCAATCAGCCTGAAAATCATTGGATTGCGCTACCGATTCTCATGCCTCGGGGGACCTCAAACAGCAGCCTAGCAATGCAGCACTTGGGAACTCAAGGCCTACACAAACTGTAATATATTTAGGGCAGCAGACCTCTCATAGACACTGCTCCAGTCTATGCCAGCATGGAGGATGATATAAGCCATTGCCTGACACCAGAGTCCCGGAGCAAAGCTCAGGGGCCAATTTAAGCCCAGTAATAATACCTCTCACTGCCATGCTATAAGCGGCCAACATGCTCTTCTGGTATTTTAGCCAATCTCCTAAACAATCTAGACAAAAATAACCAAACACAGTCAGGGGGTGGAAGTCAGCTGCATGAAAATCATTCTTTTGTTAGCTGCATACAGAGGAGTCTATTTCTGGGTCAAAACTTTAAGGAAGAATATAATCCTTACATGTTACATAGACATATCACGAGGTGCTTCCATGACCCAGTGTGCAAAGTATGCTGGGCTTTCTAATATAAGAAATCCCTGCAACGCCTGCACGGCGATCAGCCCCCAGAATATAAAAGGCAGATGGTGCCATATCTACTAGGAGAGGGGGAAGACTATGTTATCCTGTGTGACTCATTTTGCAATAAGTGTAATCTGATCTCCCCTGCTCTTCAGATTTATATCGCAGAACTGCTGTAGAAGGCACGTACTATTCTTTGGAGCTCATCGCCAGAATATTCATATGTCATATTTACTCCTATGATTAAAGTGACACTAAACTCAGGAGTTAAATCACTGGGCTGTAGATCCTCCAATCATCTCTGAATTGGTGCTGACACTGTCCTTCCTTCTGGAGGGTGACTACTTTTGTTTCCCATGGTCCCTGTGTGTGTTGTAAAGTAGTCACCACTACAAAATCACTCCTGTGATGGACTACAATCTCATGTTGTTTACTAATTTGCATTGAGATTGTAGTCCATCCCGGGAGCGAGCTTGGAGCGGTGACTACTTTACAACACACCCGGGGACCATGGGGAACAGACGTAGCCCCCCTCCAGAAGGAAGGACAGTGTCAGCACCAATTCAGAGATGATTTGAGGATCTACAGTTGAGTGATACATTAATAAGGTCCAGTATTGTTAATAGAGAAGGAACTTGAATGCATTTTTAAGATTTAACTCCTGAGTTTGGTGTCACTTTAATATCACAAAAGTGCATGATTTCTATCAGTTATATACAATAATAAAGGAGCATGTGGCAGACTAGTACGAAAATAAACTTTCATGCCAAGTAAAAGAAGCACTAACTGTTAAATGTATATCTCACACAGTTGAAGTGCACAGCAATAATCCAAACAAGCCCCGAGCTGCACACAAAGCTGGTCCACCAGAGATGCTCTTGGCTCAAACTTTCTGCCATAGACTTGAGGGCTGTCGGTGAGCTGGTGCAAAACTGGCACTGTTGAAGGTGTTTAATATTACTAATAAAAGCAATGGAACTTGTGGCAACATCCGCAAAGCCCCGGGTGGTTCAAAAATACTGAAAGTGGCTGCGGTTTAACAGCTGAGCCAAAAAAAAAAGTCAGCCACACAGGACCGCACATGGTATAGGTGTGGATTGTGTATAGATTGGGGGTTGTTTGTACAAGATTCTAAAAAGGTGCATAAAGCTACAGTAACATCAGCACCAGAGCAGAACCAATGCTGATCGTTATTAAAGTGACACTAACCTTAGAAGTTAAATCTTAAAAATACATTCAGGTACCTTAATTAACAACAATGTATCTTATTTGTGTATCACTTGGCTGTAGATCCTCCAATCATCTCTGAATTGGTGCTGACACTGTCCTTCCTTCTGGAGGGAGGCTACTTTTGTTCCCCATGGTCCCTGTGTGTGCTGTAAAGTAGTCACCGCTCCAAGCTCGCTCCTGTGATGGACTACAATCTCAGGTTTAGTTTACTCATTTGAAAGGATGCACCGATAACGATACTAGTATCAGTATCGGTGCCGATATCGAGTATTTGGGCGAGTACTGGTACTCGCCCAAATGCTCCAACACCCTCCGGTCAGAGGAAGAAAGATTTCCTCTGACCGGTAGTGCCGTAGGGGAACATGGAGCCAGCTACCTGTGCGATCAGGAAGCTGGACGCCAAGTAATGACCCGCCTCCTAATTAGCCAGGAAGCCAGCACCAGGCTGATTGTGCTGGGAAGTCGGAATCAGCATCGAACCGGCTTCCCGGCCAATCAGGAAGCTGACTCTATGCCAATTGTGATTAGCCAGGAAACTGGCTTCCCAGTCAATCAAGCCGGCACACAACATGGAGCCGGCTTCCTAGGCAATCAGGAAGCCGGCCAGCATGTCATTACCCACCACCCGGCTTTCTAATTGCCTGGTAAGCCGGCTCCATGCCAGCGGAAGCACCCATAACAGTACTCGGTATCGGCGAGGAACGAAAGCAAAATATCGGTATTCTTACACGATACCGAAATACCTGTATTGGTGCATCCCTACCAATTTGTATTGCAATTGTAGTCCATCACAGGAGTGAGCTTCGAACAGTGACTACTTTACCACACACACAGGGACCATGGGGAACAAATGTAGATTTGAAAATGAAAGAGAGAAGCTGATTGGTTGCTCCAGATTTTGATAAATCCCTCTCATAGACTTACAAAAACCTCTAAAGTTAGTAGTCCTTTAAGTGACAACTACATAACAGCTACGGAGCACTTACCAGAATGGATGAACATGTGTTTGGTGTAGTTCTTCCGAGAACTGAAGGTTTTCTGACAGTGACTGCAGACGTAGGACGGTTCGGGGTTCCGTGAAGGTCCTGGACGCTGGGTCTGGTCGTTCTGCAGGTTTCCAGGGACTATATTCGAATTCATTTGGACAACGTTGCTGGAGCCGTCTTGCTGAACACTGAAAAAGCTCTGCGTGACTCCAGACTGGTTTTGGGTCGGGTGCGTCAGGTGGAACTGGAAGATGCTGGAAGAACCTGTGGCCACAGCAGCCGAGACAGAGTTCTTGAGATCTCGATTAAGGACTGATGCCACAAACGGGAGTCCCCTTGTTTCCCCGACTCTGGCATTAAAGGGGGGGTTGGGCTTGAAGTCAGAGCCGGCCACCACAGCCAGGTTCCTAAGGCTGGAGCTCTCCAAGCTACAGTCCGGCCTGAACTTGTCACCATTGTCTATGGAAGTTTCCCTATTGCCTTCTGGCAGGTTCTCCTCGCTTTGCCAAGGAGGGATAAAGGTTTCCGAAAAAACATCCTGGTTGGCAAAGAAGTCCTGCCCCTCAGCAGGAAATTCCATCTGGCCGGTCGTGGAGTCTTTCCGCCCATTGCCGGCGTTACGGACTTTATCGTCCGGACTTCTGACTTTCTCGTTTTCGCTGCAGCTGGTGAATCCTCCGCTACACTCTGTGAACACAGCTCCCTTTTCATCCTCGTTATCATCTTTTCCGTTCCCATCATCTTCTTCCTCTTCTTCCTCCTCTTCGTCCTTAATGATCACGGGGACAGAGTCTGAGATCTGCAGACGCACCGGCTGCCGCTGTTTTCGGCTGTGGCAGCTCTGTGGTGCCTCCGCTTGCGTCAAGTAAGCTGTCGACATTCCATCGTTGTCCGGGACGTGCTCAACCTCCGGCACGGTTATCTCCCTGACTTCCGAAAGCTGGCGCTGCTGCGCCGACAGCATATCTCTCAGCTTGTAGCGCACTTCCGAGGCGCAAAGTAACTTTGGCGCTTCGCTAACCGTCCCTATCTGGGACATGATCTCCATGTCGTTGGATCGTAAAGAAGATGGCAAAGAGCAAGTTGAGTCCCTTATGCCCAAAGCTGCTGAGCATTCCGGATCTTTGGTGGGCTGCTCTTGGCTCTTGTTCATGGAAGAGCGGCTCTGAGGCCCACATGGCGCCATGGCTGTAGCAATAGTCACGGGCTTGTTTGCCCGACTCTGCGATATGATCTGTGTGCATTCGTCAATGACAGTTTTAATCTGAAGGATACTGGCCGCCGTCAAGATCTGTAGAGCCTCAGACTGGGCTACAACCAGCGACCCGCTGTACATGAACTCCACCAACTGCTGAACCACCTGAGTTGGTACCACTGGCGGAACCTCGATCTCTGAGTAACCCAGGAGAAGCTTGTCATGGAAGAAGGGGCTCCCTGCTGCCAACACACAGCGATGGGCTCGTAGAGTCGCATCGTGGATGTGCACGGTGACGTCACAGAAATGCCCACCCAGACGCTGGGCGTTCAGGGTCTCCAGGAGACTCTTGCTGAAGTTCTGCAGGTGGATGTAATGAACCGCATCAGCCATCTTTGAGAACAAGTAGTTTGCTGCAGAGAGAGAGAGAGAAACAATTATAATAGGTCCAGCATCAATGATCTGCACTGTCTTCTGGAGCTTCACTGGCTGATCCAAGCATCCAGCAAACTTTTGGGTGTGTGGGATACTTGGTCTCCTCTACTGCAGCGATTCCTTCCTCTGACCCTACGCATCTCCAGGATATAGTAGTGACCGGAGGAAGAAACCAGAGTGGCTAGCGTGGAATACATGCATACGACACACTCAAAATGGTGGTGGATGCTCAAGTCGTTTCAACCACCAATGCTCCAGAAGACACCGCAGATCGGTGGTGTGGGAGGTGTAAGTATTAATCTGTGATCTTCTCACAATGTACTTTAGAACCTGTAGCAAGTCAGATAGAGCCCACCTCATTTCCTGGCTGGAGGACATTCATCATCTAGCTCCTTCCTACCCAACCTGACTGTCCCTGGTCCTCCTCTTTCATTCATTGGATTTCAGTTCCTTCAATCATGGAGGCTCAGCATCACATGTGGGCGTTACCTTGGGGGTTCTGCATTCAAATCCATTCTGACTAGGAATGCCCACTTTTATAGACTTCCAACCACCCATCAAGACATTTTGATATTTACATAACTCCTCCCAAGAGTCAGTCCTACTGAGGCAGGGTGCTGTCATGTTTTCAGGAAGCTATGTACAGCACCCGGTTTTCTTTTTTTTTTGTCCTTTTATGATGGATTATGTATATTCTCCTTATTTACTCCGTGTCGGACTTCACTTGAAGAATTGAAGTGGAATGCTCTACCCACTGCCTGACCTCACACAGTCTCCCAGCTCGGGTTTGCAGTATGTGAGGTCAGACAAGCGACATGAGAAACTGACATTTTCCATCTGATCTCCCACCCCTGACTCTCAAGCTTGACGAATCCAGGAGCACATATACATCTTTCATATGTAAACAGATTTATGATTTGGGACAGAATATTTAGATTCTGCGTAAGCCAAGGAGTGACTAATCCTCTTTAAAGTGATCGTACATGCCGGCCGGGCTAGATTTCCATTGCTGTGTGTCTACATGTAGAGCTGAGAGTGCTCCCTCTAGTGGCTCTCTGTGTATCTGCCAGTTCCTCCACCTCCCTGCAAATCTCAGCCGCACACTCAGTCAGGCCCGGCAGACTTGTACCAAAACAAAAGAACGGTATGCCTACCCACAGATATAAGACTGTACCTGCCAGAAGGCAGACACGTTCTATATACGCAGAGGGTTTGTGTACATGAGCTTCAGCTTGTAGCAGAGCAGCGGGTAAAGCAAGCTTTCGGCTAGTCTCGGGCAGAGAACTTCTCTTATCTGCTGCCTGTTAAAGGGTAAGGTCACCTCCTCATAAAAAGGAGGTAAATTATATCACAACACCCTCCCCACCACACCCCCCGGTCCCCCTGCACTTAGATACTTAGATGATGACTTCCCGACGGCCATGCCAGGCGGTTTAATGGGCTGCACACTTGTACACAGCCCGGAGGTTGAGTAGTAACATAATGTTGAAAATGGTGACCAGTCATCGGTCAGTGCAGCCATGTGACCATACCGAGCAATGAGAACCTCTTCTGAGCCTTTAGTCTTCCAAAACACTGAAGGAGGCAGAGATTTTCATCGGTCAGTGTAGTCACATGACCAATAAGAATCTCTTCTAAACCTTCTATTTTCCTCATACGTGATCATGGAAGAAATTCTCATTGGTTGGTGAGACCATGTGACCAATAAGAATCTCTTCTAAACCTTCTAATCTTCCCATATGGGGTCCTGGAAGAAAGAAGAGATTCTCATTGGTCAGTGCAGTCACGTGACCAATAAGAATCTCTTCTAAACCTTCTATTCTTCCCATAGGAGGTCCTGGAAGAAATGTTCCGTTAGACTTACCGGTAACGGTATTTCTAGGAATCTTCCAGGACAGCAACCTGATAGATGATTGGTTCCACCTTCTACAGGAAACACAATTAGCAAAACAGTTAAAAGCCCCTCCCCTTCCCCTCGTACCTCAGTTGTGATAAAAAAGAGATTCTCATTGGTTGGTGAGGCCACGTGACCAATAAGCTCTTCTAAACCTTATTTCTTCAGGTTCCAGGAAGACAGAAGAGATTCTCTTTGGCCACAGTGAACCTCTTTTTCCTTCTGGGATGCCGTTTCGGAAGAAAGAAAGCTTAGAACAGATTCCCATTGGTCGGTGTGGTCGCATGGCCTTGCTGACCAATGACTGGGCTGCGTAGTGAAGTTTTGAAGCGTGTGGCCATTACGCGGCTGGTGTGGGCATCGAGTGTATGTCATATGAACAGTTAATTGCAGTGGCAACGGCGGGTGGGGGGAGTTGTGAGTAAGTTCATGGCTTCATTTTTTAATAAACAGGTGAACTTACCCTTTAAATATACCATTAACAGTGTAAATCCTGCTGGAAATCCAGTGCCATCCTGCTCAGACTTATCATTAGCCCTCCCAGTTCTTAACTTGGACTACAAACCAATCCTCCCATTTTGTGAAGAGAGGGGGAGGGATTCTGTAGTTTAACAGAAGACAACTAGGAAAGGTTGTGGCATCAGCCCACAACAGGAAGTTAGGAGCCGAGTGAATTTCTGGAACAGTAACAGGTTTTCTTTTCTATAAAAGAGACAAAACACAAGATCTGTGCACGTATGACAGAGAGGTACTGAGCGTGTTTGCATTCTGCAGATTGGAGGGTCAGGGAAGAAGAATCTGTTATCTGAAAACGTCTCCAAAACTATCGCACTTCCTTCTGTATATATATATGTGACTGCAAGAAAATTCCCTGACTAACCCGTCATTACATGAGATCTCTAAACTCACAATGTCTGCACATAATGAGAGGGTGGAAGACACGATAGACCAGGCGGGGGGAGGATGTGTATTATTGTATCTGTAATATCCTAGGAATAGCTAAATGTGGGGAAATATAAACACCGTCATAATACTAGACAAGCTTGTATACCTGTGTGTAATATATACAGTGTGTGTGTGTGTGTGTAATATATACAGTGTGTGTGTGTAATATATACAATGTGTGTGTGTAATATATACAGTGTGTGTGTACATGTGTGTAATATAGACAATGGATGTCTTTGTGTAATATGTACATACTGTGTATTGTGTGTGTAATGTATACAATGAATGAGCGTGTGTGTAATATGTATATAGAATGTGTGCATGTATGTGTGGGGTGTATGTATATAATGTGTGTATACAATATATACAGTGTGTGTATATATATATATATATATATTCCAAAAATAGAGTATTGCTTCCGACCTGAAGAAGAGAGGTTAACTCTCGAAAACTTGTCTGTTAAATAATGTTAGTCCAATAAGAAAGGTATCATTGTATACTGCGGTACTCTGTTTTGTTTTGGTTTTCTACATCTTCTCTACTGGACTAATACAGCTTACCCATTTACATTACTATATATTACACACACACTAATATATATATACACAGGTGAAACTCGAATAATTAGAATATTGTGCAAAAGTAATTGCAGTAAGTTCTGCAAAAGGGGCCCAAACCAAGTACTGAGTACATATAGGAAGTCACGCAGTATAAGATACAATTACCAGAGGAAGAGACAAAGTAGATCTACAAGTTCCATACACCGGTGACCTGCTACACCTGAGCAGGGTGCAGGAAATGTATATAAAGTGTTTCCCCGAAAATATTATATTTGTTTTGGCTCAAAAAAGTACCCTAGGTCTTATTTTTTTTTTTTATGTACAACAATCCACACTTATTCATATACACAAATATGGTGATCAGGGCAACCAGGGGTGCCGTACCTTTCCAAGGGCAATTTGCTAACCAATCGCTGGCCAGTATGAGCGGAGCGCGCTTTCACTATGGATTCCTCACAGGAGGAGTGCATTTGGTATGACTCCACCTGTGACAGGAGCCGGTGCTATAGAGGAGGCATCGGCTTATGCGGCTCTGCTCCCTCCGCTGCCGCCTCGCTTCCTCTAGCGCTGGCTTCATTGGCACCTCTGATTCTCTCCCGCGGCTCTTCAAGTTCCCCCTTATGCCACCACCGGCCCTGGGAATGGTCACAACTAGGTCTTATTTTCGGGGTAGGTCTTATATTTGAGCAATTCCCAAAAATAGTACTAGGTCTTATTTTCGGGGGAAACTGTGCTTTAACTACAAATCCCAACATGCCACTGCCTCGGGAAGTCATGCCCATAACTGGCAGTCTTGCAATGCCTCATGGGATTTGTAGTTCCACAACAGCTGGAGGGTCGGAGTTGCCCACTCCTGATCTACAGACTACGCACACAGAAACAATAATTTCAGGTGTAGCAGGTCACCGGTGTATGGAACTTGAAGATATACTTTGTATCTTCTTCTGGTAAATTGTATCTTATACTGCGTGACTTCCCAAATATAGTGTGTGTGTGTGTGTGTGTGTGTGTGTGTGTGTGTGTGTGTGTGTGTGTGTGTATATATATATATATATACACACATTGTATATATTGCACACACATATTGTATATATATTACACACACACACACTGTATACACACACATTGTATATATTATATACACACACTTTATTTATAAATACATGTTGGGAGGAATTCATAAAACTGGAGCAGTTGCCTATGGCAACCAATTAGCTTCTCTGTATAATTTTTCATAGCTTAACCTGAACAAACTGAAGAGTGAAGGTGATAGGTTGCCACGGGCAACTGTCCAAGATTCTGTCTGCTCCAGTTTTAGGAATTCCGCTCCATTATTGATCTATTATGAATACATGAATTATACACACACCTTATTTATAAACCTGTATTATAGCTAGACAGACAGACAGAGCCATATACATTGTATACCCCCTCCTTTTGCTGAGTGCACGCTCACACTCACCAGTCTTGCCGGGGGCGCGCGCACGCGCGTTCCCGCTGCCGGACTCCCTCAGGGTGTTGCTGGTTAAGGCCCGTTCTCCTCTGGGGTTCGGTGACTGGGTAGGGGTGGTGGTGGTGCCGTCCGCCGCCAGTCTCTGAGTGTAGCCGCCCCGCCCGCTGGAGCCGGAGAGCGGAGACAGAACCCGGACAGGTCTGGGCCACTGCGCATGCTCCCATTCCCGGGTAGACGCCACTGCGCATGCGCCCTCTCCTTTCCAGCCAGACATGAAATAACTTTATTGACAAGTGCAGACGGCGACAGCGCTGTGATCCTATTATGGAGACAGACGTTAAAAAAATAAAAGAAAGGGAAACCTATAAGGCTCCGTGATGGCGGTGTAGTAGAAGGCGGCGGGCTGGTTTCGGCGGCAGTGTGCTCGGTGTCAGTGTGCTCCTCTGGGCTGAATGACAAGAGAGCAGACAGATAACTGTTATCTCATTAGCATGTAATCTCCAGGCCCCGCCCACCCTCTGTGTGTTGTTCTTTATCATAACATGCAGAGGATGGAGTGCAGCAGCAGGGTGTCACCCTCCAAACACATGCAGGGGAACCATGGAAGGGGCCCCAGTCACTGCCAGTATGTCACCCTCCGATCCCATGCAGGGGAATAATGGAAGGGGCCCCAGTCACTGCCAGTATGTCACCCTCAAAACACATGCAGGGGAATTATGGAAGGGGCCCCAGTCACGGCCAGTATGTCACCCTCCAAACACATGCAGGGGAACCATGGAAGGGGCCCCAGTCACTGCCAGTATGTCACCCTCCAAACACATGCAGGGCAAACGTGGAAGGGGCCCCAGTCACTGCCAGTATGTCGGCCACCAGACACATGCAGGGGAACCATGGAAGGGGCCCCAGTCACTGCCAGTATGTCACCCACCTAAACATATGCAGGGGAACCATGGAAGGGGCCCGGACACAACAACTTTAAATATATTCCCCAATAAATCAAAATCAATTTATATAAATAACAGTGACGTCATCACTATGCTGTGTATAGCCTGTGCAGAAAGCAGAGCTGTGGGAGGGATTCAACAGGCCCCACCCACTACCGGAGGGGGAGGAGACAAGACTGGTCACTGCTGCTCTCTTTACTTGTCAGAGTGACTGGTCTTATCTCCTCCCCCTCCTGTAGTGGGTGGGGCCTGCTGGGTCCCTCCCACAGCTCTGCTCTCTGCATAGGCTATGTACAGCCCAGTGAGGTTGCCACTGTACAAGGCAATAACTGGGTTTGCCAAGGCATTTTGTGCACACAAAGCAGAATTATATATGTAGCTATTGCGCAATATAGTTCAATAAAAGTTTTTGTGTGTACTGGCCCCGGCAAGGATCACATCTATAGTGGGGCGAATACCACAAACCTCATACATCATGGGTAGGACTGAATGAACTGAGTACATATAACTTCATGTCATTCAGATCTAAATATACACAGAGTGAGCCGTCGCCATTGTTCTTCTCCGTGCTTTAAATACATTCTATTTATGTGTCTGAGCTGGCATCAAATGTCACTGCTAATTATAAACCTGGAAATATACCGTCTGCTGCCATGAACAGCCCATGTCAGCAAAGCTTTATATAGGAGCCGAGTTCTTCAGGGGTGAGATACCCCGCTTAAAATATATACACTATATTGCCAAAAGTATTGGGACGCCCCTCCAAATCATTGGATTCAGGTGTTCCAATCACCTCCGTGACCACAAGTGTATAAAATCACACACCTCGGCATGCAGACGCTTCTACACACATTGGTGAAAGAGAGCGAAAAATACAAATATATATTCAGCACGTCTCTGCCATACACACACTGCCATGTTTTATCCCTAACCCCTTCGTGACTGACGACGTACAGTGTACGTCGCCCGCATCGGGGCTGTTTAAATAGACTCCCGGTGACTTTTGCCGCCGG
>NW_017306273.1:5048602-5070856 GCF_000935625.1 Nanorana parkeri
GGTAATTTGTTGTGTTTTGGGGCATTTAATTAAATTTGTCACTAAATTTTGGGGTTTAATAAGGAGTTGCGCTAATATTGCGCAACATAAAAATTTTCAACTACCACCATTTTATTCTATAGGGTCTTGGCATTCAGAAAATATATAATGTTGGGGGGTTTTACCTCTGCCCGGACTATGACCACTTTTGTCTGATGCCTGCCTCGACCTCTGCCTGGACTCAGGGGTGTCCCGAGGCTGGGTGACACCCGGGGCGGTGTCCGAGTGATACCTGCAGGCGGCCATCTTGGTGATGGACACCGGCAGAGAGAGGAGGAGACAGCCACCCGGCGCGATAAGGTATGCCGCCGGATCCCCTCCTCTCTCCAACCTCTGCCTGGACTATGACCACTTTTGTCTGATGCTTTCCTCAACCTCTGCCAAGACTTGACCACTCTTGGTTGATGCCCGTCTCTACCTCTGCCCGGACTTTGACCTCCCTTCCATGCCTCAACCTCTACCTAGATTTTGATCACTCTTGCCTGCTTCCTGCCTCGACCTCTGGCCAGACTTTGACCACTCTTGCTTGCCAGCTGCATGGGGGATGGGGAATGCAGAACGCAAAATCAGCTACATGAGCTTTTCTGCCGCATTTGTTGCACATTCAGGACCCCACTGAACTCAATAGGCAAAGGCGGGGACGCGTGTTCCAGGAACGCCATGGTTTAAATGCGGCCTAATGGAGTCCTGGATGGCAGTAAAAACCAGACAGGGGTTCTCATCCTTCCACACTGTATTCAAAAGTAGAAAAAAACGTTTTTGGAGTTTGAAGTATAAACACCAAAGTTATGACAGCGTCACTTTCTAAAAACAAACTTTACAGATGATACATTGTTCCTCTGTGTCTGTAGAGATTTGTAGGGGTGATACATTGTTCCTCTGTATCTGTAGATATTTGTAGGGGTGATACATTGTTCCTCTGTATCTGTAGAGATTTATAGGGGTCATAGCTTGTTCCTCTGTATCTGTAGAGATTTGTAGGGGTGATACATTGTTCTTCTGTGTCTGTAGAGATTTATAGGGGTCATAGCTTGTTCCTCTGTGTCTGTAGAGATTTTGGGGGTGATACATTGTTCCTCTGTATCTGTAGATATTTTTATGTGTCTGAGAGATTTTTAGGGGTGATACATTGTTCCTCTGTGTCTGAGAGATTTTTAGGGGTGATACATTGTTCCTCTGTGTCTGTAGATATTTTAAGGGGTGATACATCGTTCCTCTGTGTCTGTAGAGATTTTTTGGGGTGATACATTGTTCCTATGTGTCTGTAGATATTTTAAGGGGTGATACATTGTTCCTCCTGTGTCTGTGGAGATTTGTTGGGGGTGATACATCCTCTCTCTGTGTCTGTACAGTGCTCTGTGGCTGAGTTCTCAGGTGGTGGTAGTTCGCTCCTCCGGCCAGCAGGGGGCAGTGCGGCAGGCGGCACTGTGTCGTGCAGTGATGGTCAGGCAGGAGGAGGCTGCACACAGATGAAGCTGGATCTGTATTTGGTGTCTCTCTGGCTCTGTGCACCGGGCAGGTATAGTGGAGGGGGAGGGGAGAGGGACACTGTGATGTAGGAGGGTCACATCTGTATATAGAATGGACTCTGTTCGGATGTATCATTGCTGTGTGTTGGCAGGAGGTTTCCCACCACTTCCATCCCTCCTAGCTGGTCATAATTCACATTTAAATCATAATATTTAAGATCCAGACTAGAATTAGGGAGCTGCTGTGTAACTACAGGTCTCAGCAAGCCCTCATTAAAGGCTGAATCCCGCCTACATTATATTTTGTTCTAGATAGAGTGGAGAAGAGTCAGCCAGGTTTATATGTGTCTGTGACCCCCCACTGAAGAGACTTCCTCTCACTTCCTGAATCTGTGACACCGCTGTGGAGACTTCCCCTCACTTCCTGACTTTGTGACACCACTGCAGAGGTTTCCTCTCACTTCCTGAGTCTATGAGTTCGCTGCAGAGACTTCCCCCTCACTTCCTGAATCCCACTGCATAGACTTACTCCTCACTTCCTGAGTCTGTTACCCCACTGCAGAGACATCCCCTCACTTCCTGACTCTTCCTGCACTAGTCAGATTTCCCAGCGAGTTCAAAGACACATGATCAGGGGGACACTGAATGGCCAATGTGACCAGGGTGAGTATCACATGATCAGGGGGACACTTCATCGGGCAATGTGGCCAGGGTGAGCATCACATGATCAAGGGGACACTGAATGGCCAATGTGACCAGGGTGAGTATCACATGATCAGGGGGACACTGTATGGCCAATGTGACCAGGGTGAGTATCACATGATCAGGGGGACACTGTATGGCCAATGTGACCAGGGTGAGTATCACATGATCAGGGGGACACTGTATGGCCAATGTGACCAGGGTGAGTATCACATGATCAGGGGGACACTGTATGGCCAATGTGACCAGGGTGAGTATCACATGATCAGGGGGACACTGAATGGCCAATGTGACCAGGGTGAGTATCACCTGATCAGGGGGACACTTCATTGGGCAATGTGGCCAGGGTGAGTATCACATGATCAGGGGAACACTGAATGGACAATGTGACCGGGGTGAGTTTCACATGATCAGGGGGACACTGAATGGACAATGTGACCGGGGTGAGTATCACATGATCAGGGGGACACTGTTTGGCCAATGTGACCGGGGTGAGTATCGCAGTGCTCGTTTAGTCTAGGGGGCTCTAATGAAGCAGTTTTAGACCGGTACCCGCAGCCCCTTCGTATCTCCCCTGGTGGTCTGAGGACCACTTATGTCATCACAATATATTGTTCCCATAACATTTTCCTGAACCTGGCGTTGGCATGCAAGCGCCGGCCATTGCCACTGAACCAATAATAAGACATGGAGTCATCTTCATGACAGGGAAGTGTTGGTGTCGAGTGGCAGTATATCATTGTATCACGTCTATTCTCCTTTTACCGACAGGCTGCGTCGCCTCCTGCGTGGAACGAAATGGTCCGGTCGTGCTCCGCTGCCAATTGTGTCAACCGCCAGACAGCGCTAACTAAACGCAAAGGGATCACATTCCACAGGTAGGCGCCTCGGCCTGATCTATAGCCGTGCCATCGCGCTCTGCTCATTACCGTATTATGGGCCTGATGTGTGTCAAATTAGACTTTCATTGTTGCTCATAGCAACCAGTAGGACTCTTCTTCCTGTCCAAATCTTAAAGCAGAACTCCGAGAATAATTATTCTTAACCCTTGGCAGTGAGGCTACCCCCCGGCACAGCAAGGGTTAAGTGCATTCACCGAGAATGAAACACGAGGGTGAATCCAACATTTTTAGTTGCCACGAGAACAGGGATAGAAGGGAAAAACTTCCAATAGGGACACTTGTCTAAGAGGGGGTTTCCTTCACATTGGAAAGATGTCCTCTCACTTCCTGTTCAGTCTACAGGACAGGAAGCGAAGGGAATTCTCCCTAATGTTACACAGATGGGGGGGGGAGGGGGGGCGTACAGCACTTTTTCTCTCCCCTACTTTATACAAAATGATTTAAAAAAAATTGCTAAAGATATACTTGTAAATGTCAAATATATACATGCCAGGTCTACAGGCTGTGTGTCAGGTCTGTGCAAATTTTAGGACTGGATGGACGGAAATAAAAGTCATACTGCAGGTCACACGGCTTCCATATCTGTATGTAACTGTTTGCCCGGAGCTCAGCGTTAAACGTTCATTTGTACTGAAACGGAAATCTTTTATTTTATAGCTCTGTGACAGTTTTAGTTTGTTCTTCCTCCCGTGTCACAGTATTAGTTTATTGTTCTTCCTCCCGTGTCACAGTATTAGTTTATTGTTCTTCCTCCCGTGTCACTGTTTTAGTTTGTACTTCCTCTGGTGTCACAGTATTAGTCTGTTCTTCCTCCGGTGTCACAGTATTAGTCTGTTCTTCCTCCGGTGTCACAGTATTAGTCTGTTCTTCCTCCGGTGTCACAGTATTAGCTTGTGCTTCCTCCGGTGTCACAGTATTAGTCTGTTCTTCCTCTGGTGTCACACTTTTAGCTTGTGCTTCCTCCGGTGTCACAGGAAGAACAGACTAATACTCTCAGCAGTTTTATTTTGTTCTTCCTCCCGTGTCACAGTTTTTTTTTGTTCTTCCTCCCGTGTCACAGTTTTATTTTGTTCTTCCTCCCGTGTCACAGTTTTAGTTTGTACTTCCTCCCGTGTCACAGTTTTAGTTTGTTTTTCCTCCCGTGTCACAGTTTTAGTTTGTTCTTCCTCCCGTGTCACAGTTTTAGTTTGTACTTCCTCCCGTGTCACAGTTATAACTCTGTTTTTCCTCCTTTCCTTCGGCTAGGTTTCCCAAGGAAGAGTCTCGGAGGGAGCTGTGGGTGAATGCCGTGTCTCAGTCCCACTCTGAGGTCGGTAGTGAATGGACTCCGTCTGTCCACAGCTCTCTGTGCTCTCAACACTTCCACGATAAACAGTTCGATCGGACCGGGCAGACGGTGCGGCTCAGGGACTCTGCGGTCCCCATGATATTTTCCACATTCAGCTTCTCAAAGGTAAACACATCATACCGTGGATGAATATCTTGGATTGGCTTATGCTGACCGTACAATCATTTCATTCAGAAAATATTTTCTGTCAAACAGTTTCTGAATGGGGAGGAGCCTCTGTACAGAGTGCTACTACCCATTGAGAAACTCATGAATGAACAGGAAGTGATGTCAAGCACTTCCCCCCTGTTCATTCATAACTGGGGACACATAGTTTTATGTGTCCCCAGTTATTTACAAACACTGGAGTGGTTAGCTGATCACTCCAGTGTTTTGCTCTGCACAGAGGATCGGAACATATCACTGGTATGTACGGATCCTCCGCCGCTTGTGGTCACGCTTAGAGAACAACCTGCAGCTTCCGAGCGGTGAGGAGAGAGAGAGCCCCCGGCTGCCAGATCCTGGCCGAGCGGCTCTCTCTCTCCTCAATGCTTTGCCATGCTGCTGTGACAGTGGCTCACTCCACTGCAGCGCTTCACTTCTCTTCGGATCCCCGATGCCTCTGCCCAGGAAAAGTGCTGAGACCTGGCTGCGCCCCTACCCAGCCAGCTTCCTGTGTATCCTAGATAAGTATGCACATAGGGAGTAACATTGCCCTACAGCGCCATCTACAGATCAGTATATGCTGTTGTATTTCCAACAAAGGGAAGGATCACATCAGGAATCAGTTAGGCTGGGTTCACACCTAGGCGTATCGAATATGCACGTTTCTACCGGCTATCCGGCTAAAAAAAATGCGCGTTTCCGAGGGCTATCCGGCTGTATCCCAATGGATACGCGCGGCAAATACACCCCAAAGAAGCTCCTGTACTTCTTTCGGCGCAGGGCGTTTTGCAGCGCGTTCCTACGCGCTTATAAAACGCCCAGGTGTGAACCAGGCCTAACTCTCTACTGCATTTGTATGTAAAGCCAAAACCTTTTTTTTTTTTTTCCATTTCAAGTACAGCAGGGAGAGTTCCCTTCACTTCCTGTCCCACAGACACAACAGGAAGTAAGAGGGAATTTCTTAAAAATGAGTGGAAAGAATGGACATAAGGACATGTGACACTTCTCCAAATTGTCTGCTTTGCTTGTTTGTTCACAGTGAGTGTCTCCAAGTATCAAAGACTCAATGTTTAGGCCTTGTTCACACTAGACACTGGCCATTGAAGTAAATCGCACCGTAGCCACGCCCTTCGGCCAAAATGCGATCGGCCGCACGGGAACGCAAGGCACTTTATGCCTGCGGTCCGGTCCGAACAAAATAGTGCTTGCCGCATTTTGTTCGTACCGGCCCGCAGGCATAATGTGCGATAGCATTGCGGCTGGAGGGCGTGGCTACGGTGCCATTCACTTCACTGGACCGCCACGCCCCCTCCTGCCCCACAACATAGTGAGCCGGCCGCAATGTGATGCAGTGCGTTCTGGCCAGAATCGGGCCGGAACGCACTGTCTCTAGAGTGAACGAGGCCTTGGCTAAATCCAATAACAAAAATGGAATATATTGCAGCTTACCGGTCCTGAGGTGTGATGGCCGCAGTCATTTTGGGGGTGTTTTTTTTACCATTTTCAACACTCGCCATCTCTACTGTATTTATGGAGGAGCAGTGTTGTCACCCAAGCACAAGAAACGTGTTAGGTCTTAGACGTACACAACAACCCACTTTTCTTCAACTTCATAACATGGAAGGGGGGTGTTCTGTAGTTCACAGAGGTAACCTGGGCAGGAAGATGAGACTGAAGCATGCACGGGAAGTTACAAGCTCGCTGTATATCTGGCAGGATCAACATATATTTTTGGCACTCAAACAAATATAAGAGCACTTTCAATGGCCAGTCGGCTAGCTTTTTTTTTAGATGGAGGTCAGCAAAGGCTCTCTCAGGCTTTTATAGCATGACTGCGCCACAACAACCACTTGTATAGCACAGGCCTTATCCTCCTTGAGTATTGGTTCAGCCATGTTTTGTAATGTCCTCGGTTCCTGGCGATTTGATAGGCTAACTCTTCCATTTGCTTCGGATTGTAGATGCCAAGACACTGCTCAGCCCTCGGCTGCACCGCTCGGGATTCTCGGCTGACCCGGGAGAACAACATCTCATTTCACAGGTCAGCTCGGTTTCCTTCTCTTTAAAAGGACCTGTAGATCTGCTCAACCTTAATTCCTACACTATAGACCTTTGACACCTTCTCACATGTCCTTTCTGACCCACAAGATATACATCATATTCGGTATTGAACATTCTGATAGTATTCATGCTCTAAGACCATACTGTGACTGTCCCTTGGTTTTGTTCTCTGTTCCTGTTATGGATACTCTGTAGTTCTGTGATACTTCACACCCTCCTAATACATCCAGAATCTGTTATGTAGATACTTTCACATAGTTTGCAGTTGTAAGTGATTACACATTCCTGCGTAACTGGCTTTTATACATGTTACTTATGCCACTGTGTTCACATTTATGACCTATACTTTATGGATGTAACAAGTTGTAACCTTGTATTGTATTAGTGAAAAAATTTCAATAAAAAAATGATATGCTTAAAAAAAAAAAAAAAAAAAAGGACCTGTACTGTACAAGCTGTGCACAAAAAGGAACGCGGAGGTCAAAGGGCGAATTGGCAGTATGGCCTGTGGCCTCCCTGCAGCTGATCTTTTCCCTGTTATTAACTTACCATGCCTTGATATGCTCTAGGTGGAGGACAGCATCTCAGTGGAGGTAGGGTCTTGCATCCTTATGTCAGAGCTGACGTGATTGGTGGGCTAATGATGGGGAAGCAGCAACAGTGGTGGAGGAAGCACAGGCACACTGACTGGAGGAAGCAGGGACACCCTTGCATGGCAGGTCCTCAGTTGCAACTTCCTCTCCAGCAAGAAGAACAGTGAGCAGCTCCGTAATGACATCACCAAATCTGGTGAAACTAGTAACACGGGTCAGCAGTGCCTTAGATGATCTCACACTGCATATATTACAGTCATGGCCAAAAAGATTGGCACCCCTGCATTTCTGTCAGATAACGCACCACTTCGCGCAGAAAAGTGTTGGATTTACAAATGTTTCGGCGTTCTCATGTTTGTTTCTTTTGTTTGTATTGGTATGAAACATAAAGCGGAGAGAAAAAAAGCCAAATCTGACACATTCCACGCTAAACTCCAAAAACGGAGTGGACAATATTTGTGGCCACGACTGTGTATACAGCAATGAGACTAGAGTGCCCAGGCACAGTCACGTGTCAAGAAGCCCACTACAATTTTTTAGGAGGCGTTCAGGGCAAGTGTTGGATTTTTCAGAGCATGACAAAATGAAACTTTATATCAGACATCTCAACTCTCCTGGATGTTCCGGGAGTCTCCCGATATTAGATAGCGGCTCCTGGACACCCGAGAGAGAAACATTTTCTCCCGGATAGGTTTACTCTGCTCTATCTAGCAGAGTAAACCTTTCTCTGCTTTGTTTTGCTTTCGAGTTGGGGGCCGCGGGCTGCCGTCAGTCAGAAAAAAAAAAAAAAAGGCATAGGAACGAATAGCTAGATTGCTATTGGTTATTGCAAATTGTAATAGCCAATAGCAGACTAGCTGTTGCACCCGCCCACTGCTGCTGTCAATCAGCAGAGGTGAACCTGAAGTTCTCCATCAGGTCCTCCTTTACTGACTGACAGCAGCAGAGGGCGGTGCAATAGCCAGCTTGCTTTTGGCTATTGCAAATTGAAATAGCCAATGGCAATCTAGCTATTCGTTCCTATGCCTTTTTAAAAAAACAATTTCATTCTGACTGCAGCAGCCGGCGGAACCGGCGGGAAATTTAAAAGTAAAGTTTAGCAGTAGATATATGCAAAAAAAATGTGAGGGTTTAATAACACTTTAAACAGCCAAAAGAATTTCCTTCAATACATAAGCATACACCCAGGGGCGTCCCGAGGCTGGGTGACACCCGTAGCGGTAACCGAGTGTCACCCCGCGGCAGTATTCTGGTACTGCCGCGCGAGAGGAGGGGGACAGTCACCCGGCGGAATAAGGTATGCCGCCGGGTCCCCTCCTCTTTCCTGATACTGTCGGGCGTTCGGTCCACGACTGAGCGCCTGACTTTTCAGAGGGGGATGAAACCAAAATGACTAAGTCATTTTGGCGTCACCCCTCCAATGGTGTCACCCAGGTGCGGGCCGCACCCCCCTTGTGACGCCACTGCATACACCTTCAATATACCGCTAATATATCTATTTCAATCATAATTTACAACAATGCTTTCCCCATGTAAAATGAAGGGTTGCGGGTGACGTTATGCTTAACACAAACAGCTTGGCAATGGCGGCTCTTCTATTCCTATCCTGACAGGTCCCCTTGAAATACATGGCACATAAACAGTACTGACTCATAATCGGCATAATCAGATACTCATTTCTCTTTACTAATAGGTTACCGAGAAAAGAGGACCCTCGGCGAAACCTGTGGATTGCAAACTGCAGAAGGACGGACCCGAGCGGTAATGGGCTTTGGGACCCCTCTTCGGATTACGTGTATTTCTGCTCCAGGCACTTCGAGAAGAGCTGTTTTGAAGTGACAGGAATAAGGTATATTTATGTGTAAGGCATATGTATTGTTTTATAATGGAATGGTGTATCAGATCTGGTCCCAAATTATTTATGTTTTACAAAGCAATAATAATCGAGTAGACTGGATTCAGACCATGTTAGTATTCATAGACCTACCTGGAATAAATTGGGTTTGGTTGGAATTGACAAGAGTAGAAATCATCAAGTTGAAACGTCTAGCCAGTATTTTAGGTAGGATTTGACATTTGTATTGATTAGTGAAATCGGTCGATCGGATCAATAGGAACAATTTTTGAGTTAACTCCCAGGACATTCCAGATTGTGTTACTTGATAGGGGTGTAGAGGAACAATATTAAAATATGCATCATACCTGAAATCCCAGACCTGAAGAGGAATAAATGTAGCCAATAACACTAAGCAATGTGATTGAGGTTAAAACATGATGGTGAGAGAAGCACATGTCTATAATATTGCCCGGAACAAACAATACAGTAATGGAGCAATTTCCCAACCTCCCCTTCCTGGCCCACCGACCCAACTTGCTGTAAGCTTTGTATCAGAACCAAAATCTAATGAGCGGAAACATGCCCGGGCTTACCTCAAGGAACTTGTGTCCATAGAATGTTGGAAGTATGAAATCAAGTCGTCTATTGCCATCATGTGGTGAATCTGTGTGAGACGGGCAACTATACACTATGAACCATACACCCGCTATAAGGAATGTGACTGCACATCACAACTATACACTATGAACCATACACCCCCTATAGGGAATGTGACTGCACATCACAACTATACACTATGAACCATACACCCGCTATAGGGACTGGTACAATATGAACCCTACACCCGCTATAAGGAATGTGACTGCACATCACAACTACCGTATATACTCGAGTATAAGCCGAGATTTTCAGCATGCTATAGGGAATGTGACTGCACATCACAATTGGTACAATATGAACCATACACCCGCTATAGGGAATGTGACTGCACATCACAACTGGTACACTATGAACCATACACCCGCTATAGGGAATGTGACTGCACATCACAACTATACACTATGAACCATACACCCGCTATAGGGACTGGTACAACTAGTACACTATGAACCATACACCCGCTATAGGCAATGCGACTGCACATCACAACCGTTACAATATGAACCATACACCCGCTATAGGGAATGTGACTGCACATCACAACTGGTACAGTATGAACCATACACCCGCTATAGGGAATGTGACTGCACATCACAACTGGTACACTATGAACCATACACCCGCTATAGGGAATGTGACTGCACATCACAATTGGTACACTATGAGCCATACACCCGCTATAGGGAATGTGACTGCACATCACAATTGGCACACTATGAGCCATACACCCGCTATAGGGAATGTGACTGCACATCACAACTGGTACACTATGAACCATACACCCGCTATAGGGAATGTGACTGCACATCACAACTATACAGTATGAACCATACACCCGCTATAGGGAATGTGACTGCAAATTACAACTGGTACACTATGAACCATACACCCGCTATAGGGAATGTGACTGCACATTACAACCGGTACACTACGAACCATACACCCGCTATAGGGAATGTGACTGCACATCACAATTGGCACACTATGAGCCATACACCCGCTATAGGGAATGTGACTGCACATCACAACTGGTACACTATGAACCATACACCCGCTATAGGGAATGTGACTGCACATCACAATTGGCACACTATGAGAAGCAGATAATGTTCACATCAGCTTATACTAGTCATAACACAGGAGTATAGGGAGGAGGCATGGTGGCAAATATGAAGACTTCCAGGATACCCCAGGTGAAGTCGCTCTGCAAAGGGTCCTGCAGGATGCCTAAATGATCCATTTAGGAAAAGTGAGAGAACAAAGAGCTTATTCACAGTGTCGCATAGGTCTGAACCATTAGGTCGCGGGACCACGCGATCGTGTGCTAGTGCACACAGCGGTTGCCGTGCAGTCCCATTAAATTCAATGGGGTTACATCCACGCGGCAATCGCTATAAAAAGGTACAAGTACACACGACAAAATACATAAAATGGACCCAAACAATTATCATTTTCCGTTAGATATTCAAGCTGTACTTTATCTGAGCTGGTTGTTGTTTGTTTGTCCAGTGGCTATCATCGTCTGAAGGAAGACGCCATCCCGACAATATTTACAGCATCTACAAAACCTCAGAGAGTAACCAAAGCCAAGACCCAAAAGAAGAAAACAACCAAGGCAAAAGTAAAAAGGAAATTGTGAGTATGCGCCCTTCACCTGAAGCGATCCATCTGTAATATCAATTCACTTGCAGATATTTCTCATTCTGTACAATAGAGTTGCTTACAAAATGTGGCCAGCCTTACAGCAAGCTGCTGATTTACTTTGCATGGACAATGCACATGTTTGTTTTAAAGTAGTATTAAGGTCTGGGTGGTTTTAAACTTAAAGGAGAACTATGAGGTTAAGGCTTTTCCCCATAGTTCTCCTTAAGGGTAACGGGAGGACACAAACTAGCGGGAGTACTATGGGAGTACGTCACCGTACGCTCACACGAGATGCAACTGGCTTTTCTATCAAAAGTGTAAGACTTTGCACACCTTTTTGTTTTCATTTACCTGGAATCCATTAAAGGAGAACTATGAGGTGAGTGAAAATCATTCAGCCTCATAGTTAGAGCCGACGTGTGACAATGAAACTGTCACACGTCGGCTCAATAGATCGGGAAGTGAGCGAACACATACCGTCGCTCGCTCACTTCTCGATCATCTCCCTGCAGAGAGCGGTGACCGTCGGTCACTGCTCCCCGCAGCAATTCCCCTCTCCGATCCTCCAGCGCTGACTGGAGGAACGGACGGGGGAGGGGGCGGGTACAGCTGGCTCTGCCTCTAGATAGGCAGAACCAGCTGTCACTCACGCAGCTGGGTGGATCTCGACAGTATTGTCGGGATCCGGCTGCGGCGGTCTCAGTATACCGTGAGCTGTAGCGCGCGATATACTGAGCTTTGGGTCACGGGAGGACGCTAGTATATGTCCTCCCGTGACCCTTAGGAGAACTATGGGGAAAAACAGTTACCCCGTAGTTCTCTTTTAAGCTTCTCTACACTGAAAGTTCATTAGGCCGTCAGGGGCCCATGGCTTTGTAAATGAAGTCTGCTAATATTTTGCATTATTGTATTTACAGAGATTTTTTGACAAGTGACCGCACAGCCCCCTGCGAAAGTGCTGATCCTTCCAGGAACCCGTGTTTTGATGCTAGGAGGTACGACAGCGTTCCAGCACCGCATCTGATGAACTTTCACGGACTGTGCCCTGAAAACATCGATATCCCGGCAGATGCCGCCCCAGCCGAAGGAGCTCTGGCGACCGCTGCAGCCCACCAGATGCACCCAGAGGCCACGCTGGAAGACATTGGGGTGGGAACTGTAATCAGCGGACCGCTCTCAGACTTAGAATTGTCTCACGTGCAGGCAGAGATGTCCTCTGAGATATGCGTGAGCACGGAGCCGGGAGCAGTGAGAGAACAGCCGCGGCCAGTGTCTCCTTCAGCCTACATGATGCGCATCCCCCAGCCGCCGGGGGCCTACATTCAGAACGAGCACAGCTACCATGTGGGGAATGCACTGCTTTGGAAGAAGAGGGCAGAAGCCGCGCTGGAGGCACTCACCAAAGTCCAGAGACAGCTGGAAGCGTGCAGACGGCGAGAGCAGCGGCTTCGCCTCCGCATCTCCGCGTTACAGCAGGAACACATGCGGGAAAGGCGCGCGCAATCAGACGTCCGAGAGAAGCTGAAGGAGCATCTGGAAGTGTTTGAGCTTCAGCTTATCAATGACTTTGTGTAATGCCCTGCCGGGCCGGCTAAGAGTATGTGCATTTGGACGTTTTTACGCCTTTATACAGAACAGGAATAAACATTGGTAGGAAGAGGGGTTACTCTGTTTCAGTTTACATTCGGGGAGTGTAAGTCTAGCCAAAATGTTCATTGGGGAAGGTTTAACCCCCCCCCCCCCCTTCCCCTTTAGGTTTTACTGCTATCCAGAGAGATGTAGCCTCACCCAGTGTCACAGAGGCAACAGTTTTACTAGACAGGAAATGAGGAAAAATGTACAAGGACTCGGACTACAATAAAAAGCTGCAAAGAAAAGAAGAAGAGCGCCACAGCAAATGTATATGAGTGTATTTATTTCATGACAGAAGTCTAAAGGTAGCAATCCAACACGTTTCGGTTGCTGTAGGGTTCTCCCTTCATCAGGGCTTGGGTTGCTGGTTTAGTTGGGCTCAGGGGTTAAATCGACTCTGGAATCAATTTGCTTCTTGAATTGAAAAGCCCGCTTCACCAAATGAGCTCTCTCCAAAGCAGCTGCTGAAACATGTGCTGATTTATTCCAGGGTTGATTTATCCCCCCATTACTAATAAGAGTCCACCTAAACCAGCAGCCTGATCCCTGACAAAGGCAGAGCTTAAAGTGACATTAAACCCTCAGATTTTTTTTAACATAAAACAATACTGTAACGTGCGCCTTACTGTAATCCATGGTTGTTTCCCTTCTCTTTGCTGCTCTTCCTTTTTAAATCCTCATGTCTTCTCATGCTTGGGGAGAACTTCCCTTTGCAGCTGACTGCCTCTTCCTGTAGTGCTGGCTCAGGTTGTGAACCTACACACAGACACCATGTATCCATTCCTGAGACAAGGCAGTCTGCTGCAAAACAGAAGTTCTCCCCAGCATGAGAACAGATAGGGATTTAAAAGGAAGAGCAGCAAAGAGAAGGGAAACAACCATGGATTACAGTAAGGCGCACATTACAGTATGGTTTTATGTAAAAAAATCTGAGGGTTTAATGTCACTTTAATAGCACCCGAAGTGTGTTGGCTTGTCTTTGATGTCTTTGGACTTCTGTGATGAAATAAATATACTTGGACAGTTATACTTTTGGTGTGGTGCCCTTGTTCTCCTTGTGCCTTCCATTGTCCACTGGAAGTGGCTTTGAGGCTCTTTGTTTAAGGATGTACATACACTGTGCCAATTCCGGATGGTTTTAGAGGGACCGGCTGAAATTCGCACAGTGTGTGGCCGCAGTCGGCACCCTTTCGGTCGGCATCCCTCGATCAGCTGATCAAAGGAGCCACCCAGAAAATCTTCCTAGGATCAGAGCCGGCAGCCAATGAGCTGGGGCCGCTGTCGGAATACAGTGCAAACAGCGGGAATCCTCCATCGGGACTCGCAGTGTCTTTTTTTTTTTCCGTTCAGCCCGCGGGTTGAATGAGAAACGTAGATCAGTGTATGGCCAACCTTAGGGAGCTGTCTAGCCAGAGTCATCGTACTTCAAAGTATGGACTTCCCTTCACCAGGAGGAACTAAATTCATTTTGGATTCAGAGCCTCCCACCTACATTATCGGAGGAAAAGAAAAGCTGAGGTCAGTTCTAGCCTCCCCTGGCTCAAGTTCAAAACATTTTAAAGAAGAACTCCGAGAAAGCAATAAAAAGTCCCCTTGCAGTGGGACCACGCCCGTTCTGCAAGGGTTAAATGCTGGTTTTGTCTAGGGGGCGCTATTATAGCTGTTTTACTTACCTGATCCTCAGTCCCACGAGGGGCCGAGCCTCCTTACCGAACTGGTCCTCGCAGCCTCCTCTCTCCTTCGCTCTGGCGGTACAAGGGCCGCTTCCGTCATTACGTCTTATGCAGGTCCATTGACTTGCGTTGGGCGCGAGGATGCCGAGGGACTTTCCAAAATCAGGGGCTGAGGGGGGAGAGAGGTGATCGCTAACTGCAGCAAGAGGGGGGAACCAGTAAGTAAAAGAGCTGAGTCCCCTAGGCAAAATGAGCACTTAACCCTTACAGTGCCGGGGTAGTAGCCCCACTACAAAGGTAAGTCTCTTGTTTGCCCCGAGTTCTTCTTTAAAGGGCAATTCCACTTTCCCAGATGAATTTGAGGAAATGGATATACTCCCTCCAATCTGCCCCCCCAATTTGGCCCCCTCTCCCCCCTGGCTATACTTACCTCTTTGGGCGAATGCTCCTTCCCCTCCGCCAATGCTCGTCTTTTATCTGTACGCAGTACATGGCAACGCAGCCCTGCGATCTGTATTTTGAATTTCGCCTGACCAAGAAATTCAAAATACAGATCGCAGGGCTGCGCTGCCATGTACTGCGTACAGATAAAAGACGAGCATTGGCGGAGGGGAAGGAGCATTCACCCAAAGGTAAGTATAGCAAGGGGGGTGGGGGGGAGCCAGATTGGAGGGGGTACTTCCATTTCCCTAAATTCACCTGGGAAAGTGGAATTCCTCTTTACAGGAGAACTATGAGGTGAGTGCTTTTCATTCACCTCATAGTTCTAGCCGACCTGTGACAATGAGACTGTCACAGGTCGGCTCAGTAGAAGACAAAAACGAGAGGGGCGCCTTTTCCTAGTGCAGATAAATTTTATTTTTCAATTAACAGTGGAACAAAATCAATCAAATGAATACTCACAAGAGTGGAAGATCACAAGCATTTAGGCACAATGTAAAGGCAAAAGCCGGACTGATGCAGTGGCAGTCTGTCAGATGTATCCTATGTGCAGATCAGTCTACCAACGTGTCGACGCGTTTCCGGGGCACGCCCCCTTCGTCAGGACATATACCGGCGTTCGCTCACCTCTCGATCCTGTCATGGCTCTCTGCCGTGACAGGGGAGGGACTGGATTCCCCGCTCCGATCCTCCAGCGCTGACTGGCGGAACGGATGGGGGAGGGTACAGCTGGCTCTGCCTCTAGATGGGCAGAGCCAGCTGTCAGTCACGCAGCTGCGCGATCCCGGCACAATTATCGGGATCCGCTTCAGCTGCGGCGTCTCAGTATACCGCGAGCTGTAGCTCCCTATATACTGAGCCTAGGGTGACGGGAGGACGCTAGTTTGTGTCCTCCCGTTACCCTAAGGAGAACTATGGGGAAAAGCCCTGACCCCATAGTTCTCCTTTGAGTTGCTGTTGAAGATTTCCCCTCACTTCCTGTCTGGTGAAACCATTGTCTGGCAGGGGTTCTAGGTCTTCCCCACCCTATCCAAAACTAGAAAAATAAGTTTTGCCTGGACGTACACTTTAAGTTATTAGTCTTCACACGTTTTTAATCCGCACCGTATTTCATGTGCGTTCATTCTCTTTCCAGTTGACGTTCTTTACCGGTCGTTGCACATAACTGAAAAAATCTGGATTACAAACTGAACTGGAATAAAACCAAGTTCTCCCATTCCCCGATAACCAAAAAAGAGGGACGCCATCGGGTGAAAACTGTTATTAGTTTTAGATTTAAAACCCAAACAGGAATGCAAAGGAAAGAAATACCGCCAATGGCTTTATGGCCGGACAGAACATTAAAGGAGGCCGGCACGGCACACAATTTCCTTCCTGTATCTTAGAGGGATTAGAAATGGATCCTAGACTGAAAGAAAGGAAGTCTTTGAGCATTGAACTGACCGGACTGACAAAGATTAGACAGGAGAATTTGGTCATTGAATATCTCCACGTGCAAACTCTTTGCTGAACTGAAGGACGCCTCACAGCCTGAGTGTGGGGAAGCTCACTCCTACCGCCATTCCCGTGCAGATATGACGACCTCCACTCTTCTGAGAAGGCTTCTTGCCAGATTTTGGAGTGTGTCTGTGGGAATTTGGGACCATTCAGGCAAAAGAGCATTTGTGAGATCAGGTACTGATGTTGAACGATAAGACCTGGCTTGCAGTCGGGATTCCATTTCAGGTGTTCGGTAGGGTTGAGGTCGGGGCTCTGTGACGGCCACTCAAGTTCCTTCACACCAAAATCATCAAAACGTGTCTTTATGGACATGCTGGAGTGGAAAAAGGCCTTCACCGAACTGTTACTACAAGTCTTCTAAAATGTCTTTGTATGCTGGGCTCTTCCCTCGGAACACCTGAACTCAATCCTTTGGTGGGGTGTCCACATTTTTTTTGGTCCATATAGTAGGTATCGTGGTCTGGTGTACCCAAACATTTGGTCATGTACAGCACGAGGTGATGCAGCAGTCATTGGTTCACTGGCGAGTTTTCATGCGAACATTGCCCTACGGCGGCCCGGCAGTGGCTGTTCAATCCTAGACTCCATCTCTGACTGCAAGGTGAGAGGTCCATTCCAAGCCGAGAGGTCAAGTCTCAAGAAAATGTTGGCCCCTATGATGACTGCACTATACCTGGCAAGGCCATGTGGCCACAAGAAATGCCTGAAAACTGTTACTCTGAAACAAAGTTGTTTTATTTGACAAAAAAAAGTTTCTAGTAATGTTCTTACATGTGCACATGTGCGTGTGAAAGTGTCTGCACCGGGAATCGGGTTATTTAAAGGGAACCTGTGTGAATAGAAAAATGGAAGCTATTGACTAGGGAAGCACCGATACCAGTTCTTCGGTATTGAGTACGAGTTCTGATATTTTTTTATTTTTCATACTCGCCGATGCTGATACGGGAAGTCCCATTAAGAAAACCGGGCAGCATGTAATGACTCGCCACCCTGCTTCCTGATTGGCTTCCCCGATTGGCCATAAAGCCGTCTCCATGCTCCCTCATCACCTGGTGACAAGGGAGCATGGAGCTGGCTTTATAGCCAATCAGGAAGCCGGGGGGGCGGGTAATGACTTGCTGCCTGGCTTTCTGATTGGCTAGCTTCCTGTCTAATCAGGAAGTTGGGCGGCGAGTCATTACCCGCCCAGTTTGCCGTGTAATGACTCGCCGCCTGGCTTCCTGATTGGCCAGCGTCCCGAAGAATTAGGAAGCTGGGCGCCGAGGCATTACATGCTGCCCGGCTTCCTGTTTGGCTGGGAAGCCAGCTCCATGCTCCCTGGTGACAAGGGAGCATGGAGCTGGCTTCCCAGCCAAACAGGAAGCCGGGCAGCATGTAATGCCTCGGCGCCCAAGTCCCATGAGGCATTGCACGCTTGTCATTCACAATACATTTACAATTATCCCCTGCTAATTCCCGGCTTCCTGATTGGCCAGGAAGCCAGGGGGCGAGTCATTACCTGCCCCCTGGCTTCCTAAATGGCCGGGAAGTCAGCTCCATGCTCCCTGGTGACGTGGGAGCATGGAGCTGGCTTCCCAGCCAATCAGGAAGTCGGGCACCGTGTAATGACCCGGCCTTCTGATACCGGAGGTTCCAGTATCTGGCCAGGCATCGGGAGCAAATACTCA
Source organism: Nanorana parkeri (assembly GCF_000935625.1). Classification (NCBI taxonomy): domain Eukaryota; kingdom Metazoa; phylum Chordata; class Amphibia; order Anura; family Dicroglossidae; genus Nanorana; species Nanorana parkeri. The sequence goes on from NW_017306273.1 coordinate 5,066,915, forward strand.
GTATCAGCATCCCTACTATTGATCCATCCCTGTGATGGACAGCCTGAGTGACCAATAGTAAGGATGCAGGAAGGGGTGGGTCAGAGCCCCTCCTGCTGTGGTCAGAGTTTGCTTAAAGCAGGGGTGGGCAACTCTGGCTCCCCAGCTGTTGTGGAACTACAAGTCTCATGGGGCATTGCAAGACTTGACAGTTACAGGCATGGCTCCCAGAGGCACATTGGGATTTGCTGGAGTTGCCCTCCCCGACTTAAAGGATTAGTCCACCTTTACAGTAACATTGCTCATCACTTCCAAGGAACCCGGAACATTAATACAACAACATTGCTCAGACTGTGAAGAAGAAGCTTCTTATCAATGTCATACCTAAAGGCAGTGCATGGCCCCCCCAACCCTGTCCAAAAAAGTCCTAGGCATAAGTGCCCCCCCCCCTCCCCCAATCTAGATTGACGTTGGGGGCTCTCCTCCAGCACCACAGGAACAAGCTCAGCCACTGCAGTGAACAAGGGGTGAAGAAGTCCGCTACACATGCACAAGTTTTGAACAAAAAGAAAGTTCCGTCTCCAAAAATGATGAAATTCATCTGGGTAACGTGTCACATGACTGAGCGATTGTCAGACTGTCACAGCATGAAAAACGAATAAAGACCGCTCACTGCAGCTCTCTCTCTCCTTGTGCAGGGTGACTGGTCTTGTCTCCCCCTCCTCCTGTAATAAAGACCGGTCAATGCTGCTCTCTCCTTGTGCAGGGTGACTGGTCTGGTCTCCGCCCCCTCCTGTAATAAAGACCGGTTACTGCTGCTCTCTGTCTCCTTGTGCAGGGTGACTGGTCTTGTCTCCGCCCCCTCCTGTAATAAAGACCGGTCACTGCTGCTCTCTCTCCTTGTGGGGGGTGACTGGTCTTGGCAGCAGGTAAGTAGAAGTCCCATACAGAACACCCCTGGACCTAAACAAGAACTTAACCCTTTCACTGCAAGGACAGTCCCACTGCAAGGGGAGTTCAGCAACGGTGGTTTTCATGAGAGGTTTACTTTATGGCAGGGGGGGCAAACTCCGACACTCCAGCTGTTGTGGAGTAACAACTCCCAGCATCCATACTTTTGACCCATCCCTGTGAGGGACAGCCTCAGTGACCAATAGTAAGGATGCAGGAAGGGGTGGGTCAGAGCCCCTCCTGCTGTGGTCAGAGTTTGCTTAAAGCAGGGGTGGGCAACTCTGGCTCCCCAGCTGTTGTGGAACTACAAGTCCCATGAGGCATTGCAAGACATGACTTCCAGGGACACAAGGAGCCAGTCAGCTGTGCAGTAGTGCCAGGAGCATGCTGATAGGAGGAGATGGCAGAGTGACAGAGATATGAGCTCACCAGTCTGTTGGGCGATTCTCATTCTTCGAGTGTTCACCATCACAAATGGGATAATGATTGTATGTGTGGGAGAGGTCCGCGGATGGAACCCGCCGATGGTCGGACCGTGTCTGCAGAGCTGACCATCGTCCTATGGCGGCCCGCAAGAGTGTTGGAGGTCTGCTGTGTCCCGGCAGAGAATGATCGGCGGAATGTTCTGGACACGAATGATGTCACCGCTCCTGACGCGTTCACACCAGTGTAGCACGTAAACGCAGAAAATGCGCATTACACTTGTGGTTCCGTTCATCATCTATGGCGTCCTCAATGCGTCAAGAAAGATTCCCGTTTTTAGATGCGCAAAACCACGCGGCGCCCGAAGCTTCATGAGGGGCGGGGCCTCTGCGCAACACATGACAATCGCACATAATCGTATCGCGAATGGGGGCGCAACCTCTGCATGCTTCATGTCTTCCATTGTATGAGTGAACAGAGTCATTGATTATTGATAGGTGATTGGGATGAGCAGTGTTATAGATTATTGATAGGTGATTGGGATGAACAGTGTTATAGATTATTGATAGGTGATTGGGATGAACAGTGTTATAGATTATTGATAGGTGATTGGGATGAACGCAGTGTTATAGATTATTGATAGGTGATTGGGATGAACGCAGTGTTATAGATTATTGATAGGTGATTGGGATGAATGCAGTGTTATAGATTATTGATAGGTGATTGGGATGAATGCAGTGTCATAGATTATTGATAGGTGATTGGGATGAATGCAGTGTTATAGATTATTGATAGGTGATTGGGATGAATGCAGTGTCATAGATTATTGATAGGTGATTGGGTTGAACGTAGTGTTAGAGATTACACTGCACAACACAGTTTTTGCTTCTTGAACACTGTTGGGGGTTCCTTATAGATTTTTGGCTGTTGATCAGGAAAATCACATCACCAATTTGCCCATCACATACCGTTTCATTGAAATCTTCAGTTTTGTCATGTTTTTTTTCTGTCAAAAGCAAAAGCCGAATTGCTGGGTTCCAGACTGCAGGAATGGCGTTTGCTGTCACCAGGTAAGAAAAGTTCTGTTTTTTCGAAGCCACCAAGATGATATAACCAAATTCTTTGCACAAGTCTCTGTTTCTGTGTTGACATGGAATGATTGTTCTCTGCTTTGGGTTGTGGCCATCATATTATTGATAGGTGAGTGGGATGAACACAGTGTTATAGATTATTGATTAGTAATTGGGATGAACCGTATTGATAGGTGATTGGGATGAACACTGTGTCATTAATTATTGATAGATGAGTGGGATAAACACAGTGTTATAGGTTATTGAAAGGTGATTGGAATGAGCAGTGTTATAGATTATTGATAGGTGATTGGGATGAACAGTGTTATAGATCAATAATTGGGATGAACACAGTGTTATAGATTATTGAGTTGGATTAACTCGGTGTTATATATTGATAGGTTATTGATAGGTGATTGGGATGAGCAGTGTTATAGATTATTGATAGGTGATTGGGATGAACACAGTGTTATAGATTGATTGGTGAGTTGGATGAACTCAGTGTTATAGATTATTGATTGGGCTGAACACAGTGTTATAGATTATTAATTGGTGAGTTGGATGAACTCGGTGTTATATATTGATAGGTGATTGGGATGAACACAGTGTTATAGATTATTGATTGGATGAACTCAGTGTTATATATTGATAGGTGATTGGGGTGAACACAGTGTTATAGATTGATTGGGAACACAGTGAGTGGGATTCTCGCAGTCACAGCAGGAAATGGGCGCGCACCCTCCGGCTGAGGTGATGCGGTCGCTGTGGGACGCGGAGGGATTTGAAAATAGCGCCGGTGATGTGTCGAAAGTGCGAACTTATCGAGTTGTGGGCGATCAAAACTACGAACTTATCGAGTTGTGGGACCACATTACTTCCGGTTTCCTCACAACTACGAGGTTTTTACACAAAACATGTTGTGCACGAGCGCCATCCACGGCATTGCCCTATAGACATAGACCACAGCAATAAAGTAATAAAATGATGTAGGATGACAGTAAGCCAGCGCGTTCTTTATCTCAGGTGCCCCACTCAAGCGGCGGCCATATTGAGTGGGGCACCGGAGATAAAGAACGTGCTGGCTTACTGTCATCCTACATCATTTTATTACTTTATTGCTGCGGTCGAAGTGTATAGGGCAATGCCGTGGATGGCGCTCGTGCACAACATGTTTTGTGTGCAAACCTCGTAGTTCTGAGGAAACCGGAAGTCATGCGGTCCCACAACTCGATAAGTTCGCACTTTCGACACATCACCGGCTCCTCGGGTCCACTCAACTCGCACTTGGCGCCCTTGAAGCAGTTGGCCCTGCCCATTCCCTCCTCGTGACGTCATCACGCCGAGGGGGCACGCACTCTTTATTGATTGTTCCTCCGTTCGGGACTGCGGGGGCTTTTCTTTCCGCGCTGCTGTGTGTTTGTGAGAGCAGCTAGCAGTATCCATCCGCCAGCGGGAGAGCCGGGCTGAGGTGAAGGAGAGCCAGTCGCCGACCTACCGCCACCCGAGGAAGAGAGACATG
>NW_017306273.1:5071249-5071958 GCF_000935625.1 Nanorana parkeri
TGTGCCGCGACTGCCTCAGCCCCGAGCCCGCCGACAGCATCGCGGAGCCTGGAGCAGGTGAGAAAGAGAGCGCGAACTCCCGCCATTGCCGCGCAGATGTGGCCTCCGTCCAGCCCGCGGCCTGCCGGCACCACGAGGCTGCAGAACAAAGAGCTGGGGGTGTCTTCCGGGGGCCGGGCCCTTACTGAAGGCCGCGCCAGGCGCCTCATCGACCGCATTGCTGCATGCACTCGATAGAAAGATAAAAGTTGGTCGGTTGCTAGGGGCAACTAGTATATATTTTAAAATCACCCAGGCTGTTACTGTTGTCAATAGCAACCCAGCAGATTACGACACACGCCCCCGTAGGTGGTCAACAGCTGCACCACGTGGATGCTTGGGCACTACATGGCAAACCAAAGGAAGCTGCAGATGGTTTCCCATTGCAACCAGTCAGTGTGGTCTGTGGCTCTCTAAACCAAAGTTGGACCACCAACCACCCCATTCACTGTATGACCCCTTGGATGGTATAAACAAACTTTACCCTTCCAGATCAGGTTGTCCTGTGTGTAGATATTTGGGTTTAGTACTTGGTCAGAGCTCTGATGCAGCATGTGATCCCACAGTTCATGTGATTGCATTGGCAGCAATCCTAGGTGTGCTGCTGTCTAATGTGCCCCCCTCTGGATGCTCAGAATTTGGTTCTGCTCAGCCCTGGGTGTCTAAGGTG
>NW_017306273.1:5073246-5083724 GCF_000935625.1 Nanorana parkeri
GTGTTCTGCACCGCGGGGGGTGAGGGTGGAGAATTTTTTTTTTTTTTTTTTTTTTAAATCCTGCTTTCTGAATCTCTCATTGAAACACTCGAGTTTAATGGTGTCACACCATAGCATGCAAGACTGGAGCTCTTGCATGTGGGGTTGTGAAGGGGCTCCTCTCAAAAGTCAATGAGGGGAATTTATCAAAACTAGAGCAGTTGCCTATGGCAAACAATCAGCTTCTATTACTTTCAAAAATGCAGAGAAGCTGATTGGACCCCCCCCCCACCTTTTTCAATTGTTTATTTTGCTGCATTTGAAAATACAGATGCACTCGTGTGTGCCACTGGCTGTCCTGTGGTGGCGTGCCGGGTGATAGACCTGCGTGGTGGATGTTAGACCTGTGAAAATCATAACAGCCTTTTGTCACCACTGTCTTTGTTTTTGGATGTTTGTGTTGAGTCCATGGTTTTGTTTGGTTGCTTTAATATTGAGATCAGAGTTGCACATAGCAGTTATTGTGTGTATGAAATTTTGTTTAAAGTCTGGTCCAAAATCTTTTAGTTTACTAATTTGTATTGAGATTGTAGTGACTACTTTACAACACAGTGGGCCATGGGGAACAAAAGTAGCCCCCCTCCAGAAGGAAGGGCAATGTCGGCACTCTGCTAAAATGAATGGATTAGATGATCTGTATGTAGCCCTATACTAGGGATCATATAATCCATTCATGTTAGAGCATAATTGTAAATGTACTGTTGCAGTGCACTCAATATGTACATGTACTATATACTGCATATAGAATGCACTGCAACAATACATTTACAATTATCCCCTGCTAATATGAATGGGTTCAATGATCCGTAGTGCATGATATGTAGCCCTGTACTACGGATCATTTACCCATTCATGTTAGCAGTGCAGAATTGTATATCCATTGCCGCACTGCATTCTATATGTACTGTACATAGTTACATAGTATTTGAGGTTGAATAAAGACATTAGTCCATCAAGTCCAACCTATTAGGATCTCATTCTAGGAGTACCTGTACCCCTGTATATTACGGTCCCTTAAGAAATCGTCCAAAAGTTTCTTGAACAATTCCACATTCTTTGCTGAAATCACTGTCTGTGGCAGTGAGTTCCAGACCCTAACTGATCTTACTGTGAAGAACCCCCTTCGCCCCTTGTGCTGGAATTTTTTTTCCACCAATTTTAGGTGGTGGCCTCTAGTTTTTGTAATGGAGTTAATTTTAAACAGTTTATCGCTAATGTTGCTGCCACCATTGTACATATACAGCACAAATGTCCCGTACACTGCAGCAATAGTTACAATGATACCCTGCTAACATGAATGGGTTAAATGATCCGTAGTACTACTACATGTTATGTACATATGTACTATAGATCATGTTTTAACCTATTCATGTTAGCAGGGGATAATTGTAACTCTATTACTGCAGTGTACTGGATGTATGTGCTGTATATGTATTATGGATCATGATTTAACCTATTCATATTAGCAGGGCAGAATTGCGAGCGCCTCCCACAAGCTGAGCACCGAGATGCGATGCAGCGATCCTGCCCAGCGCCGACTACAAGAGGCACCGCGTGAGGCAACAGGGATCGGAGTGAAACTGAGTGAGGGAAGCTGGGACGGGGCTGGCTGTAAATCTATTGCTATAGTGTACTGGACGTGTCTAATGTATATGTAGTGCATATATACAGCACACACCTCCACTACACTCCAGCAATAGAGTTACAATTATCCCCTGCTAACATGAATAGGTTAAAACATGATCTATAGTACATATGTACATAACATGTAGTTTTACTATGGATCATTTAAAGTCACCTGTCCCGTTTAAGAAAAAGTATCGACAAGTACATGAGGGGAAGTACTTGGGCCTGAAAAAGTGGCATCGGGACATCCCTGATTTAATAAGGTCCAGTTTTGTTAAAGGAGAACTATGAGGCGGGTGCTTTTCACTCACCTCATTAGTTCTAGCCGACCTGTGGCAATGAGACTGTCACAGGTCGGCTCAGTAGATCGGGAGGTGAGCGAACACATACCGGCGTTCGCTCACCTCTCGATCCTGTCGCAGCTCTCTGCCATGACAGGGGAGGGGCTGGATTTCCCCCTCCCCGATCCTCCAGGGCTGACTGGCGGAACGGACGGGGCAAGTACGGCTGGCTCTGCCTCTATGTAGAGGCAGATCCAGACATAATTGTCGGGATCCGCTTCAGCTGCAGCGTCTCAGTATATCGTGACCTGTAGCTGCGGTATACTGAGCTTAGGGTGACGGGAGGACGCTAGTTTGTGTCCTCCCGTTACCCTAAGGAGAACTATGGGGAAAAGACAACCCCATAGTTCTCCTTTAATAGAGAAGGCAATTGAGCTTTACCAATGATGCTGCCACTCATTTATAACCTGTTGGGGATTGACCACCTCCCCTGGTATCCTGAACAATGTTTTCTTTCACCTGAGACTCTGCTGCATGTGATGGCATTACAAGTCCCTGCTGTGGGGTCGTCTTTATGTATAATATGACAGCAGCTGACTCTTGTATTTGGTTATTGATGTGGTGCCAAGTAATTGCTCCAAAAGATTTGAATTGCAAGCTTTCCCATAACGTCTTCCAGGACAGCATCACGGGATGGAATCTCCTCCCCCACACACAGGAAACACGTCACTTAATCTGTTTAAAACACCCTCCTCTCCTCCACTCCCTCAGTCTTTTGTGTTTCCTCAGTCAAGCTGGGGAGCGCGTCACAGAACGCTGAGAGGGGCTTCCATGTGGTGATGCTGCCCGGGAAGTCTTCCTTCTATGTATGGCCTGCCGGTGTAAGGCAGAGGGGTAGGTTTGCCTACCATGTGTGAGCCCCAGGGATTCTCCTAGCGCTGCAGGAGATGAGGCTGGCTTCCTTTCCCCCTTCAGTGCCCAGTGCGGGCCAGTACCGGGAGGACGAAACCCCCTTGGCTGGTCAGGGGAAACGGTGGACCGCCGTTCAGAGGGGTCTGTCCGGTTCTCAGGGCCTCGGGACGTGTTCCACGGCCAGGCCGTGTGGCCGCGTACATCACTTCCGGCACGGGTGATGTCATTTCCGGGCGACGGGCTTGTGCGTTCCAAGCCTCGTTTTCGGCGCAGGAGGAAGGGGAGGGCTCGGCTGGTGCTTAATACAGCGTGGATCTCAGTAGTGACTGAGAGGAAACGCTGGCAGGCTTCTCTTCAACAGGCTCTGCGGACATGGATCCTGGGTTACCTCTGCAGCTTGCAGTGACTGCGGATACCGGTCTTCCAAGCACCAGCACGGCTCAGGTGTGGAAGATGTGTACTATCTTACCTCCCTGCTTGAAATGCTTTCTTACTTTGCCAGGCACTCTGTTATCATGGCTGGTATCACAGTTGAAGTTACCGGATAACGTTTGTATTTGCTGCGCTGTACAAAGCTTTCTTTAAAGTGAATGTAAAGGCAAAACTTTCTTTAGTTTTGAATAGAGGGGAGGGTTTAGACCAGGGGTGCGCAACTCTGGCCCTCCAGCTGTTGTGGAAACTGAGTCCCAGGAGGCATTGCAAGACTGACATTATTATTATGCAGGATTTATATGGCGCCAACAGTTTGTGCAGCACTTTACAATATAAGGAAGACATTAGTCACAATACAAATCAAGACAAGATGGTAAGGAGGGCCCTGCCCCTGAGGGCTTACAATACAGGCATGACTCCCAGAGGCATGTTGATTTTGTAGTTCAAGCACAGCTAAAGGGCTGCAGTTGCCCACCTCTGGGTTTAACATGCATTTATTGCATTATGTCCCCAGTGGGGAGATCTACTCTGCTTTTGTCCTGGGGACCAATGTCAGGAAATGGAAAACCTGTATGTTAGAGTTGTCATGAGCAAGAAGTGAAGGGGATGCCATCAATGGGGGGCTTATGTTCTGATAACAGTTGACTAAGAGGGGATTTCCTTTCACTCTGCAGAAATTGGTTGGTGGCATCACCAAGACAGGAAGTGAAGGGAAATCTTCTCGGCAGGGAAAATAACATGAGGAGTTTTAACTTTTCCTACACTATACGTTTTTACAATACATACCATCCTCTATGCTTTTTGCATTCTATTCAGTGACTTTTCTAGAGGGAAATAATTCTGTAAATTTTCAGTGGCTGAAGAAATTCATTGCTGTAATATATAACGTTTAGGGCCCATTCACACAACATCCAGATCATCTCCAGACCAGATTGTTTCTGGATCCTAATTTATCCGTATGCGATTTCTGGTCTCTGTTCACACCAGCGCAGTCATTTCCACACCAGAAAAATAATGCATGTGTCATTTTGTCTGGTTTACAATGCACTGTAACCCAAGGTAGGTTCCAAGTGCATTTCAGACCAGACAAAATGAGACGTGCGGTATTTTTCTGGTCTGGAGCGGACTGCTCTGGTGTGAACAGAGGCCAGGAATAGCATAGAGATGCATTTTGGGCCCTGGCACCAACCTCCTGTATAACTGGTATGGATCCCGTCTGTTGCACTGATAGCAGACCAGCACGGGCCCTGGAGCCCTAAGGAGCTGTTGCTCGTAGTAACCAAATAGATTTTAACTTCTATAGGAAAATGTCAAATCAGACTGCTTTTTGCTGCCTTTGCAGAGTAACCCTTTGAGTGATGCTTTCCTCTGCAGATGTTGTGGTTTTGCAAATCCCAGCTGATGTTTTATAGTAAGGAGTAATATTTTTCATATCTACACTTGGTAAAGATTAGTTTAGCATCTTAAGATTTCATGCAAGTATTCCAAACCATTATTTTGGGGGAAATAAATGTTATCAAAAGTGGGGTTTTTTTAAATATTATATTTAATATTCATTTTGTTAATGTGGCAATGATGAGTCGCGCAGGGGTACGGACCTCGGCTGCATAATGGGAGCCGAATGCAGATCCAGATTTTCCAGGATTTGTCAACATGTGGTTGGCTGCTTGGAACTGGCCTGCATGAAACTGTCGCCAGACTGAGCCACATCTGCACCATTCAGGGCCCTGCAGCGATTTTAGACTATTAGACTTTCTACTTTGCATTGCTGATTGGTATAAAATAAGGAAGGTCTCGTTCTGATTGATTTTTCAAAGCGCAGTGCCTAGCTCGTATAATTTTTAAGTTGGACCACGTACCTTAATTATGCTTTACAAAAGAACACACCAATTCACTTGATTCTTGGGAAAACATGAACTGTTGATAATTGCAGATTCCTTGAATTGCTGGAATTCAGTTACTGGGCAAGCTTCTGAAATGAATGTTGTCCTTTTGTGTTTAGCATGTGCAACTGTTTACTACACTTGTGTTTTGATATGTCCTATACCAGGCAATTGTTCACATCTTCGAATTCCATGAACGTGTGCAAACACTGCGAAAGTGTGCATGTTCACAAACGCACACTAAACATGGAATGTGCGTGCAGTGCCATTACTAGTTACTGGCGCAGTGTTTTCCCATGTGCGTGCACACTAATGCATGTGAAATTGCCCTGCATTTGGCATGCATCCAGGGACCTAATGGGGGTCAATGGAAACATGCACCAAATACAGGAGACAAGCGACCGGGGACGTGCATCACCACAACTCCTGGGTATGAATTGGGGACTAACACAGCTTAGTCTGTGCTAAAATTCCATTGAGTATAGTCGGCCCTGCCTGCTGGGCTACAGAACTTCATCTATCACCCTGTCCATTCCTGTTACTTTCTAGAAAGTGTGATGGTTTGCATGTGTATATGTGAAGATGATTTTGCTTAGAGTCCTGGTACTTCAGCAGACTTGTAACATTGACAGTCTAGCCACAGGTTGCAATCTTTGTCCAATCTTGGTCTTGCCAACAATGTATTTTTAGGGGTGTACCACCATCTAGTCAATGGTGACTTTGCAGCCAAATTCTAATATGTGGATGCTTTTCGTATTGTTAAATTTGATAGACGTTGAGCATTAATTTTCAATCTGAGCAACTAAAATGTCTATTTTGTTTACAGCTGTCATTAATTGTCCAGTGTGTAAGAATCAGTGCTTACAGAGGGACCTAGTGGACAACTACTTCCTTAGGGAGGATTCATCATCTGATCAAGCAGCAGAAACTATTCAGGTAAGACTATTCAAGATTTAGTTTAAGTTTTTTTGAAAAAACAAGTGCAGTGTTAGTGACAAGGGAGGCTTTTACTTTGTGTAATTATTTTAGGTTTGCTGTGTCCCTCAATTAATACAATGTGGAAGTATAATCCTTCTCCCTAGGTGAATGGACTTTAGAGTAGAACTCCAGCAAAAAATATTTTCTGTATTTGTGCCCCATCTCTGCCCACAGCAGCGCTGAACATTTGACTTCAGTACACTGATCTGAGTTGCTCACTGTACCACCATTCAGAAAAGGCCTTGCATGACTCAATGAACGCAAGGAGTTCTGTGATTGGAGGAGGTGAGATGGCATTTATCCACATTTTTCTCCAATCTCAGAACTTGCATTCATTGAAAAAGAGTGCAATATTTTGTTTTTTAATCTGAATGGAAGAAGGCGTGTTACAAATGACTTGCTGCAAGGCTTGTACTGCAACTGGAAGTTGAAGTCTCTGTGCTGGACATTCGGTACTGACAGGATGGTGCAGGCTCAATGAACCTTGGAGCAAATGCTGCAGGAGGCAGACATATGGCACACTTCATTGTAAATATAAAGGGTTTCAGCTTTAAGCAAAAATGCATTGCTTTGACCGGTCTGTGGTTTTCATTTAAAAACATCATCTGCGTTAGAGCTCAGCAACCTTTTACATCACTTTTGTTTAATTTGAGATCATTTTTTCTCTGTGTAATGCAGAGGTGCACCAGCTGTGAGGACAATGCCATAGCTAATAGTTACTGTGTGGAGTGCACAGAATGGCTTTGCGAGACTTGTGTGGAAGCCCATCAGCGAGTCAAGTATACCAAGGATCATACTGTCAAAGTCAAAGGTAACCAATATACTTTTGGTTGTTCGTTGTTTTGTTTTTTTTCCCTGAACCATGAGATGGAATATGGGTTCCCAGTGTAGCTTTTCTTCCCAAATTTTAAAGTGGAATTTTAACCCCTGCACTAGGCAGTTATTCATTGGCATCAGAATAAGGTCCTGTGAGATTCATGCTGCTTAGTCACAATGCCTTCCTCTTTACTCGGCACTCTGTGCGCACACAAAAAGCAGCAGACAGGCCATTGGTCCACGCAGAGGATGGTGGTGGTGAATTCATAGTCTTTTATATAAAGCTGAACACTTGCATAGTGCACATTCACCTCAGTCCCCTTACTCGAGGAGTTTACAATCTAAGGAGAATATATTCTCACAAGAGATTTCTGAACGATCGCTGCATGTTTTTCTGACTGGAATGGCCTTTTGCAGCAGTGCCAATATCCTCTTGGTGAAATGGCCTTTATCAGATTTCAGGTAGCGAGTAGTTCTGGCCAAGATGAGCTCTTCGGCACTAAAACAAGTCAGTGACCCGGGGGCATGTCCAATATCACTAGAGAAGATCGGTTTTATTCAAGTTGAGTTTTTTTTTTATGTCTTTAGTCTAAGTATCAAACTTTTTTTTTTGCTTGTTAGGTGGATCCCAAAAGGATTCGGAACATACTGTATTCTGTCCAGTACATAAGCAGGAGCCTCTCATGCTGTTTTGTGATACTTGTGACACATTGACCTGCCGTGATTGCCAGCTACAAGGACACAAAGACCACCAGTAAGTTTTAATTTTTGCTTCATCTGCACTATTAAATGACAAGTTCATTTTCTGTTTAACTTAGTGTGTACTTGTCCCTCCCGGCATGATGTGTTAACAATAGTGACAAGCCACGGTTCCAGTAACATTGCTTGCATTTCAGGCACCTGTGTTCATATCCTGCTTTGCTTTGAACAGGTTGTCCCTGGGTAGTTTCCGGGGTGGGGATGCTATGACCAATGCTGTTCTGCTTGAATTGGAATGTATCATTTTGGTATTGGCATAATTTCAGTTGGAAATGAGTTGGAGGGACAAGCACCTATGCCTATTCTAAAAATGAACTTCAAAACTGTTTTAAATTTTCCAGGTACCAATTTTTGGAGGATGCTGTCAAAAACCAGCGTAAAATCTTATCTGCTCTTGTGAAAAGACTTGGAGAAAAACATACTACACTTCAGAAATCTACCAAGGATGTTCGTAACTCGTAAGTACTTTTAGAAGCTGCGGGTTTCTCTTTAAATTCCATAGATGATCCAATAGAATTCCTAGATTTGAATCCTGAGGAAAGGGGCAGTACAAGTCACCTGGGGGGGAAACATGCAAGAATTTGCAGGGTCTGGCATCCCATAAAAGCCATTCAAATCTTGCATATGCCCTTTTGGATTACACCTTCTGTACCTCTTGGCAAGGAAACCATTTTTGTTATCTTTACCCTCTATTTGTCAAGTGTTTCTGACTCTCGTGTGTTTAATAGATCTGTTCCCATACCTTCTGTGTGAAGAAAAGTCCTAGATAATGGCTCAAGCCTTCTCTTTTCCCCCTACAAAATGATATACATTTCTTCATATTCATCCATTTCTTACAGGTATTTATATAGCACCAACAATTTTCACAGCACTTAGTGCACATTCACATCAGTCCCTGCCCTCGAGGAGCTTGAAAACTAAGGTCTCTATTTCACATGCATACATACACGGCCGATTTAGACAGAAGCCAATTAACCTTCCAGCATGTCTTTGGCATGTGAAAAGAAACCAGCGAACCCATGCAAGCACAGGGAGGACATGCAAACTCATTGCTCTCCATGCCCGAGCTTCCTTAGTACTAGAGGTGTGGGCATTAAGTGACTTTGTTCCTATCAGTTACACTGGGAACTAATCTAAGGAATGTTGGCTTGCAGAATTCGTCAAGTGATTGATATGCAGAAGAGGCTTCAAGTAGATGTGAAAATGGCCATCTTACAAATCATGAAAGAGCTGAACAAGCGTGGAAAGCTACTTGTCAGCGATATGCAGGTTTGTCATGTAATGCATTCATATGTCTATCAATTTATCGGTATGTTTTAAACATTCTGACGTGCTCATTCACTTAGAAGCTCTTTGCAGTCAACACTCTGTAGTTTGCTATGGTTTCATATGCTTATATTTTACCTTTTCTTGTACCTCCTGCTCCCATATATATGATAATCAAAGCTTTAAATTCTTTTCGTTTCATGACATACTTGTTTTGGACCCAGTGATGTCTTCACTGGGGCTCCATACTTCCCATGCATCGCAGGTAGATTGTGTCTGGTGGGAAAGAACAAGCAGGGTGTTGTACATGGCTCCTTGAAATCCTCCCGGCATCCTGTCGGTACTCCTCAAAAACCCTTAGCCCTGATGCAAGCAGTGTGCTGGCTCTTGGGGGGACTTGGTCAAATATTAAAATGCCTTGATGGGTAGATGTCGGTCTGAAAAAGTGGGCGTTCTAGGCAAACTGTATTTGCATGCAGACTGCCCTAGGTAAAAGCTATGTGTGATGCTGGGTGTCCATGATTGAAAGCACTGAAATTCAATGAATGGAAAGCAAGTATTCCAAACCATTATTTTGGGGGGAATAAATGTATAACAAGTGTTTTTTTAAAAAAATATATATTCATTGATATTTATTTTGTTAATGTGGCAATGATGAGTCGCGCAGGGGTACGGACCTCGGCTGCATAATGGGAGCCGAATGCAGATCCAGATTTTCCAGGATTTGTCAACATGTGGTTGGCTGCTTGGAACTGGCCTGCATGAAACTGTCGCCAGACTGAGCCACATCTGCACCATTCAGGGCCCTGCAGCGATTTTAGACTATTAGACTTTCTACTTTGCATTGCTGATTGGTATAAAATAAGGAAGGTCTCGTTCTGATTTTTTCAAAGCGCAGTGCCTAGCTCGTATAATTTTTAAGTTGGACCACGTACCTTAATTATGCTTTACAAAAGAACACACCAATTCACTTGATTCTTGGGAAAACATGAACTGTTGATAATTGCAGATTCCTTGAATTGCTGGAATTCAGTTACTGGGCAAGCTTCTGAAATGAATGTTGTCCTTTTGTGTTTAGCATGTGCAACTGTTTACTACACTTGTGTTGTGATATGTCCTATACCAGGCAATTGTTTACATCTTCGCATTCCATGAACGTGTGCAAACACTGCGAAAGTGTGCATGTTCACAAACGCACACTAAACATGGAATGTGCGTGCAGTGCCATTACTAGTTACTGGCACAGCAAGCGCAGTATTTTCCCATGTGCGTGCACACTAATGCATGTGAAATTGCCCTGCATTTGGCATGCATCCAGGGACCTAATGGGGTTCAAATGGGTCGGGGTTCTATCTGACTTTCTGCATCTTCTAATGGTGGTTGTGAGACGCTGACGGCAGGGAAGTCAGCTTAGGCAATTTCAGTCCAGGAGAAAGAGTCCGCAACTTTGATCTTTGTGTATACTTGAGTTGGTTTGCAATTGTCG
>NW_017306273.1:5083748-5123762 GCF_000935625.1 Nanorana parkeri
TGATGGCAAAATCTACTAAATGTCAGAGGCAGCTTGGTTATTTTACATTGGCTTCTACATCAGAGGCAAGTCAAATGCAGCATACTCCCAAGGGAAAATACAATTGTGATTTGGTTTGCTTGTGACATGTTTGTGATTCACATTGACTTGTATAAACAAAAGCAATGCAAAGAATGTTGTCAAGGACAATGTATCCTGTTAGATCGGTTTCAAATGCTGTATGCCAGATTCTTCAAAAATGCTTCAATAGCATGTTAGAAGCCCAATTTTGTGCTTGTGCGCATTGGTCTTTTAAGAAGTTGACACTTCCGCTTTAAAATTTATTATTTTTCCCCTTTTTGTACCCTTTTCCAAAGTGGCTATGCAAATAGTCTCATTTTGTATAGCCATAAAAATGTGCTCCGCGTGACAATGCCTGGACCTGCTGTTCACTTTGACCCCAGGCACAGTATTTTGGGATGAGGAGGTTGTGCCCAAGCTCTTGTAGGCTCCAGGGGCATTGGAGTGGCAAAACTGCTAACAAAAGCTGTTATTTCCCTCTTACACAAGCTTAACGCTATTCTGCCCATAGATTTCTTTTGGTACATGAATATTCTGGAACAGATCTAGCATCCCAAAGTGTTCTTTCTAGTGGATGAATTCTCCTTAAATTTGACTTATTTAACATGAATTTGTTGATTTTCTGGTTCTGCATTTAGAGAGTGACCGAAGGCCATCAGGATAAACTAGAGAAGCAACACTGGAACATGGCCAAACTACAGAAACATCAGGAACACATTCTGAAATTTGCCTCCTGGGCCCTTGAGAGCAACAATAACACGGCTTTGCTGCTTTCCAAAAAACTGGTAAGTAAATCTTTAAAAGTTTCCAAGGACTGTAATACCTCCCCTACACTTCAGATACTAACAGTTCTCTCCTTTTCTAGATCTACTTCCAGCTGCACCATGCTTTGAAGGTTGCAGTAGATCCAGTTGAACCATTGGGTGATTTGAGGTTTCAGTGGGATTCGGAAACCTGGACAAAACATGCAGAGTTCTTTGGTAAGATTTCCCTACTACTATAAATTCTTTGACTGTACGCTCACTAGGACGTCTGTTGTAAATTTCCAGTATGTTTTTTACCAAGTGCAACAGGCGCACTGTTGGGGGTTCATGGTGTAGATTGCGCGATTATCAAATTAATCCCTGTTAGCCGCTGCCGACCTCGCTAAACATTGACCAATGTTGGTCAAGCCATTTTAACTTACTAGTGGCCAATCCCTCAGAATAGTGTGCTCCCTCAAGGCAGTAGGAAAAGCATGGTGAATTATGGTACAAGTATCATCTCAACAAAGTTAACTTGGTCTTGTGAGTTGTGACACAGACCTATATGCTCGTGGGTGAGACAGCCAATGAGTTTTGCTCATTGGGATGCCAAACAGTTTGCTCAGTGGTATGTGTAGGTGCTTGCTTTTGAGGCCAATGAAGTTTAATTCTTTTATGTGGCAAATAAGTTGCGCTCGGTCTAGTTGTGAAAGTTTAATTCTTGCAGATCTTTATTTAGCACAGACCATTTATGCAGCACTTTACATACTGCACACATCAGTTCCTGCCCTCAAGGAGCTTACAATCTAAAGTCCCTTTTGTACACGCATACAGGGCCAATTTAGACGGGAGCCAATTAACTTTCCAGCATGTCTTTGCAGTGGGGGAGGAAACCAGAGTAACCAGAGGAAACCCATACAAGCACAGGGGAGAGCATGCAGATAGTGTCCTGACTGGGATTCAAACTGGGGCCCCCTGTGCTGCAAGGCAGAGGTGCTAACCACTAAGCCACTTTAGGAGTCCTGGGAAATTTTTTTAAACTGGAGCAGGCAAAATCTAGAGCAGTTGCCCAGGGCAACCAATCTGCTTCAGTTCGGTTAAGATTTGAAAATGAAAGATGCTGATTGGTTGCTGTGCACAGCTGCTCCAGATTTTGTCTGCTCCAGTTTTGATAAATTCCCCTCTTTACTCCACATACAGGTGTCTGCTTCTATTGGATTTGGGTGCCATTGTGGATAGAGTAGGGTAAAGGGTCATAAAGGATAACATTTTTTTTTTTGTCGTGTGTGTGTTGTATTATATTATATGTGCGTGTGTACATATCTCATATTTGCCTATCTTCATTGCAGGTAAAATTGTATCAGACAAAACTGGTGTCCTGCCGTCTTCGGGATCACAGAATTCAAATTCTCAAGTGCTGACGCCCCTTACTAACTTCAGTCCGATGGTACAGAACCGGTCGAGAACTGGTCAAGGGAGAGGTAACTTTATCCAGGATGACTATGCAGGTTCATGTCTTTCTAATGTCTTTCGTACAGTTGCCTTGTATTGTGTAATCGTAACATGGTTTTTCTCTTCTAGAGGGTGAATCTTCTGGCTTAGAATCTGTTGGTCAAAAAAGGTAAATTTCTTTATTGAATCACACATCATACTCCAAAGTGAGCCAGTGATCACTGTGCTGTTAAGCCGATGTATGTTTTTTTTTTTTTAAAGGGGACGTGCTTCAGAGGGAGGTGAAGTTAATGAACAATTAAAGAAAGTTCCTAGGGTCAGCTTGGAGCGTTTAGATGTTGATCTTAGTCCAGCCACACAACCCCCAGTTTTTAAAGTCTTTCCTGGAAACACCACAGAGGACTATAATCTCATTGTAATTGAGAGAGGGAATGCTGGTGCAGGTGGAGGAGATCCTGTTGTAAAGGTACGTAAAGCATAACTTATATTTTTGAATGATGTCGTGACAGGTACTGTGTGCCCAGCGTTTAATGTGTTACTAATATAATTAGGGATGTTCAGATACCAAGTACAGTACTCGGTACAAATACTTTTCCAGCTCCAACACTAGACAAAAACTTCAAGTTAGGAGGCAGCTGTCATTTTTAAGGAGAATACTGCGCTCAAATACAGACTAATGATTTCAGGACAGTGATGGAGAGCCAGATGCCAGCTGCAACCCTGGTAGTTCTCATGAAAATGCCAAGTATCGGCACTGGTATCTGAACATCCCTAATAATCCTTGGGTATGCTGGCGGACTACACTTAAACAATTGTGTGGTGCCACAGAGCACGGAATTTCTCATGTGGGAGAAGTACTGTATTATTGGAAAGATCTAGGACTTCTAGGCAGGATAAGTGTCCATATGAATGTAGCAGAATTGGCGAGCTTATGCTTGAGATTTGCTGCTTTAACTTCAAGGTTTGACCTTGACATATCCCAAAAACTGGCAATGGTTGTGCTACAACATTCCACCCAATTTTTTTTTTTTTTGTAAACTTTATAAATTTTCCCAACAATACAAAAACAGAATATTCAATAGCACAAACATACAGTAAGGGAGCAACATACTCCACAAAAACATAAATTGGCATGAGGATCCCACAAAATTGACTTTGCCCATATACTTAAATGTTTAAAAATATGAATCTTCCAATGGTAGCTTGACAATACAAAGTGGATATGAAAAAATTGAAGATGATAGGTGCAACATTCTATCATTTAAAATAGGAAGGTGTAAAAGACACTTTTGCCCTGTCTCTTGTAAAATAATAAAAGAAATCTCACATGGTATGCAGCATCTCTTTGTTTCTGAAATTTATACATTTCAGATTTTAAACCATTGTTGACCTATTGCAGGAGGAAGCAATGGAAACGGGCATCAGCATTCCAACAGCTGAATCCAATGAGGAAAAGCCCCAAATGCGTGCCGATGGCTCGTCTGAAAGTGCTCCCGCAGTTCGCCCAGCAAGTGCACCCAGCGATGGTGTCGCTTCAGATGCTAACTCGGGGTTATCAGAAGCTGGCCCTGCTGCTCGCTGTAAGGTGTGCCAGAAAGAAGGATCACTGCTTGCATGTGTCAAGTGTAAAACCAGCTTCCACAGAGACTGCCACCTGCCTGCCGTTGTGGAAGTGCCAAGGTATTACAATAAATTATAACTTGTTTCGATGTATTCGGTCAGCGGCATCTGTGTAGATGAGATATGAAAGCAAGGTGTGTTTATGCAAGTAAGAGTGCTTGGCTTAAGTTCCTGGCATTTGTTTCCTCAGGTAAGGTCTGGTAATGACACAAAAGAATATACCTTACTGGTTACATTACTTGTTGGGACAACAAGTAACCCCCCCCCCCAATACATTCTTGCCTAACATTGTGCAAATTTTGCTGTCAGATGTTGGGGTGCGGGTGAGGCACTTTAAATAAAATGATTTGGCTGATGTGGGACTTAAACACTGTCACCATTCAGGGCAAAGCAGCAGTGCCTCCTGATAGCACTAGAGAACACCACTCCAGACTCCCTTGCCGCCTGCCCACTGCAGGGAGGCCACCCTCGGCAAGCGCCGAAGTAAAATATAAAAGCTTACAGTTAGGCGACATCCTTGTACAATGCAATTGGCTGCCCAAGCACTGTCGCATGAGGTTGTTCACATGCTCCTCCATTCCTAGACTCCTCCTAAAGGAGTGCTGTTGGCTGAGTTTAACTTGCTTGGGAGGAGGTGGGGTATCAGCAGACACTGTCTCTTTGCCCTGATTGGACAAATTGATTGTGTTTTTAACACTGTGCATCCTGAAATCGCTTGTGAACCATGGTAAAGGGGCAGCAAGGAAAGCGGTTTAAAGGCTAGTTAAGTAATACATTTATCTGAATGTCCAACACTGAGATTTTCTTCCACGTCAGTCTGTAGCTGCTACCTCAGAATGTGGTTTCCCTGTTTAGTCTATAAATCTTTTAACGGAGGATATGCTGCTCCTGGATCTTAATGAGTCAATAATACCGTACTGTAATTCAATGCAAAAAGTAACTTTACTTTGTCTTTTAGTGGAGAGTGGAAGTGTATGCTCTGCCAGGATATATCAAAGACCGATCAAGGAGACGTTCCAGCAGATGCTAATCCTTCTGATATGTCAGCAGTTGATCAGAAGGTTTGTGTGATGTTCATTTTGATTTAAAGTACCCTTTTAAGAAGAGTTTGCATGTAAGGTAGCCAAACATTACCAGTGTATTTTCAGAAATGCTTTAACTTAATGTGAAAAACATCAAATTCTCTAACTTTCTATGAAAGCACTGTTTGTGGAAACCATATTTTTGACTTGAATGTGAAATTGAAAACCTGCATGACTACTCTTCCTGAAAATTTTATAGCAGACAGTGTGATTGGAAGAGGGGAAGTTTTCTACCCAATAACTCAAGGGACCTTGCAGTAATCTGCCCAGGAGAGCAGCATCTGGCCACCGGCACTCACTTCAGTAGTGTCTCTAAAATGTTTTTGTTGGAAACTGGGCTAATCTCTCCAGCTTAGCTGTTTATAGATTTAGTAAAAACCCAAAACACCTTTCTGATGGAAGCTACTTAATACAAGAAATGTACATGATGCTTTGTATTGGCCTTGAAGTCCATCCTTCACACTGAATCCCAGGATACAGATTAATTATGGATGTGTCTGCTGGAGTTGAGTCTGAACATAGAGAGCACCTACAAGACTGCTATATATTCTCCCTAAAAATAACTGCTGATTTCAGCCTTTGTAATTTGCAGCCGACATGTTTAACAGCATTTTTTAATTTACACACTTTCCTATTTGTAATTGCAGAAGTGTGAACGTGTACTGCTGGAACTACTTTGCCATGAGCCCTGCCGGCCTTTCCACAGACTCTCAAGTGGAGCGGTAAGTACATAGTTTACTGCCAGTACAGTACCTCCCTGAATTTGCTGAGAACTAGAGTATGATTTACTTATAAACTGGCCGCATACATAACTGCATTGTATTTTCGCAATTGCTCTTTCTGTAAACTCTTTATGGGCTGCCATGTGGGGTGGGGGATACTTATTGACATTAAACTCGGAGGTAAATCTTTCATCCCAATTCCTTACCCATTAATAAAACTCATATTTGTGTATCACTCGGCTGTAGATCCTCCAATCATCTCTGAATTGGTGCTGACACTGTCCTTCCTTCTGGAGGGTGGCTACTTTTGTTCCCCATACTCAGTGTTGTAAAGTAGTCACCGCTCCAAGCTCGCTCCTGAGATGGACTACAATCTCAATACAAATTGGTTAACAGGACATGAGATTGTAGTCCATCCCGAGAGCAAGCTTGGAGTGGTGACCATGGGGAACAAAAGTAGCCCCCCTCCAGAAGGAAGGACAGTGTCCCCACCGATTCAGAGATGATTGGAGGATCTACAGCCGAGTGATACACAAATAAGATGCATTGTTGTTAATAGTTATGGTACTTGAATGTATTTTTAAAATTTAACTCCGGAGTTTAGGGTCACTTTGAGTTGTAACAGAATAGGCTAGAACCAGGTTAAAAAGCTCTCCTTTCAATGCATTGGGAATGTATCTTCTGCTGTGTAAGCTGTACTGTTCTTTTTTAAAAAGAAAATGGCAATATAAAATGACGCATGTTCCACTGTCGGCATTAACACAGTAGTCTCCATTTTTCTGGGTCCCCTCTGTAACATGATCACTACAGGTATGAACCCCATATAGTTACCAGAACACAATACTTTTCCTTAAAGTGGTTTAATATCTTGAGGAATAACACTCATTGTCTGTCTTGGTTTTGTATTTTTTAGGATGACAACCCATTGATCGACTTGACACTCATTCGAGCCAAGCTGCAACAGAAGCTTTCTCAGTCATTCGCCAGCCCAGAAGACTTTGTTAAAGATGTCTGGTTGATGTTTAGGAATGTCAGCAAGTTTGCAGAGGTAGAAATGTAATTGTTTCCTAATTTAAGCCTGCATCTTAGAGGCTTTTGTACAAGTGTTAGTTTGCCTTGGGGTTTGGAAGGTAATGTTGCAAATACATTGAGTGCCATCTTTACATGACTGTCAAGGGAAATGTATGTTTAAAATGTCTTTCTCTGCCAGGATGAAGAACTAGGAATATTGTGCATGGGGGGCGTGCTGCTGGGGTAGAAAATGGTATAGTTAGCATTTTGAGGTGCTCATATTATATACTAGCTTTGTTTCAGAGAGCACAGGTGATGCAGCTAAATCGGCCGTCCTTTCATGAGATACTGAATGGGTTGAAACTTAAAGTTGATCTTAAAAACAAAACTAAATGGAGTGAGTGGAAAGGGATCCATGCCGCCTGAGAACATTTGGTAGGCCTAATATATAATGACTTCCCTCCTTCATAGTGTTTAACATTTAAACCCAAAAAATGGCAAATGCATTTTGTGAAGGTCATGGGTTTTTGAGGCTCTTCTTTTTAATCGCATATATTTTTAATGGAAGGTTTCAAGACTTTGAAGCTGCTTGTTTACAAATCGTGCCTAACTAAGGTTGCAACTAAAGTAGAAGTTGTAAGCCATTGAATGGTATTTACCTGTGTGCTCACTTTACTGTGACTGAATTGAAACACTTGTGTTGATGAAATCTCTGTGTATTATTCTTACAGGACAAAGCCGTGGTTCAGTCCATCATCGAGCTGCAGGCCTTTTTTGAAGCAAGGCTTAACCTGCTCTTTGGCGATCGCAAGTTCTCCTGCCTCACGGGCGATGTGGGCGCTGATGAGGATCAGCAAAACGAAAGCTCGACTCAGCGGAGCTCCCCCATGAGCACAACTAGCGAAAGCGTATCATCCGTAAAGAACAGCGGCGGCGATCAGGAATAATCTTTTAGGCTTGGATCTATTCCGATAGTCTAATCCAAGTGGGTCATGCGCATGTTCCCGTATCATACGAAGTCACGACTGCGCAAATGACTGGAGATTTTATTATAGTACTTCCCTTCCTCTTTCAATAGCTGAGTGATAGATTGTCACTGAAGATGAGTGATTGGCTGTCTTTGGCAGTGGAGACTTTCTGGAGAGGTCAGTGTAGTAGTTAACAAGCTTTTTTTTTTTTTTTTTTTCTCTCCATTCACTTGTACCTTCTCAGTGAGTCTCTTTATTCAATGCCTCTGCAGTTCCAGTCATAAGCAAATAAAAATAAAACAATCCCCTGAAGGACAGCCACAAGTTTCTGCGTTTGGCCATGTTTTCTCTGGTCAAAATGTAAGATACTCCACCTGGACGGGTGCTGTTACTCTGTAAACACTCTTCCTGGATTGAAGGTTCCGGGTAAAACATTTACTATGAAGTTCTAACGTAACGATCTCTTCAGTTATTTTTGTAGTTTCTTTGCAGTTGGTCAGATTGTTCTTGTATAATACTGTCAAGCTCCATGTCCGTCATTAATAACAGGAGCACCCGTCATGTACTGTTAAAACTCCACTTCTGTCACTTACAATGGAGGATTTAGTGGTTTCCTCCGGCCCTTAATGTTTACTTTCTGAAAGCATGCAATTCCATACAGAACGTCCTGAAAACCCCCTCCTTTTCTTTTTTTCTACTGTCCATCCAGCATTGTTACTCTTGTGAGTTATCCATGTATTTTGGCACAAAACTTGACAGGATGGCAGTGCTTGCCGCAGTTTAAGTGTTAAGTAAATAAGATGTTTCAATTGGGGTTCACCAGACCTCCAAACCGTTTCAAGTTTAACAATCCGATTTTAATATTTGTTGCCTTTAAAGAGAACATTTCATGAAGGGACCGTGAAGGGTTGCCATTGCTGATCTCTCCTTTGATACCATTTGCCCGGCTGGTGGTTATGCAGAACTAGAAGACTGATCAAAAACAAAAAATGCAATCTGAATTCTTGTGGGGGAGGAAGTAACCTTGGTGACTGCAGATACTGAGGCCAGAGGGTCATCATGACGGCCCTCAGATTTCTCATGACATTTACCTTAAACAGAAATTGAATTGTTCTACGAACTGGTTCAATTACACTATTGAGCTGTGCCATTCCAATGAAACGTCTCACTCTGGTCATGTATACAATTTTTTTATTCCCAGTCAGTCGCAAGTATTGCGATTTTGCGGCAATGTGAAAGCCAGTTTCATGGTTGACAAATATCTGAAAAGCTACTAGACTTTGAAGAAAGGGAAAAAAAAAACTGCTTTCGATGTCCAATCAAATTGTAAATATCCAAGTCACACGTTTTCTCTTTTCTCATCCAAATACTTTTTTTTTTTTTTTTTTTTACTATTTTTAAGACATTTTCCAGGTATCAATTGCAGATCTAATGTGATCTGCTTTTCACACTAACATGATTTTTTTTTTTTTGTGTGCTTTCCTTATGTTGGCACGCTCAAATGAAATGCAACATGAATGATGAGTGACTGTTTTGGGCCAATGAGCCACTAATGGTGCAGTTCTGGGAATGTAACTTGCAGAGTTACCAAAAAAGTTAACTATGGTATTAGATTGAAACCTTTGGGAATATGTAACCTTGAAAGAATGTGAGTGTCCTTGTATTGTTACTATACTGTTTAAGACCCAAACTTGACACACATTACCCCCATTCATTACTGTTGTAGCCTTTAAATAAAAAAGCCAATGTATTCTCATTAGCCAGTGTGCTGTTCTGTTTGCCTAGATATTGACTGCGATAACTGGTTTTCATCATTTTTGTAAGGGCAGTAAACACAATGAAGTTCATCTTTTTCCTTTTTGTGCTTTTGTATTGAATAAAGTAACACTTCAAAGTTTATTGTATCAGCTAACATGCTTGTTTTTGTTCCACAGAAGTGGCCTTTATTTTACAGAATTTACCATTCCTAGCAAAATAAGCTTGTATATTTTAGAATGCTTTCATGTGAAATAAACATTTCAAACTTGGTGCTACATTGGTTTTCTTAAGATTGTACATGACTTGCAGTTGCTACTGCATTCGCCGGAACCTTTCAGAGCAGGTTTTTGGTTAATTGCGTATTATGGAACCAGTTCTGTGTTTTTTTTTTTATTATGGTGCCCTTAGATGTGGCTTGTCATCTCGGGGACATTCAATTTAATGTCCATGACTTTCTTTGCATGAAAAAATAATGGAAACTTCAGATTATAGTTGCATAGGTGGGGTTACAGCTGGAAATGTACCCAGATATATTGCCATATAGAGTGCTGATTCATTGGAAGTGATTTGCATAAGAAACAGGATTTTTGTACTTGTAAAGTTATTTTCTTGGAAATCGTCCATCTGGGCCTACAGTGCCTGCTCTCTTGGGGAATGTGAAAGAAGACGGTAGGGCAGACATAGAAGCCCACACTCTCAATAGTACCAAGTGTGCAGTGGTGACGATATTAAAAATGCTGTTAGGCTGGATGACAGCCACTGTTGAGCCCCAGCTGACCAGCAAGGAGGAGGAGGATGATGAGTATTGGGGTACCACTGCTGACCTTGTTTTCCCTAAGGTAAAGGATTACTCAGAAGGGGGTAAGTGGAGTCCAGGATGCAACACAGTTGTACAGGTCAAAGTGACATCAACTAGAGCCAGAGCATCTAGATTGAGAACCCTCTGGGTGAAGTGGGTGAGTAGCTAAAGTGTACCAGAGGTTAGGAGTTATCCTGAAAACCTTAAGGGGTAGTTTGCATTTGAATGCCTTTATTCCAAACTACCCAAGATTTACAACCATCTCCCCCTTTTTGAAAAGTGGGGGACCTTCTTATTGAAGGCCTCTCTGATGACGACAGATTTCTTGCAGTGGAGGGGCAAGAAAATAGGTGCACTTTGTCTTTAAATCCCATTTGGCTAAAAAAAATAACAGAAGGTTCTCCCAAGAAAATAGGAAACAAAATTGACTGCTATTGGATCATGATTTGTCGGGGGAGCCATTTTTGACAATTGCTCCTGACCGAGTGGCACTCAGGACTGACCAGGCATTGTTACCTAATGTGGCCTTGCTTTATCACCATTCCCAGTATATTATCCTTCCCACTTTTTGCTCCAGTCCATCCTATGAGCAAGATACTTTAATTCTCTAGATATCAAAAGATATATCCTATAATATTTTAATAGGGCTATGGATTTTACACAATCTGACCCACTTTTTGTCTAGTAGGTGGAGCCAGCAGAAGCCATGCTGCATCTAAGAATTCTATAGTTGGAGGTTCTTTTCTATAACTGACACTGGCTGGGGAGTCTCCTTTTTAAAGATTGGAGCTGATGTGTTTTCTGTGGGTAGTGTCACACTTGTTCAAAAACATCGTTACCGGTAAATCGAACTTGAGGGTTGTTTTTTTTCCAGCATAGCTGGAAAGTAATTGTTAATATGAAAACCAGTCCAGAGCACCACTCACTGAGTGGATTGATGACTACATAAAACATTGCAATATTTCATATTTAACAAATCATAACATACATACTGGAGATCATCTAAACCAGCCCCAAAAGGTCTTGGACCATGTAAGAAAGTCTTCCTTTTTGTCCTAAGAATGTTAATGGGCCTGTTACTGCAGCAGGTCCTGACTAAATGTTTTTATTTGATTATACCCCTTACTTTTGAGGGTAAGAAAAAAAAAATGATGCTTTCCTTCATCATGGCTGGAACATACCAGAATTCATATGCCTCTCTGGAGCTCTCGGACCACCAGCTGACTGCAGTCTGGGGCACAGTCTATAAGGAAGTTAGAAAAGATAGCCTGGTCACTATCACTCCTTGAGGAAGGAACCACCACCATGGCTGGAACATACTGGAATTCTTATGCCTATCTGGAGCTCCCGGACCACGAGCTGACCACGGTCTTGGGCACAGTATACAAGGAAGATAGAAATATAGCCTAGTCACTGTCACCCCTTCATAAAGGAACCACCACCAAGGCTGGAACATACCAGAATTCTTATGCAGATCTGGAGTTCTCTGGATCACCAGCTGACCAGAATCTACAAGGAAGTTAGGAAAGATAGCCTGGTCACTATCAACCCCTGAGAAAGGAACCACCACCATGGCTGGAACATAGGCATAATATCTGGAGCTCATGGACCACGGTCTGGGGCACAGTATACAATGAAGTTACAAAAGATAACCTGGTCACTCTCACCCCTTGAGAAAGGAACCACTACCATGGCTGGAACATACCAGAATCCTTATGCCTATCTGGAGCTCCTGGACCACCAGCTGACCACGGTCTGGGGCACAGTCTACAAGGAAGTTGGTAAAGATAGCCTGGTCACCATCACCCCTTGAGAAAGGAACCACCACCATGGTTAGAACATACTGGAATTCTTATGCCTATCTGAAGCTCCTGGGGCGCAGTCTACAAGGAAGTTAGAAAATATAACCTGGTCACTATCCTGTGAAAGGAACCACAACTTTTGTAGCTCTAAGGACACATAAGAATAAATGCTCAGTGTCCACTACAGGAGAAACCTTTAACTCCTGTCTGGTCCTTCTACAGATTGTCTAATTTTATTAAAACAGTCTGGGATCTAGTTGTTGTTTTAGAAAGCAGAAGTGCCCCCAGGGCCATCCGTGCCACTCGAGAAGGTCAAATGTGTCTTCTATGAAGTAGAACACGCCGTGCACACCGTGATTCTCTGCTCCTAATGGCCCTAGCCGTGATTATCTTCTGGGAAGTTGCACGTTTTCTGTTATTGGCAGGTTCTATTCCCGGCCGTGGCTCATTAGAAGTGACTGACCCCTCAAGTCCCCGGGGAGGTTGAGGTGATGAGCTTTACATCTCGTTACAGCTTGTCTAATTGTCCTAATACACGTTGCTGGATGGGCTAACGAGATTTGTAAATGGGTTTTCGAGAGAAGAGGCGGTTATTTCTATTACCGTTCTGCTAAGCCCTGCATCCGGAGAATATGTATTTATAACTCAGAGGCTTGTTTATAAACCCAAGGCTATAAATAAAAAAATAAAAGTGTTGCCTATGACAACCAAAATCCAAATCATTTTTAAGTGCGTGTTAGAAAATATTCACAGAAACCATTTTTTAATAATTACTTTTGTCCGGCGGATTTACAGATGGAAACCAATTGCAGAGGAAACATCGCGGCTGCTCCTGAGCTCTCACATAGCAGCAGTAAATCTGTATTTCTGAGTGACTTACATAGCCACATAACCGCTTCTGCTGAGGAACGGAAATGGATGGTTGCGAGGAAGAAGAGAACAATAACAAATGGGTTCTTAGGGTTTGTTCACACCAAGTGCGTTTCAGCAGAGTAGACCTGTTACAGAACGGATCAAAACTGCGTCCAATGTATTCCAATGGTATTTTGGGCTCTAGTTCACACCGCAGTGTTCAGTTCCAGAGCATATAAAAAAAAACAGCAGCAAGCCCTATTTTACCAGCTCTGGAACGCATCAAAAACGCCCTGGAATGCACTCAAAGCCCATTTTAAACTAAAACGTCCCTGAACGCATTAAAAACATGGCAAAGAAGGCGGTATAACACACTGCACTGCGTGTGCAGAAACTATTGCAGATTTGGTGTGAACAAGGCCTTAAAGTGACATTTAAACCCTCAGATTTTTTAACATAAACCAATACTGTAATGTGGGCCTTACTGTAATCCATGGTTGTTTCCCTTCTCTTTGCTGCTCTTCCTTTTAAATCCTCATGTCTTCTCATGCTGGGGGAGAACTTCCCTTTGCAGCTGACTGCCTCTTCCTGTAGTGCTGGCTCAGGTTACAAGCCTACACACAGACACCGTGTATCCATTCCAGAGACAAGGCAGTCTGCTGCAAAACAGAAGTTCTCCCCAAGCATGAGGACAGATACAGATTTAAAAGGAAGAGCAGCAAAGAGAAGGGAAACTACCATGGATTACAGTAAGGCACACATTACAGTATTGTTTTATGTTACAAAATCTGAGGGTTTAATGTCACTTTAAGAGTTGACAAACTAATTAAAAGCAATGCACTCACTCTACGGCTAATGCTTTATCTGGTGTTGGTTAACTAAATAAAATAAGAAACACATGGGATACAATGCCTTGTGAACATTTCATTAACTTGTCTGCATAAATACATTTCTGACATGTCATAGTATACAGTAACAGTATCATTGGTCACAAAAGCTCTGCCTTTTAGCATTAAAAATCAGATAATGATGAAAAAGATGGTCAGTCTGCTGCAGGCAGGAGGAAGCATTTCCTCAATCTCCCCTCCCCCAGTAATCAGTCTGCTGCAGGCAGGAAGAAGCATTTGTAGCAAGTCACAAAAGTGAGATACAGCAGCCTGGGCAGATCTATGTCAGACATTTGTAAACACAGGCAGAAACTGGTGGTCTGCATTGGAGAGAACCTATTGCTTTGAACAAAGCATAGGTTCCCGTTAAAGCTGGACTCCATGATTATATAACAGACACAAATGAATGCAGTTGTATATACATAAATACATTGTTACAAGTAGTGTAAACACTTAAATTTGCCCTGGCAGCAGACTGAGAAAGGGAGAAGCAGCACAAGGAGCCAATCAGATCCTGCATTGCTCATGTGCTAGCTAGGGACGTGCTGAAATGAGTAGAGAGCAGAGAGATAATCTCATCCGTCTGCTGTTTCTCCTTTGACCATTCACAGGCTGGGGGAAGGACAAGACCTGTAAATGTTACTCAATTACTGCACAGAAAAATCAAGTCTCCAGCCTTGCCAGACAGGGCAGTGCCGTGGCAGAGCTATGTACATATCAGGACTGGATGAACAGAAATGCAAATCCAATGCCAGGTATAACAGCTCTGATATTTGTATTTTATCTGTGTTTGCAGCTTTGAATATTCTTGTTAATAGGCTTTAGAGATAATGATATCCTGTTGGAGGAACATGTATGGGGGGTTCACTGGTCATCTTCACTTAACCTGTCCTCTTATGTGTAAGATTACATCGACAATGTGCCATATTGGAAGCAACCCTTGAAGATCCCACACTCAAGGGCTGAGACCCACTGACTAACCCATTGTGGGAACTCTTTGTCATCTTTTAAATGTTGATTTGTAAAAGTAAGATTGTGCACATATAATAAAAAAAAGATATAAAACTGTAATTGAAAAACTTAAAAAAAGGAAACAAAATTGACCCAAAAACTGGTCATCTTCAGTCTTCACATAACCTGTCCTCTTATGTGTAAGATCGGATCGATGATGTGCCATATTGGAAGCAACCCTTGAAGATCCCACACTCAAGGGCATGCCAACACCAGGCAACCTTTGAAGATCTCATACAGCTTGAGACCCACTGAGTAACCCTTTGTGGGAATCCTTTGTCATCCATTAAATGTTGATTTGTAAAACACAGATTGTATACATATGGTAAAAAAAGAAAGAAAACTGTAATTGAAAAACCTAAAAAAAGGAAACATAATGGACCCAAAACTGTTATAGTTTCACTTTAATCAGAAGGTATTGAAGCCAGGCTTGACCATGAGGGGCATCCTTTGAAACATGCTTCCTTTACTCCCCGGACTCCCATCCTGGCACAGCCTGCAACCCCTTCCTCATAGAGATGCCTCCAAAGAAATGGTGGATGCTGCAGCTTATGTAAAGCTTCAGCGGGTCCCATCTGTAGCAGTGACGGCCATAAGAACATCTTCCCAGCTCTGCCACTGGCCATGGCATGCGGGCCACCACTGGACTGATCACCTCTAGCCTAATATCCACGGTTGTGACTGGGGAAAGTGCGTTGCCACTTTTGTTTTTAATTAATAAAGACCCCGTTAAACACTTTATTGTACATGATCTGTGCGCTCTTTCTTTTCTTTCCTGATGTCAGTATTGAAGCCAGAGGACAACCAGTGTTATCCTACATATTTATTTATTTATTATGTGATGGATTTTATTTAATCACCTGCATTGGACAATGGGGATCATTTTATACTGTACAGAACATGTTAGATGTATTATGCCTTCGGATGTGCACTAGAGGGAACTGACCTGTATCTCCAGTTCCTGAAGCAGATGCTGATTGTGTGGAAAGCTGAGGTTGCCCAGGTCCCAGGTGTCTGTATTGAGAGGGCTTATAACACCCTCCCTGCCATGGCAACCAGATGCATTGGAGGAACCAGGCTGCAAATAGACACCTTTTCTCTCTGTCCCTTTTAAGTGCATCTGCCTTGCTAATGATGAATGATCAAAGCCTCAATAGACACGCCAGACTGGAAGCGTGAAGTCACCACCTCTTCTGTTTTCTGTTCATTATCTGGAGTTTATCAGATTCTGAGGCTTCCTTTGAGGGATCTCTGTAAGTGAAAATTTGAGGAGAACATCCCAGGGTTTGTTCCAGCTATGGGATCGGCAGCTTCGGCACACAGGCAGAATACAATCTACGTGGAGGTGGATGGAAAGGTGCAGAAGGTGGGTACAAAAGTAAACTTTTGTGTTGATGGTGGGACGTCATGGTGGTACTGTTGAAAACATGAACAGCTTAAAGAAGCCGTTCCCAACTGTTTACCCCAGATGAATGCCCTAGTCCAGTGGTGGCGAACCTTGGCACTCCAGCTGTGCCAAAACTACAAATCCCAACATGCATCTGCCTCTGGGAGTTATGTCTGTGGCTGTCAGAGCCATGCAATGCCTCATGGGACTTGTAGTTCCAAAACAGCTGGAGTGCCAAGGTTCGCCACCACTGCCCTAGTCCTTTCAAATTAATTTTCAGGTCTCGGGGAACCCTTGCTAAAAAAAGTCAGTTGGAAGAATGGCCGATATATTGGTGGTCAGTGGGAAAGGTGCCCCTTTTATTGGTGGTCAGTAGGAATAATGCGCCTTACATTGGTGGTTAGTGGTAAGAATGCCCCTTACATCGATGGTCAGACTGCTCCCTAAAGGAGTGGCCAATTGGAAGAGTGTTCTTTACATTAAAAGTCAGTGGGAAGAATGTTCCTTACATTGGAGATTAGTACGACAAATGCCCCTTAGATTGGTATTCAGTATGAAGAATGCCTCTCACATTGTTGGTCAAGGAGAAGAATGTTCCTTATATAGGTGGTCGGTGGAATGAATGCTCCTAATATTGGTGGTTGGTGGGAAGAATGCCACTTACGTTGGTGGGAAGAATGCCTCTTACATTGGTGGTCATGGAA
This sequence comes from Nanorana parkeri, assembly GCF_000935625.1. Lineage (NCBI taxonomy): Eukaryota > Metazoa > Chordata > Amphibia > Anura > Dicroglossidae > Nanorana > Nanorana parkeri. The sequence continues at coordinate 5,100,607 of NW_017306273.1, forward strand.
GAAGTGCCCCCTTTACATTGGTGGTCAGTGAGAAGAATGACCCTTACATTGGTGGTCATGGAAGAAGTGCCCCCTTTACATTGGTGGTCAGTGAGAAGAATGACCCTTACATTGGTGGTCATGGAAGAAGTGCCCCCTTTACATTGGTGGTCAGTGAGAAGAATGACCCTTACATTGGTGGTCATGGGAGAAGTGCCACCTTTACATTGGTGGTCAGTGAGAAGAATGCCCCTTACATTGGCGGTCATGGGAGAAGTGCCCCCTTTACATTGGTGGTCAGAAAGACACCCTTACATATAGTTAAAAATATCTGTGGTGTTATGCTGCTGTCTCTGCCAACTGGCATTGGACCTGAAACTATGCAGGTGCCATCAGCTGGGAGGTCAATTAGCCACAGCTCAAAGAACCCCTGGCAACCTCTGGAGGACACCTACATAGGGTTTCATGGAACCCTGGTTCAGAATTGATGGCTTAAAGGATATCTAAACCCAAGAATGAGAATGTACCATACTGCAGCTTACCAGTTCTTAGATGTGGTGGCTGCGTTAAGTTTCAGTCTATGAACACTTCAGAAAGTTCTGAAAATTCCTACAGATCTTGTACAAAAAACATTATCTTCCTTCCAAGCTATCTTCTATAAACAAATTCCCCTGCCATCCATGCAATGCAGATAGCAAGAGAAAGACAGGTATGTGGTCCAAATCCGGAGAACAGCCTACGGCGACCACCACGGCTCTCTCCACAGATACAGGACAGTGACTGAGCATAAGCACCCTGGGACAGGAAGTGTCATTTGGAATGAGACCAGGTAAAAATAAGGCGACAAATGGGACCAGGTAAAAAAAAAAGAAAACAAATGCATCCACTACATCTAAGTTCTGGTAAGCTGCAATATATAACTTCTGATGGGTTTAGATATGCTTTAACATACACAGTGGAGATGACCAACCACCCTCCTGTTATGTTGCAAGGCAAGATTGATAACCATTAAGCCCCTGTTCTGCCTGTTGTGTCTGTGGCTTGTCCTGCCTTAACTCATATTAATCTAAAACTATACCATTTGACATTTCACAGGTCATTTTCAGTCAGCAGAGCAGTTCCAATGTGATAAAACGTCTTCTTTGTTCTTCTGCCGGACTTCCTTGGTAATAAAATGTACACGTGATATGTGTATAATGTATAGTATGTTACAAGTTGCAGTGATTTACCGTGTTAGATATAAATAGTAATAAGAAAGTATAAATGTAGGTGATCGCTTTGGAATACACGTAGACTGGCTTCATACTTATGGGTTGCAGTAGTGCAGGATGAAACAGTTGGAATGCCACCCCAATGCACACTACACTAGGTGCCGCCTGCACTGCAGCACACCACAACAAACCTACCCAAAAGGTTGTATAAGTGAGAGTCATGTGACAAGGGATGCAAGGGATGAGTTGACTTGTTGCCTTATGTTGCTGGTTAAAGAAAAACATATAGAAAATACATGTCCATCGCCTAATTTTCTATACCTAAAGGCAAACACCCATCATCCTTGTGGACCATCGAGGATCAGTCATTGCCACGGACACCACCGTTCCTGCCAATAATAAGAGGTACGTTCTTACCTTGAAAGTAAACTGTAATACTTTGGGGCCATTTTATTTATTTATACATTTTTTTAAACTGATGTTTTGTATCTACTTTGTTACTATAGTTATACAATCTTTCTTTTAGTATGTGACAAAGGATTTCCAGAACACTATGGGTTCTCTCAAGAGACAGTAGGGCAGATGCTGCTTGCCTTTAGACTTTCTGTCTATGATTGAAACTTTGGGCAGAGCATGCAGCTGAGCTGTTTTTAAATAACACCATTTACAGCTTTTTATGTTAGGCGCACACTCTTTGTGCAGAAATTAAGATATTGGATATTATGTGACTTTACTGTATGGCCTATTGGAGTGGTGGTGAACCTTGGCATTCCAGCTGTTCCAAAACTACAAATCCCAACATGCACCTGCATCTGGGAGTTATGTATGTGGCTGTCAGAGCCTTGCAATGCCTCATGGGACTTGTAGTTCCAAAACAGCTGGAGTGCCAAGGTTCGCCACCACTGGCCTATTGAGTTTATATGAGCTGCCATGATAAGCAAAAACGAGACAGCAAGATGTCTCCCATGTGATTACTAGCAGACTTAGCGTCATGCTGTTAAATATTTTAATATGTGAAATACCTTCCCATCTGACTCCTCCTCAATACTTTACTAGGACATTCAAGAATTATTTTAGTTTTAAAAGGTTTTATTGTGGGAAAGAGCACATAGAACTCAGACATTTGCCATAGGCCCCGTGTAGACGGCAAGAAAATTGTGCACAGATGTACACAAAATCGGTGTAAGAGGTCTTGTAAACCCATTTTGGTGAATTGTCCTTTAAATATACCCCGCCCACCTCAGCGTTGCCCCCTCATTATTATACGTACCTTCATCCCTGCCAGAGTTTTACACTGTGTGGCCTAGACTAGGAATACACAGTGCCTAGTGGCTAGTCCACTTGCACACCATGTCCCTATTCATGCCAAGATGGTCCATACTTGGCCAGACAGCTGAAGCTGAGCAGGGGGGTGGGGTCATTATTTGAAAAGATAAGGTGGTTGTTCCTTTTATATGCTGTATGGATCTGGCCATTGCAGTGTGCTGAACCAGCCTGTGAGCCAGGAACCCCATCCTTGGGGGTTTGCCAACTCCTAGTGGAACCACAAGGCCTTCTGGGATGGTTTTAGAGAGTATTGTGGGAGAAGTCTGGTAATCTTATCCTGATGGAATGGGACCATACAGTTTTATGGTCCACCAGATATGTGATTTACTGCCACCATCAGGGCAACATCTGAAGCATGTTGCAAGGGGACTGCTATGAATTCAATGAAGCCTGGTGTGGACCATGCAAGTCCTGTGCAGGTTAGATGACTGTGGTTAGGGTCTTGCGACAAAGCTGGCATTTGGTGTGAACATGGTCCTACTTCCATTTGATCTTAAAGGGTTTTTTATTGGGGGATGCTATGTGTATATATATATCCCTAGTCAACCAGCAGCTCCAATGGTGCCATGTTCTTTTGTCTTTTCCTCTGACAGCAGGTGTGGGTGGTCCTTCCTTCAGGATTGAACAGTGCCCAGGACTTGATGTGTGTCTAGTGCAGTAGAACAGTGAACCCTCAATTGCTGGGGGGAGGGTTGAGTCCATGACAGCCTGGGCTTACAGGAAGTGGGTTAGGTTACGCTGGCTGTCATACAACTTGAATGACTGGTGGCATCTAGTTGTGACAAGGAATTACTGCGTGGGACAGCTCCGGACTGATGGTGGAGGTGAGTATTGTTGTGCATCGTTTTTTAAACTGAAGTTCCATTATAGGTGATGGCTAAAGAGCCATTGAAAATTGTGTTGGGGGAGTCACAGATCAGGAATGCTTTTAAAACCTAATTTTTCATGAACCATTTTGTAAATATTGTATATCGACTGATTTGTTCCTCACTGAACACCTGTGTGATGTCTAATCATTTTCTATCTTCAGCTCTCCTTATCGAATTATCCCCCAAGCTGTAAATCAGAAACCAGGTAAGGTTTAAATAATATGTACAGGTCTTCCTACACTGAATGGAGAGAACAGCACAGATAATGTCAGTATTTTGGTTTTTGGTGCCAGGAACCCAGTGCTGCAGGTGAACAAATAATGTTCCTCCAAATGCGTTGCCTCCTAACTTTACAGTATATGAAAACCCTAACAATGAACTTCTCTTATTTGGTTCCTTTTGGTCTGTTACACCATTTGGTTTGTTAAACCATTGAAAGGGTTTTGAAATATTTGTTCAACAAGTGCACAAATTACCCATCGATCCTCTTAGAAATTTAGTGATAACCTCCTGTGTTCCCTGCATCAGCTGACTGTCATTAGTTACATTGTTTCCAGTATGGACTTCAGAATGCAACCCCCCCTCCCATGTCATGCAGAAAAGAAGAGGGGTAGGGGTGCTGTAGCCATATCTTGGAGTGTCAACACAGCTTTTCTGTAGATATGTTGTCACCCTAGGACAGGAAGAAAAAAAAAACCTTAAAAACCTAATGCTGCCACCATATCTAAGGACTGGTAAGCTGCAATATATTCAATTTTTTTCTTGGGTTTGGATACACTTTTATGGTTTTCAGTTTTTGTCTATACCATAAGTTTAGCAGCCTGCCTTGTGGTTGCCTCTGTCTGACTGAAACAGTAGCAGCCTGCCTTGTGGTTGCCTCTGTCTGACTGAAACAGTAGCAGCCTGCCTTGTGGTTGCCTCTGTCTGACTGAAACTTCACTCTCATTTAAAGGAGAACTATGAGGTGAGTGAAAATCACTCATCAATTGTCGGGATCCGTCCCGGCTGCGGCGTCTGAGCTACAGCTCGCGGTATACTGAGCTTAGGGTGACGGGAGGACGCTAGTTTGTGTTCTCCCGTTACCCTAAGGAGAACTATGGGGAAAAACACTGACCCCATAGTTCTCCTTTAATAAGGGATGAGCCACTGCTGATGACACATTTGGTGCTGTTGATCGCTGTAGACTGTATTATGTTAAAAACACACAGAGCAGTCTCTGAGGGGCATGTGAAAATGAGACTAAAGCCGCATTTGCTGGCTAATAAAAAAAAATAATATGCGATATTTCATATTTAAACAACAATGTTATGTTTATATCAACAATTCACTTTTTTCTTTCAGACAAAGAAGACATTTTCCAGAATATTCTGAGTCAAGTTTCTGAGGAATTTTCAAGGTAGAAACCAACAAAGGCAGAAAACTAATGATGTCAGCTCACATGGTCTATCCTGCGCTAGAATCTGATTATTCATAGACACACGCGATGACATTTCCTAGACACAGTTAATGAATCTGTTTCATAAAGTAAACTTTACTGGTTTGAAATTTTTTTTTAACTACGGAGGAATTTATTTGCCGCTCACTTTGATACTTAGCAAGGGAGAAAAACTGGCATCAGTTTATGACTAGGAAGGAAGGTGCACATGTGACAGGTGGGCAGTTCGTTGCATAATCCACATTTTCTATCATTTAGCCCTGCCACCCCGAGAAAATAGGATGTATTTAACACCCGCTCCTAATATGTGAATACATTCAGCTGCATGCATTTGCAAACATATTTGAAAGCTACCCACACTAGACATGTAAGCTGCGGAAAAATCCAGTTCTTTTAGGATATTTCGGGATTCGGATCCGAAATTCAATTTGGTTCGGGTTTTGGCTTCGAAATCCGAATTTCTTTAGTTTCGGATGAGTTTACAAACGTTTATTCGTTATATAAAACCATATACAGATATTAAAACTAAAGCTGAATCTCCTAGACCCGAATGGCATTCGGGATCCGAATTTCGGAATTGCATTGGGGAGCTCCTGAATGCCATTCGGGTGTGGGAGCCTCAGCTTTGGTAATATACTGTATGTATATGGCTCCCGGACCCGAATGGCATTCAGGAACTCCCCAATGCAATTCGGATCTCGAATGCCATTCGGGTCTAGGAGCCTCAGCTTTAGTCTTGTATGTATATACTGTATATGGCTCCCATGTTGCCGTAACGAAAATCCGTGTTCAGACCCATTCCGATGCATTAAACCTAAACACATCTGATTGGCCAGAAAAGTCACGTGTCCGATTCAGTTTGGTTTTTGAACGAAATTCGGACAGGTTACTAAATTCAGAAACAGAATTTCAGATTCGGACACATTCGGACACATTCGGATGCATTGGGATTGGGAAATTCAGATGTGCCCGAATGTCCGAATTTCTGAAAATTTGTCCGAATTTTGATTGGGAACGAAACAAATCACACATGTCTAACCCACACATCTTGATGATATAAACCAGTACTATCCAGATGTTTAAGATATTATAATATAATGATATTATTCCCATAATATGTGGTGACAATCCAGTGACCGTGTTTCCTTTCTTTTCCAGAACTTTCCGGATTAGCGAGCTGAAGAGGGAGGTCGGTGAGCGGCTCACAGTCTTAGAACAAAGGGTGGAAGGTGAGATGATCATGCATTATCCTGGTGTAGGGTTGCCACCTGTCCAGGATTCACCCGGACAGTCCAGGTTTTGAATGCTGTGTTCGGGTTTCATGGCATCAGAAACCCGGACACAAGATGTCAGGCAGACAGGGGAAACCAAAATTAAGGTAGGGGCTACTGGCCCCCCACTGAAAACAGTCTCAACTGTGATATTTACATATGAATGGGCGGCGCTATTTACATGTGAATAAGCTACGACTTATTCTCCCAAAAAAATGTCTGCGCGTCGCCTGAGTTTTCGGGTTTCGCTTGAAGAAAAGGTGGCAACCCTATCCTGGTGATAAAGTTGAAGCTCATGTCAATGGGCGCATTCAGGTGCATTTAGCTTGCATTTGAGATCAGTTTAAAATGCTTCTGGGTTCCAGCCAAGATCCTTCATGGGTGCATTCGACCTAGAATTGGCCTACAGTTGTCCTCCTTCTAAGCTGCATCAAGCTCCTTTTGCATTCCCTTTGACTTGTATAGAGATAAATAAAGTTCAACAAAAGATCATTAGATTATAAATGTGTACATCACAGTGCTGTAGATTTGGTTCTGTTTGGGAATGGATATGTCATCATGGGGAATTTCCTTTCATGACACTTCTTGATACAGCGGATGATCTTGTGACACATATGAGCAATAAGTAATGACCTAAAGGTATCTTCTCTGGTCTAATCAAAGTGAACATCAGATAAACTTACAGAAACTCTTTTCATTCATTCCCTTGTCTCTGCAGTTGAAGGTCAGAAGGTTCTCGGCATTGACAAGTGTAAGAACGAGCTGAGGAAGCTCCGGGATGAACTAGACAAGAAGAACCACAGGTGAGGGGAAGTCTTTTCTTATGAAATATCTGATACAGGAAAATAGAAAGACAAGAGCATGTGATCTGACATGCCAACTAGAAGAAGAAACCACCCAAAGCAGTTCATGTAATTGAACCTTTGTAGGCCTTACCTTAATGTCCAGAGATGTCACTTTCCTTCAGCCATCTGCTTACCCTCTTTACTTTTACATGGTATGGTACTTGTAGAAAGCCTGTAGGTTTTTTTTTCATGGTCTTTTGGGCAATTTACCGTTAGGTAAACCAGTCCCCAGACACTTCCATGCGCATGCACACATAGTCCCAGGTGCTGTAATTATGCAAGTGGTGACCATAACTTGGATCGTAGCACTTTGGCCTACTACCAACGCCTTCCCACCACTAATGTTGTTGTTGTCTGGCTTTAATAGCCTGGAAGGAGCAGAAGGGGGTTACAGACCAGAGCATACAGTATAATAAACAAATGCTTAGGCAGACGTTATCTTCAATGAAAAACTGGTGTCAAAATGGTCAGCAGTTTCTAAGATAGGCAGATGAAATTATTATTATTATACAGGATCTATATGTCGCCAACAGTTTGCGCAGCACTTTACAATATAAGGAAGACATTACAATCACAATACAAATCAAAACAAGATGGTAAGGAGGGCCCTGCCCCTGAGGGCTTACAATCTAAAAGGGAGGGGCAAGTGATACATGAGGAGGGAGCTGTGTGGGGATGAATTGTATGAGAACGTGATGGTTGAGCGGTTAGGTTGAGGTGGGATAGGCTTCCCTGAAGAGATGAGTCTTAAGGGATTGCCTAAAGGCAGTCAGAGTGAGAGATAGACAGACAGGTTGGTGGAAAGAGTTCCAGAGGATGGGAGAGACTCTAGAGAAATCCTGGAGGCGAGCATGGGAGGAGTTGACGAGGGAACTGGAAAGCAGGAGGTCTTTGGAAGAGCGGAGGGGACGGTTAGGGTGATACTGTGAGACCAGGTTATAGACAGATCTTTACTGTTTATGTGAAAATTCTACCAGACACCTCCTAACTCTTTGTTGGCCTATGGGGACCCCCATTGTGTGAAAGGACCAGGGGAGAGGCCAGGCTTTTTCAGGAAGAGTGAAGATATGCATAGGACTTCAGCATATAACTCTGTTTATGTATTTTTTCATAATTTGCTAAAGTTTTTCTCCGGTTTACTCTAATATGCCACTGCATATCTTCACTTTTCCATAATCCGTCTCATCTTATAGCTCTGTCCAGTAGCTGAATTCTGTGGTATGTTGGCTATTAGTATTAGTATGAGTGATGGTGAAAGTGAGGCCTGTAACGTCCAGAATGGATCAGTAATATGATGACAAATAAAATAAATATAACAGGCCGAGAAGGATACATTAAAGCTCTATCAATTTTACATTTGTTCAATATGTTTACAGCAAACCTGCAGAGGTAGACATTTTTTGGAAAGTGCCATTTGCAATGCAGGACAGGTACATCCAGGTACCAGCATATCATCCTCACTTTCCTTCTAGAGCACCCTAGGGGCCCCAAGAGTGCCTGAGCCAATATGGTTGTGGTCTCTGCCATACGCTCACTGCCTCATAACTGATCAGTCGGGCTGCCAATCATAGCAATGGGCCAGTAGTGAGACACCAGTTGGGTGAGATTGAGATCACAACCATAGTAACACAGACAGTGTTTGCATAATGTGGCATCATTTTGCATTTTGGGCACTCCCAGACACTCTAGAACCGTGGTTCTCAACTGGTGGGTCGTGACTCATAAGTGGGTCGCAACCCCGTGTTCAGTGGGTCGCTGCGTGCCTTTTACTGCGCTAGGTAAGAGGCTCCTCAGTCTTCCCCTAGCACAGCACTGTCAGTTCACGCACTGAGCAGCGATTCAAAATATGCTGCCCACAGCAAGTATCAGCTTTAAGTGGGGTGGGCTAGGGTTATGGCCGCGAGGGAGCTTCACCATATGTGCATTGCTTACAGCTCCTTCGCGTGTCCTGTAGAGGTGCCTGAACTGGAGTGACGTTGCATTCTGGTTCCCGGCACCTCTACAGGGCACGCAAGGAATGCACATATGGATGGAGCTCCATCACAGCACAGCAACCCACACTGGACCCCAGGCTGATGATCCCCTCCAGTTCTCGTAAGGTAGGAAGACTGGGTGGATCTTATATGCTGGCTCCACTCTTCTCTCAATATCATCACCTTAAACCTATAAATGGTTGTAGAAGGCAATCATTACTGACCTTGACTGTAGAAACCGCCTCTCCCAGATCCCAGAAAAATGCATACCTCCTACATACATTTACTATGAATGTTATCTGACCCCAGGAAATGCCTGATTCACATATGGCCGAATGATATGGTTATTCCGCTATGGGTGTTTGTATTGTCCCAACAGACTTAACTCCCCATGTAGATGTTACCAGTCTGAGGAATTCATCCGAGTGAACCCGCGTAAAGATGTCCCCAACTACCCCAAGGTAAGTTTACAGCTTCATGCACAGCGTGTAAATATACCCGTTAGGTTTGGAAGATGAGCCAGTCTGAGAAATGTTATGTCTTTGACCAGACAGGAATTTTGGAATATACAATGATAGATAAACCTAATAAGCAGCAATGTAATTGCAGATTTCCAGTTCTTAGATGTGGTGGCTGCATTAGTTTGCACCTAGTAATCCTGCCAGTAACACACTCACCACAGAACAGCCCCCCTCTTCTTTTTATCTGTTTATCTCCATAACCTCAACACACTTCCAGTTTGTACGGTGACAACACTCACTTACTCTACTGTATCTACAGAGGATCAGTGTTGTCACCCTAGGACAGGGCTGCAGAACACCCCCTCTTCTCTTTGTCTCTTTAATGACAATGCTTACTTACTGTACTGTATCTATGGAGGAGCAGCAATTTCACCCTAGGACAGGACTACAGAACCCTAGGACAGGACAACATAACCACAGCACACTTCCTGATAACATTGTTTGAGATAACACTGCAGAGTGCACAGGGCACAGAACAGTACTGGATTTCTGGCAGGATCAGACGGTATTGTGTTGCTCCTGTCGAACAGATACAACAAAACACTTTCAATGGAATGGGAGCAAATAAGGGTTCATTTTTAGGGTTTACACACGCATTTATTTTTTTTACTTACATTGCCTGGCCAAAAAAAAAAAAAGTCACCACCTGGATTTAGTGAAATGATCTGGGGTTGCTTCAGTTGGCCAGGTCTAGGTTCAGCAACGTTATGTCCCCAGAAAATGAGGTCAGCTGCCTACCTGAATATACTGAATGACCAGGTTTTCCCATCAATGGATTTGTTCTTCCCTGATGGCACATTGGGCATATTCCAAGATGACAATGCCGGGACTCATCGGGCTCAGATTGTGAAAGAGTGGTTCAGGGAGCATGAGGCATCATTGTCACACATGGATTGGCCACCACAGAGTCCTGATCTTAACCCCATTGAGAGTCTTTGGGATGTGCTGGAGAAGACTTTACACAGAGGTCTGACTCTCCCATCATCACTACAAGATCCTGGTGAACAATTAATGCAACTCTGGGTGGAAATAAATGCTGTAACATTGCAAAAGCTTATCGAAACAATGCCACAGGGAATGCGTTCCGTAATCAAAGCTAAAGGCGGTCCAACGGAATATTAGAGTGTGTGACAATTTTTTTGCCCAGGCCGTGTATATGACAATATTGCTAACAGTACAAGAAAAATAAGAAATAAAGTAGAAATGTGTTGAACCCACCCAAATAACCAATGGATGTGGTGATAACATTGAACACACCATGATCACATTCTACTAAAGGCAGTTATGTACATCTACACCCCGACAGAGCAGCGATCCTTACCCTGGTTGTTGTTGTTGTCTGTGTCTCAGTTGTTTTACCTATACAAGTGAAGAAGTCACTGGCACTCCGAATTTCCAAATGTCAAATCTTTATTGACATCCTTAAGGGTTAGTTCACACCAGAAACTGCATCACAACTGCGTGCGTCTGCGTAGTTGCAATGCGTTTTGATGAGTTTGCAATGCGTTTCCAATGCGTTTTGTAACTGCACTAAAAAATGCTAATTAGGCATGTAGGTCACTTCCTTTTCCTGTCAGAGCATTTCCTATGTTTGTTTTGTTCGTTTGGGAGCTCAGTCATGCTTTCTTTGTTGGCTGGCATGGTGCTAGTTTTGACTTTAGCAATTTTTTTTTCTTATGTGTTCCGTTGCGTTTGCAATGCGTTTGCACCACGTTTGATGCGTTTTGATGCAGTTAAAGTAGGACAAGCAGTACTTTTTCTGACTGCAGTTGAATGGTGTGAATTAGGCACAAGAAAGCCCATAGGAAAGCATTGAGATGTATTTTAACCGCGCAGTTGAAATAAACGGACTGCATCACAACTGCATATGGTGTGAACAGGCCCTAAAGTGTGTAGTCAAAAACCAGCTGCACTCCTTACCGGAATAGTAGTAAACCTGCCAAGCAGGTGGGTGCTTGTAGTGACCACAGATGGCCCCGTGAACAATGCAGATCCCAGAAAGGATTGTCACCAGCACACCAAAGGTTTTGAAGCAAAAAGTCCTTTATTGACAAATCGCCATCCAATGTATTGGATGGCGATTTGTCAATAAAGGACTTTTTGCTTCAAAACTTTTGGTGTGCTGGTGACAATCCTTTCTAGATCAGGCCCTAAAGTGGTCTCACAATGTGTGGAAACGTTTCGGAAACCCAATTCGGTTCCTTCCTCAGGCAAACAAAGTTGGTTTACCTGGCACCCATTCAATTGACAGATATGAGGAGATCTTCCAAACTGGGACACAGGAAGCAACGAGAACCTGGCATAGGTTCCAACTCTACCCAATTCTTTTCTAAACAAGCAAAGAAAATTGGGCTGGAGTTGGGCTTCAATCATGACATCATCTTTTATAGCTATCAGCCAGTACATGATCATTGTGACAATATTATATGTAATAGAGCCTCCCATGTTGACCACAGAGCTTGCGATCTTCCTCCCTGTGAATTTACCTTTTATAGGGAACAGTTCAGTGTCATACCTTTCACTTGATTCCACAGTACACGCTGTCATCGGAGACCATTGATGCCCTGAAGAAACCCACCTTTGATGTCTGGCACTGGGAATACAATGAGGTGTGTTTGTTATACGTACAGTTTAAAGGTACAACTCCAAACTATATAGATTGAACGCACCACACCTATATCCTTCTATCATTCTTTGGCTGTGCTGGTAATGCTAAGACCAATTGTGCTTTGTCTTAAGATAAAGCTATTTAGTATTTAGCATAAAGTACACTCTTTCCCCATGGAGTTTATTATTTCACTTATACGAGGCAGTGGCCACAGAGGTGTTAATTAACGCACAGAGACATAAGAAGGTGGAATTATCAATGCATTCTGACTGGCATTCTGAATGAAGAACTTGGCTGCAGCAAACAACCAGAGTCTTCCGTGTTTCTAGCGCACTTTGAGAGATGAAAGGCAGAATCTGGTTACTAATAGATGACTAGATTGGTTTTTAATCCTACACTTTCAGCCATAAGGTCCATCATTTTTAAAGAACAGACATAAATAAAATGGTTGGTGGTATGAAATATTCATTTAAAACTGAAATATAGAGAACAACCCTACTAATCACCCTCCCCTCACCCGTACCCATCCCATCTTGACCTATCCCATCCTAACCCATTCCATTCTGACCCATTCCATCCTAACCCATCCCATCATGACCCATTGCATCTGGACCCATCCTATCCTGACCCATCCCATCCTGACCCATTCCATCCTAACCCATCCCATCCTGACCCATTCCATTCTATCCTGGCCCATCCCATCCTGACCTATCCTGACCCTTCCCTTCCTAATCCATTCCATCCTGACCCATCCCATCCTGACCCATCCCATCCTGACCCATTCCATCCTGACCCATTCCATTCTGACCCATCCCATTCTGACCCATCCCATTCTGACCCATCCCATTCTGACCCATCCCATCCTGATCCATCCCATCCTGACCCATCCCATCCTGACATATTCCATCCTAAATCACCAATCCTGACCCATCCCATTCTGACCCATCCCATCCTAATCTATTCCACCCTGACCCATCCCATCCCGACCCATCCCATCTTGACACATTGCATCTTAACCCATCCTATCCTGACCCATCCCATCCAAATCCATTCCATCCTTACCCATCCGATCCTGACCCATTCCATCTTGACTGCCTTGCCCCTTCATTATAATCAACTATAATTATAGCCTTTTAATACTTTCACGTGCTGCATAAAACACTGTGCCGAATTAATTCCCACAGCCGCTGGTTACATGATCTTATATGCCTAGGCAATTGTTATGAATTAACCCATATTCCTGCATGTGAATCCCTCTGATTTCTCCACACAGATGTTGAGCTGCCTGGAGTTTATGTATCATGAGCTTGGACTGGTCCAAGAGTTTAACATGAACCCCATGACTCTGAAACGCTGGCTGGTATGTACCCCAGAGGGTTTCCCTTCATTTCATGGTGTTATCTATCATTTGCAATTAGTTACCGCTTTTGTTAGGATCACCTACAGGGAAGATAAAATGGTATTAAGTGAAATTTATTTTTCACTTTTGAAAGCTTACAATTTTCTTTGTATAAAACTGTTATTTGTCAATGAATCAATATATGGTGCACCCATGACACTCCGATTGCAAAGCATGCTGAGACCGATCATTTTATTTTTAGTAAATGGCTTCTATGTACTTTGTTTAAGTGACTCCATCATGAGAAACTATGAAGACTGCCACTGTTGACCTGTCCCTTTGAGAGTGTTAATTCCTTGGCTGCCATGCTTACGCTTTCCGAGGTTTTGACCGAAACAAGTATAGAGATAACCAATCCCGACACTCAGTTACAGCATGCTTGTTCCGGGTCAATGATTTAAAGCATTGAAGCCAAATCCAGCCAGGCAACTAGGTTTTCAAAAGAGGACAAGCAATGGCAGCCCCCATAATATTCTCATGACTGAGTCACTTTAAGAACGGTGGGATATGTCATGCAATATATGTCAGTACTTATGTTTTCTTTTTTGTTTTGGCTGATCTGCTTCAGTTGTGTATCCAGGAGAATTACAGAAACAATCCATTCCACAACTTCCGCCATTGCTTCTGTGTGACCCAGATGATGTATGGAATGATTCACCTCTGCCAGCTAAAGGTTCAGTAGACACCTTCCTCCTCTTTTTTGTATTATATAAGGATTGCATACCACAGCTAATATACTGTATATGTATATAATCTCTCTCTCCCCCCACCCTCTCTCACTCTCCCCCCACCCTCTCTCTCTCTCCACTCTCTCTCTTTCTCTATCTCCTCTCTCTCTCCTCCCTCACTCTCGCTCTCTCTCTCCTCTCTTGCTCTCCTCTCTCTCTCTTCTCTCTCGCTCACTCTCCTCTCTCTCTCTCTCCCCCACCCTCTCTCTCTCATTTAAACTTTTATACATAATAACAATTTCCCCTCTTCATTCATTCAGGAGCACATGTCACTGTTACAGTTGGGAGTCCTCATTACGGCTGCCGTTTGCCATGATCTTGACCACCCCGGGTACAACAACACGTAAGTTGTAGATCTTCCACTCCATCTGAGGTTATAGAAATATGGACACATGCCCGATATTCAGAATAAATTCATATTTGCCTTCTTAAATCTCACCCACACAAGATACCAGATCAACGCCCACACGGAGCTGGCGATCCGCTACAATGATATCTCTCCCCTGGAGAACCATCACTGTGCCGTGGCGTTCCAAATCCTGGCACAGCCGGAAAATAACATCTTCTCCAATGTGACCCCCGATCTCTTCAAACAGATCCGACAGGTGATGTAAATTGCAGGAGCCTGATGGGGCCCTGTGTACTTCATGACAAGGATCTATAATGATCGTACTCTACTATTTGTCCATTAGCTAATATTGTCTTATATATGTTGCCTGACATGAGTAGTTTCATAGCTTCCTCTTTGGTTGGCTCTCAGCTGAGAGTTGGACCAATTAGCTACAGATAAAGCCTCTGCACTCCTCCCCTTCTGACGGGTGTCTTACCTGCTTAGGTCACCTTGTTTACTTGTATCCAGAGAAATATCTTTTTATGTAGTGAGCACTGCCTTCCGTCTTCCCATCACTTTCAGCAACTTCCTGGATTCCCAGTGTGCTTTGCGCCACTTCCCCTGCTGCATGATGTAATGTAATATCCATTTCTCAAGACTACATATCGCACCATGCATTGTTTCCAGCACGCAATGATGATGTTACAATGTTCAGAGTAGACGTTGAATTGTAGTTTAGAAGGCAGGCTCTTTGAGACCGGTACCACTAGGAAGGAAGCTACCACTAGGGATATTCACAGGGCTGAGTGAAATGGTGTCAGTGCATTGAGGAAGTCCATCCTGGGGGCATCTTCAATACGTAAGTTTACAATCTTCTAGATGAATATGGTTTTTATGAGTGGTATGGAATTTATGGAAATTCAGTATAGAAATACAGATGTATTTATTTTTTAATTTCTTTATATTAGTTTTGGAGTGCAGATACCCTTTAAGGGCTGGGGCAATAGTCTTAGAATAGACAAGCTCACCCAAATGTTGGTATGAGGTTGTGTGATGTACTTATCTGGTGTGAATGCAGATCAAAGCGTACTTTTATTATTACTCTCATAACCTTTGAATTTCTCAACTATTCTCCTCCTGATAGGCAATCATCCGTCTGATTCTAGCGACAGACATGGCAAAACACGGAGAAATTCTGGAGGCCTTTAAACAGACTGTGCCCAAATTTGACTTCTCCAACGAGGAACACGTGAAAACTGTGAGTGTGGGACGTCTAGAACCTACATGGCGAATACAGACTAGGGCAAGATCCACAACTACCCACTGGGGGGGGGGGGGTGTTATCAAGGCAAAGATTGGGTTGTGTGTGTTGCCCATAGGGATGGGATACTTGAATTATCCCACTCTCCAGTGGTAGAGATGGTCTGGTTCTCATGGGCAATGACAGCAATTCCTCAAACTCATAACAATGGCCCTCTGTCATATTCATATGTTTAGGGGAAAGTGGAATCCAGGGGCTGGAAGACAATCCCCAAAATGGTAAGAAGAATATAGTCCTTAATGAAGACACATGCCTTATGTTTGGCAGCTCTCCACAGAGCGGGGATCTCCCTCGGAGCCAGGATCAACCGAGTTGACAAGTCCATGCCTATATGAACCAAAAGAAGAACCGAACAGACGTTCTTAGAGTCCAAAAAGTATTTATGTAGTTCCTCTTTAACAACAACAAGACGATAGTGGCAGAGACGTGTTTCAGGGGCCAAATGATCTCCATTTGTCAGGGTTTAGGCACTTATCAAAATATAATATTGGACTCAGAAAACAGCTCCTGGGTGCTTCAATCTACACCTGGAGATCTGGTCAAAGCATGATTATGGGTGATGGGGAGATTCCTCCATTAGTTATATGGGTACAGTCCTTGCATGCTAAAACTGCTGGACCCTCCCGCCAGCTATGATCTGTCTGTCATTGCACAGAGAAGCAAAGATGACCAGTGATCACATCACTGGGTCGAAAAAAAAGGTATTTTATGAAAGCATTTACCTAAAAATGTGATTAGCATATTGATAAGGGGGAGGGGGGAACCAGGGAAGGCAAAATATTAATACATTAAACTTCAGCTTTAGGTTGTAGCTGTTTAATCCTAAAGACCCTCCAACATTAGTTGTGACTCCTTTCTCTCCCACAGCTGCAGATGATGCTGATAAAATGCTGCGATATCTCTAATGAGGTGCGTCCATCGGAGGTGGCCGAGCCCTGGGTGGACTGTCTGCTGGAGGAGTACTTCATGCAGGTCAGTCCAATCATCCATAGAATACAGAAGCTGCACAGAGGACTCTGCATGCACCAGAGACGGGTTTATATTGGTGTAGCTGGATGTCACATCACTACTCTGTCTTACTCATATGCAATATCTCTGCCTCTTACTACATACAGTCACCTCTCTCCTTGAAGAGAACATGTGAGGATAGAAACGTGGAAGTCATTTCTGACATGGTTATAAAAAAAAAAACATGGAGTCCCCAAAGGCTTAGTAAACTGCCACACAATACAGTGGCTATTTCCAGGTTCTTCATGCTGGTCCAGTTATGTGCTGGTTCTGGAGAGCTACAGAAGCTCTTTATTTAAACAGAGCCTAGCTTCCGTGGTTGTGATCCTGACCCGGCCTCCTCCTATACCTCACAATAGGGTAAGCGAGGTTGCTGATCATGGTGCTAATGTTAGGTGCAGCAGGCAGAAATGGGTGAAGCCAGGCTTTTGATCACGGAACTTGGTCACTGTTTACATTAGAGAGAGCCCCCTGGGGTTTTAGGATTGGAGAACCCTATAGCACCTGCAGTGGTTTGCTATATCATGGAAGTAGTGGTCTACTAACATTGCGGGAACCACTGGTACACGTTAAAGCTGCAGACTCAGGTACTGTCACCCTGATCCTGGCCTCCTTGCGAAGTGAGCTGCATGCTTGTACCAAGTCATTGACTCACTAGGTACCACACAGAGTCAGGATGATATCCCGAAAACTTGCACCTTTAAAAGAAAGTAATCAATGGAAGCTCCCCTATGTCCTTAGGTTCACATTGAATAATTAGTGCTGCTCAAGGACTGCTTTCGCTATCAAACGTCTAGTTATCTTTCCAGTTGTCTCCATTTAGCTCCTTGTGTCACGGCATTGCCAGCATCATACACAGCCCCATCTTCAGACCCATCACATGACTAGACAGGTCAGTATCTCCCATGGGACTAGTTTACACCTCTGTGAACACTCGCTGCTCCTGTGTAGCCAGAATGGCCACTGGTCTTCACTGGGAGCTTCCATCCTTAAGGTGCCCATACACTGTATGATTATCGTACGATAATCGGAAAGTGTATGGAAGGCGTGCGACCGTTTCTTCTCACTGCCCATTCAGCATTGCAGTCATCGCAAGCCCACCCCTCGGGGGTGCGGGCTTGCGATGATGGCAAGTAAGATCTGCCTGTCCAAGATGGGCAGATCGTACGTTTTTTAAATTACTTTACAACCCTCGCAAGACAATAGTCTATAGAGGGTTGTAAAGTGTATGGCCACCTTTAGTCCAGGAATAAGGCCACACGCTTCCCCCTCCAATACATCCCTGGGTACAGGAGGGTTGGTTGTATTTTGGACATGCCTGGGTTATACGAGACACACCAGCCATCAGGCAGTCTATCACATTTAGAGTAATTAGCATGATATGTATTTTGCAGAGCGATCGGGAGAAGTTGGAGGGTCTTCCAGTCACGCCCTTTATGGACCGAGATACAGTCACAAAACCCAAAGCTCAGATTGGATTCATCAAGTTTGTGCTGCTTCCCCTGTTTGAGACCGTCATGAAGGTATGCTCGGGTTAGGTGAATAATACAGGCAGACTGCTTTTATATGGTTGTCTTAATCACCAAGGTTGAATGAGCTTCTCACATGTATTTGGTGTCAAAAAAATATGGCTGGAGAACAGGCACCAAACCACATCAATAGTTGTACTATAACTATATTACTTTATAATATTAGGGTTAGGTTCACCCCGCCACACCCCATCCCCCTGGTCCATCGAGGCCCACCTTGCCCGCACTCCCCTGCAGTGACTCCATCCCTTGCTCTGGCACTACAGTCCCTGATGTTCAACTGTAGAGGAAACTGTGACTTCGTTCCCTAGGTCTGTTTTGCTCAGGCCTAGCAATTGGCTTCTAGACCCACATTCTGTCACATGGGAGGAAGTAACATGCTCCCCCAAGTAACATGCTCTGGCAAGATATCAGTCGGCAGGGCCGGTGCAAGGATTTTTGCCTACACAGGCGAATGTGCATTTTTGCGCCCCCACCCCCCCGCCGTAACAGTACGGAGAACCGCAAAATATGTTGAGCATTAACCTATTCATGTTAGCAGGGGATAATTGTAAAATTTTCTCCTGCTAATACTCATTAGTTCTTATTAGTGACCCCCCCTGCCCTCACTTACTGCTCAATGAAGGTGCCTCGCTGGTGAGGTTGTAGTCAGCGGCACGCTGTGCTGGAGAGCAGCGGCGAGTCAGCGCTGGTCCGGTGGGAGGAGCTCCAGGTGGGGTCCTAATTTAGCTGGCCGGCAACTGCCAGAGGATCTCGACACACGCTGCACCTCAGGCAGTCGCCATCCAGCTAAATTAGGGCCCCACCTGGAGCTCCTCTCACCGGACCAGCGCTGACTCGCCGCTGCTCTCCCGCACCGAAGGTAAGTGAAGGAAGAAAAAAAAAAACATAACGCAAGCATCGGGGCATTTTGACAAGTACAAGTACTTGTCAAAATGCCCTGTTTTTTCCGCCCTCACCCTGCAGCGCCCTCAGGCTGCCGCTTGACTTGCCTTGCGGTAGCGCCAGGCCTGTCAGTCGGTGGGGAAGGGGAAAAGGGATGGGCTTTATTTTTAAGCTCAGGTTTAGGTTTCAGGCTCAATTTAAAAGACAACTGTACATTTGGTATAAGTTGTCCTTTAAGGCACACCCCCCGAGTGCCACTCACCGGGCAAAATCTCACATTGGTCCTCTATTCAGCGTTCTTCATAGAGCTGCAGCTAACGATTATTTTCAAAATCGATTAGTTAGCCGATTATTGAGTTCGATTAATCGGTTAATCGGATAAACAATAAAATACATTATGTATTGCCCTGCCCAGAGCGGCACAGCCTTGTCCAGAAAGTGTCCTCGCTGGGTCTTCCTAACCTCGCTCATGTGCGACGCAGCCCCCTTCATTCCTAGAATGTCGTGTTTGTGGCGGCCTTTGATGGTCCTGCAGAGTACAGCCAGCCCTTCCCATAGGAATGAACAGGACCGTGGCACATATGAGCAGGAGATGCAAAAGCATGGGGAAGCAAAAATGTGCGGCTCCAGGCAGGGCTATACAAGGAAAGATCATTGGTTTGAGGATGAAGGTCAGTATTTCTCCAGGTGGGCTGCACTCAGGGTGATGTGGGCATGTCCTTAAAGACAATTTGTACTTACTGTTATTGTATTTAATAAATAGATTTGTACTTTCACCACCAGAGGGAGCTCTGTATAGACTCCCCCTCATTAGACCTTCCTGCTCTCTCTATACACATTATAACCATGACACTTTTTTTTGGCAGCTCTTCCCACAGATAGAGGAGGCGATGGTGTGTCCTCTGCAGGAAGCCAGGGATCACTATGAGGAGCTCATAGAGCTGGAGGAAGCAATGGCAGAAGTGAGTGTTTTATTTTATACTCGCCATACTTTTTTAAAATGCTTTTTATGTGGAATAGAAAATGAGGTTCTATAAGCTGTACGTGCAGCACTGACGCCGCTGTTATCAGCCCCAGCTCCACATAATATGCAATTCGTTTTGGTGACTGCAGATCGTTGCTTGCACTATTACATGGGTAGGCAAACCTTGTTCCTCCAGCTGTGGTGCAACTATGAATCCTATTAGGCATTGCAAGACTCTGACAGCCACAGGTAGGGCCAGAGTCAGATGCATGGTGGGATTTAAAGTTGCATCACAGCTGGAGGGCCAAGTCTGCCCACCCCTGGACTAGAACCACTGGCTGACACTTACTGGGCCCATGTCCAATGCCCAGTCTTACAGCTGAATCATTCAGCTCCTGGGCTTCTGATCCAACTAAAGAGTCCAAACTGGCTGATATTCACCTTCAGCACAGACCATGTGACCACATTCCTTGGTATATATATATATATATATATATACAGTATATGTATTACAGGTATTTATATAGTGCTGACAATTGACACAGTGCAGCATGGCACAATGTTTGCAGTGTGCCTGCCGCCCCCTTTCCGGCCAGAGCATCCCAGATTGCTAAGAGGAGGCGGGGAGATGTGTAAGGGCCATACATATCTCCCATCTGCCTCTTAGCAACCTGGGAGGTGGCCGGCGGACCCGCTCAGCTCCTGGCAACCAGTGACATCACTGGTTGACAAGAGCTGAGTGGGAAGCTCCGGCTGGGGTCTTGACCCCCTGCCCTGCCTTTCCCCCCATTGTAAGCATGCACCATATAACAGACATATAGTGGAAGTTTCTCAATTGTTACTGCAATAGTGGAAATACAGTTTAAGATTCCTTGCTATTCCTAAAACTAACACTAGATGGCACCATTAGCCTTAGTTATACATTGCAATGGGCACACTGTGCAATGCCCATCAACACAATAGCCGGTAGTTAGGATTGTGGAATGTACTGCTTACTGTCACTGCGGATCCGTCTCCGGATCTGGTATATGTACAATATAATAATAAGAGGTGTCCAAGCCTCTAACAGCTGGAGGAAAATTGCCTCGGGTTTGATACATTGCTAGAGACAACATGGCCCTGGCGGAGTTTGCTGAATTACAGCATCTCCAGTACGGTAAACATTTCAGCTAACCTTCCGAATAAAACCACAAAGTGGATTTACAGCCTTTGTGGCTATTGAGGAATAGATGTAACTGAATGTTTTCGTTCCTCCTGATCCAATCTCCCGGCAGGACTTTTTATTAATTTATATTATGAGGAATGTAAAACTTCCTCATAAGAGAGATGTAAGGCTACAGTACATGATTCTTCCCGCTAGACTCCACTATCTAGTCCTGTGCTGACATGTGGGTGCCCCTTGGTTCAGAAGTACTATGTGAGTCCAGGCTGTGTGATGATGCAGCTCCAGGGGTGTGTCCATGACACCCTAGGCTCACAGGAAGTGCATTGGGTGACACTGGATGTTATTGAACCCGGAAGACTGAGGACATCTAGTGGCAGAGCAGAACTACTGCAAAAGCTGTTTTTAAAAAGTGTTTTCAACCCTTGCAGTGTCTACCTCCGCATTGTAAGGGTTAACTGCTCCTTTTGGTCCAGGGGTCGGAATAAAGAAACTATACTCACCTGATCCTCAGTCCTGCGGTGGTCAGTGCTTTTCTCTCTTCTCCTCCGCCACGGCTGTGGTATGTCCCTTGGCGTCCTCTCATCTAATGCAAATCAGCGGACCCGTATTAGATGTGATGAGATCAGCAGGGCTTAGACCACCAGGGCCCAGCGGAGAAGAGGCTGCAGGGACCGGTCTAGCAGTATATCTTCTTTAATCCAGGCCCTAGACCAGGGGGCGGGGAAACTCCGGCCCTCCAGCTGTTGTGGAACTACAAATGCCATGAGGCATTGCAAGATTCTCACAGTCACCGGCATGACTCCCAGAGACGGATGCATGGTGGGATTTGTAGTTTCACCACAGCTAGCGGGCCAGAGTGTGCCCATCTCTGCTCTAGACCAAAACGAGCAGTTAACCCTCGCAGCGCGGAGGTAGCCCCACTGCAAGGGTTAATTTCTGCACATCCTGGAGTTGCGCTTTACATTTTTACAGATGCAAAAAAAAGAACATCCCGGAGCTCCACAATAATGGGCACATCTACCCAAGACGGTTACTTCCTGTTGAAGGAAAATGGTGGCTGCCATTGCTGACCATTCCTCCTAAAAATGCTAGTGGCCTGGCTGTCATATGTATCCTCGGGCGTCAATACTGTCACTGACCTGGAACAGGAACTATTTATAGGAGCACCCTGGGTAAAATTATTATTAACCCTTGCGGTGGGGCTACCCAGGCACTGGAAGGGTTAAGTGCTCATTTTGGTCTAGGGAGGAAAATAAAAAAGTTAAATTCACATGATTCTCAGAGCTGGTGTCACCCGGTGTGGTCGCCATGCATGCGTGATGATGTCCATGGTGCAACATCATCAGGCATGCTCTTGGTGATGGACGCCGGCAAAGAGAGGAGGAGATATTGACCCGCCGGGATCAGGTATGCCGCTCTCTCTCGTGCTGCCGTCGGGCACTCAGTCCAGGACGAGTGCTCGACTTTTAAGAGGGGGTGACACCAAAATGACTGTTATTCATTTTGGTGTCACCTGGTGCGGGCCACATCCCCCGCACCCCAGTTGTGATGCCACTGTTGCTCTTAGATCAATCCTTCCAGCCTCTCTCCGCTTTCGCTGCATTGGTCTAAGGTCCCAGAGTCATCACATTCTATATACAGTGTATAGGACGTGCGGACGCCGAGGGACCTACCATTGCTGCAGCGGAGGAAAATAGAGGCTGCCGGCCAGGTCAGAGGTTCGGGTGAGTATAACTTTTTCATTTATGCATCTAAATGGAAATGAGCATATAACCTGTGCAGTGGGGA
>NW_017306273.1:5123776-5124278 GCF_000935625.1 Nanorana parkeri
TATATATATATTTTAAACGGGCCTGAGAAGATTTAAAGTTCTGCGCTGTAGCGTGGAGTCCACACACACAGGTAACGGACCATGAAAGTTCCCCCGATCAGACCATCCTCCTCCCGCGCTGAATAATCTCTTCTCTCTCCGCAGGTCCAGCAGAGAAAGATGGAGGTGCTGTCCAGCGGAGGCGGGAGAAGGAAGAGGAGCAGCGAGACGGCCTAGCCGCGCATATAATTCCCTTTTCCACGCCTCATCAGAGAGCGTGAAACCTGGCCGGGGCGAGGCGCGGAATCCCCGCCGGGGTAACGGTAGGAGCGAGCCGATGATTAATGTAACTTCGCTGTGACCTCTTCCAGCTGTCCTGAGAGTATTGGCTCCGAGGCTGTTTTCTTAAACACGTCATGGATTTCACATTTTCACGTTTCCGGCCTTTTTCGCCGGCCTGAAAACGGCAGGGGGAGGCTTAGGTAGCCGGGCTCGCTATTTGGGGGGGGGGGGGGGGGGGGAA
>NW_017306273.1:5124291-5141304 GCF_000935625.1 Nanorana parkeri
GGGGGGGGCAGGGGGATACACTGGGAGTCATTAAATAAGGATTAGGCCGTTCAACGGCTAAACGCGGCTTACAATAACAGCGCTGGGCGGTAATAGATCATCGCTTCTACTCAATGAGAGCTCAGCTTCTTTTATTTCTTGTCTGTATACAATGTATCCCACAAAGTTCCGGAGATTTCATTACTACGCCCTTCCCCCCCAACACCCGGGATAAAAAGAGCATTTATCTGGTGCAATCTTACAACTTCCGACCTTCTGATCACAAAGGAACTTTACAAAGCGATGTTTTTGTCATTTTCGGAAGCGTATACTTTGTGTTTTTGAGACATTAGCTGGCGGATAGACAGTCGGATGTTGTGTTGTAAAGTGTATGTCTGAGCAAAATAATAAAAAAACGTATGCAGTACACGCACATTTCCCCGCGTTTTGTCTCTTTAAAAATGGCGCACGTCACGTGCAAAAAAATACCTGATGATTCCTTTTTTGTAGTCAGCTGAGACCTATGCCGCTGCTGCACTCAAACCCATGCAGTGTTGACACCAAGGGAAACCGCCACTCGCTGCGCCCCGTGTCCGAGGGTACCGGTGGCGGCTGGATGGAGCTGGTCCGTGCCAAGCATGTGGCATAGGAAAAGGCAATGTCCGCACTCTGTTGGCTTCAACATGTAGTAAAACTATTGTTCTGAAAACTTCTGCCAATGGTGTTGCCAGTCCTGCCTACATTCTCCCCTTCTGGACTACAGAACACCCCCTCCTCATTTGCATAACACAAGGGGAAGGTGCACTTTCATCCAGGGCTGGGCTGACAACACATTGGGGTTTCAGTGCAGCATTGTCAGCTCAATACAGGAAGTTCAGAGTTTACTGGATTCGGAGGGGTTGGGGGGGCGTCTAGCGGGGACCTAATCCTTCCTCATTCACTTGACTAAACTTCCACATTAAAGCCCGACTCTGGGTACAAGTTAAGAAAAAGCCCTTGTAGTAGGGCCCACCACACTCCAAGGGTTTAATGTTCATTGGTCTAGGGCAGAGGTTTGGCCCTCCAGTTGTGGTGAAACTACAAATTCCATGATGCCTCTGAAGGTCATGCCTGTGGCTGTCTAGGCTTCCAATGCCTTTTGGGCCTTATAGTTCCACAATGGTTGGAGAACCGAAGTTGGGCTACCCCTGGCCTAGGGGGTACAAGAGGAGGAATATTACTTACCTTACCCTCTGCTCCAGTCCTCCCCTCTTCTCCCTGGCACTCCGAGTTCTGGGCGGCCCCTCAATGCCATCCCATACAATGTAATGCTATGCACTCTGCATTGTACATGGAGGAAGCGAGGGTGCGAACCCTGCATTGTATGTGGAAGAGGCCAGAATGCGACCGCAAAGGAGGAGTCCCCAGTGCTCCCCTCCTCTCCCTGGCACTCGAGTTGTGCGTGGTCTCTTTTTGCCATCGTGTATAATGCAAGGCAATACATTCTGCATTGTACATGGAGGAGGCGAGGATGTGACTGCAAAGGAGGAGCATGTGGGGCTCCCCTCCTCTCCCTGGCGCTTTGGTTTGTGGGTGGTCCCTCAACACCATCATGTACAATGCAAGGCAATAAACTCTGCGTTGTACATGGAGGAGGCGAGGATGCAAACCCTGCATTGTATGTGGAGGAGGTGTGGATGTGACCGCAACAAAGTAGTCTCCAGTGCTCCCCTCCTCTCCCTGACTCTTGACCAGGATGTGACCGCAAAGGAGGAGCCTCTGGGGCTCCCCTCCTCTCACTTGAACTGTGTTTTGGGTGGTCCCTCAACACCATCATGTACAATGCAAGGCAATAAACTCTGCATTGTACATAGAGGAGAAGAGCATGCAAACCCTGCATTGTATGTAGAGGAGGCGAGGGTGCAACCGCAACAAAGTAGGCTCCAGTGCGCTCCTCTTCTCCCTGGTGCTTCGGGTTGAGGGTGGTCCCTCAACGCCATGACATACAGTGCAGGACTATTAACACTGCATTGTACATGGAGGAGGTGAGGAAAGCGACTCTGTGGCCAGCAGTGGCTTACAGTGGAGACAATGGCAAACCAGTCACATGAATGGAGGGAGCCTGCTGGAGCGAGGAGCAAGGTAAGTATAACTACTTATCCCTACACCCCTTGCTGTGTGTGTGTGTGGGGGGGGGAGGGGGGGGTTGTGTTGTGCCCAGAGTTGGGATTTAAGAACAGTAAATCGAACATTGGCAATGCTTCCTTTCATTTTCTGTCTTGCATGTGCCATACAGTGTGAGTGCTATCAGTAACATTTTCTTTCCTCTGGTTTTCCCACCTGAGGTCCAGTTTTCTCATTCTACGATATGGGATTGCCGTAACCCAGAGCAACAAACGGCCATTTTTCTGGCAAAGCTTTAAAAATGAAAGTAGGGATCCGATTGGCTATGGGTGGGCAGACTGTGCAGATGTGACGGTCACACAATGTTCCAGGTTGCAAAATGAAGAAGAAAAAATTATAATTCAGGAAAGGCTTCAGCTGCATTAAATATGAGAAACAATAGGCGAGACGGAAATACAAAAAGGTAACGCAGGAAGAGTAGAAGTGAGGAATGTTAACATGTCTGGACAATAAGAAAACACAGTGATAAAACAGGCACTGCGTTATGCCATGCCATTCGAGTCCAAGCCAGACATGGATCAGTGCCACCGGGCCGGCTCACTGTTGTTCTTCAGCCTCTCCGAAGGTTAAATCAATAATGCCGCTTCCTACATAGACGGAGCCCAGCCAGGCCGAGGAGCTCATTAACTACAATGCCGCTCTTAGGACTCTGCCAAGAAGGTAAACAAAGAGCCCCCAACTTTCAACGGTCTTAAAGTGGGACTCCAGCCAAAGTTTTATTTTCCTCATTTTTAATACTTACAATTCTCTGCCAGTTTTGTATCAGTCCAGAAAGAAATGAGTAAAAGACATTAGGATTTCAGGGCTTGTTCAAATGATCCAATGTAAGGAGGTTTTCAAATAAGCGCATGCTGGTTCTGATAGAAAGGTGTCTGAACACACAGAGCATCGCAGTTTGTTGTGTATGGGGCTGAGTAGCCGTTGACCGGTCAGGGTGCTCATGCTGACCCGTGTCCACCACCAAAAGTGCCTACAATGGGCATGTGAGCATCAGAACTGGACCACGGAGCAATGGAAGAAGGTGGCATGGTTGAATGAATCACATTTCCCTTTACATCCTGTGGATGGCCGGGTGCGTGTGTGTCATTTACCTGGGGAAAAGAAGGCACCGAGATGTACTATGGGAAGACGACAAGCCGGTGGAGGCAGTGTGGTGCTGTGGGCAATGTTCTGCTGGGAAGCCTTGGGTCCTGCCATTCGTGTGGATGTTACTTTTGACATGTACCACCGACCTAAACATTGCTGACCAAGTACCCCCCTTCATGGAAACGGTATTCCCTGATGGCAGTGGCCTCTTTCAGCAGGATAATGAGCCCTGCCACACTGCAACAATGGTTGAAGAATGGTTTGAGGAACACAACAATGAGTTCGAGGTGATGACTTGGCCTCCAAATTCTCCAGAGCTCAATCCATGGGAGCATCTGTGGGATGTGCTGGAAGAACGAGTCTGATTCATGGAGGCCGATCACCTCACAACTTACAGGACTTAAAGGATCTGCTACTGACAGCTTGGTGCCAGATATCACATCACACCTTCAGAGGTCTAGTGGAGTCCATGCCTCGAAGGGTCATTGAAAGGGGGACCTACTCAATATTAGGCAGTTGGTCATAATGTTATGGCTGATCGGTGTATATACAGTATAAGTGTTTAAAATTTGATCACACAAAACCAGTCAAAGCATTTAGGAGGCCACAGCATTCCCCCTTCATCTGGGTTTTAGAAAAATCAAATGAGGAAGTGAATGGACAAGAAATTATGACTAAAGGAATCTATATTGGGTCTGCTATGAACACCCCTTATTCCTGCAAAACATACACCAGGGTCAGAGGCTCAGACCATAATCAAAGGGTATTTAGGGTAAACATCTAAAAATAAATCTGTATTTCTATATTGAATTTCCATAAGTTATGTCAACTGGTTGGTTCTGACAAACTTCTGAAACGCCAACATGAGTGTCTGAACCTCTATGTCATTCTCTGTCCTATTAATAAAGGTAATTTAGTCCTATTGACCTTTACTCAACAAATATTCAGTGCCAAATCCGTCCAACAGGATTTTAATTGAACAAAATCACCATTTGCGCAGGGGTCCTGATGACACACAATGTTGATGTAGTGGTGAACAAGCGATAATGAGATTTTGATTTTGTGTGAATTTGCCCCTGGGGTACATGAAACGTTCAGCTATTGTTATGATAAGGGGCCACGCGGCCAACTGGCCGGCTTCACACCTCTCCATTGTACACATAAATCACCCCGGGCTGGAGCCAGAGTAAATGAGTGTGCATTATGTTGGAATGCTGCGAGCTGTGTAATGTGGCCAGGTTCCATATACACCCTCTCTCCCCCCCTACCCTAAAAACAAAGTAGGGGGTGATACAATGGCTGGATTGGTCTGGGCCCTGCCAGGAAGATCTGCAACTGCAGTGGGATTTTCTAGTATGGAAACTGATTTCTTTATTTTCACATACTGGAAATCAACGACTAAAATGTCCTGTATCTTATAGCAACCAACAAATCATACAACCTGAGCATACTGGACCGATAGGTTTGTCCAAGCATGGCGTCCCAATCATAAATAGAAACCAACAAATCATGCAACCAAATGGGACCTTCAATGTGTCAGAGCAGCGTCTTCCAACCTTTTTTCTGTCAGGCCACCCTTTAAAAGTACGCAAAATCTCGAGGCACCCCAGTCTAACATATAATGGATTTAAAGGGGGGGGGGGCATGTAAAAACACAAACAAAAATGCAGGGGCGTAACTAGAAATCACAGGGCCCCATAGCAAAATTTTGTATGGGGACATGTGATTTCTAGTTACGCCCACCTGATATCCCAAGCAACCTACCTGAGAGTGACCCTGCAGAGCCCACCATTGACTCTCTATGGTGGGCTGTGCAGGGTCTCAGATAGACTGGTCAAACCCTCTTACCTGGCAGCCCCGATCGCTCTCCGCCTCCTCCATCGCCGGGCCCTACCTCCTCCATCACTGGACCCCACGTCCTCCTTCGCTGCCGATGCCGGGCAGAGTCTCCTCCACAGCAGCAGCAGCTGGCTGTCACTGACTCAGCAGCGGCTGTGGGGAGGGACGCGCCGCTGCACAGATCACTGACAGGTTGTATGTGATCTGAACAGCGGCACGTTCCTCCTCCTCACAGCCAGCAGCCTGCGATGCCATAGCGACCAAGATGGCCCACACAGCATCAGGGGGACGTCCTGGCCGGGCCCCATAGTGGCCGACTGGGTCACTATGGTGATTGTTCCGCCACTGCAAAAATAAGGTCCCCCCTTCACATAGAAGTCCCTACTTCAGGAGCACATCAGAGTCTCTAACTTTCACATCAGATTACCCCATCAGACTAGGAGTCCCCCTCCTTTTACATCTGAGTCCCCCTTCTCACAATAGGAGCCCCCTCCTTTCATATCAGAGCCCCCCTTCACATCACAAGCTTCACTTCACATCAGGAACCCGTTTACATTAGAAGCTCCTCCTTCACCTCAGGAAGATTTCAAGGCACCCCTGAGGAAGTCAGAAGGCACCCTAGTTGAGAATGGCTGTGCTAGAGTGACAAACCCTTAAAGACAATTGATATCATGAAATATATATTTTTTTAATCATAATCTGTAAAAAAACAAAACATACATACATATATATATATATATATATAAATATATGATAGAAAATTATTTTTAAAAACACGATACAGTATAGATATATTAAGGGTCCACAGACCAATCCGAGATGCATTAAACAAATATTCTCCCTATGCATACCGTCCTTTACCACCACTCCATTCCAAATATACATAGTTTGTTAGTCTAAAAGTATTTCCAGTCCATAAACAGATTCCAGTGGTGGAAAGTGAGCAGCCTTCTCAACACGTTTCATAGACTCACAATCTGCTTCCTCAGGAGACAGAAAGACATTTATCTACACTGCCTGGTCAAAAAAGTCACACACTCGTTGGGCCACCTTTAGCTCTGACTACGGCACACATTCACCGGGGCGTCATTTCGATAAGCTTATACAATGTCACAACATTTCTTTCCAGCCAGAGTTGCATTATTCACCAAGATCTTGTAGTGATGATTGGAGAGTCAGACCTCTGTGTAAAGTCTTCTCCAGCACATCCCAAAGATTCTCAATGGGGTTAAGATCTGGACTCTGTGGTGGCCAATCCATGTGTGACAATGATGCCTCATGCTCCCTGAACCACTCTTTCACAATCTGAGCCCGAGGAATCCCGGCATTGTCATCTTAGAATATGCCCAATGTGCCATCAGGGAAGAACAAATCCATTGATGGGAAAACCTGGTCATTCAGTATATTCAGGTAGGCAGCTGACCTCATTTTTTGGGCTCATGACGTTGCTGGCCCTAGACCTGACCAACTGAGGCAACCCTTATAGCTGTTATCTATTCGCTTAGCTAAATCCAGGTCCAGGCAATGTATACATTTCATATTATAAAAGAAAATAAGAAACAGACCAGGGGTGATTAAATGAATATGGAATTCAGGAGCCGGTCTATCCAATCCAGAAGCCAGCAGGATTGCATGTAGCCGCCTGTACATCCCTATGGTAGGATGCGGCTGCACGCTGACCTGAACCTGCACACTCTGAGTGCAGATGCGGGCACCCCAGACCTACATGGATGTGCAGGTTCAGGTCAGGGCGTAGCTGTGTCCTCATAGGGATGTACAGGAGGCAGCATGCAATCACACGCGGCACCTGTCCCTCCAGGGAGCAGGTCTCTGCACGGGTATGCACGCTGTACAGATGTGCACACTTGTATGAGTGAGGCCTTAATCTCCATTGAATGTAACCTCCTGAAAGAAATGGCTGAAGACTTTTAAGTTACCGGCCTGGAACAAGTGTGCAGGTCAAAAGTTCTAACTTCACATGCTGCAAGCTGGCTCTGGGGTCTCGGCTTGGAAAGTACTAATATTTTCAGAAGGAAATCGGCAATAGCAGCTTAAACATCTCGGGACAAGTAGCTTTTAAACATTCTTCACCAACGTTGCTGCAGGAGAGGAGGCAGCACAAGGCAAACCTTTTACACGCTGCCAAGATGTGGTGTATACCTAACAAACAGACCGCCAGAGCTAACATCAACGCTGTGACTTCACATACGCCAGAAGACAGAGGCCCGGTCTGGAAAATAAATCGTTTATTTCTTATAAAAAAAAGAAATCATTTATGTTCATATTAGAAAAACATCTTTATGTAGAAGAAATGACTTTGTATCACAGGAGTCCATCGTACAGAACATTAATCAAATGTCTTGACATAAGGAAAGCGTCGGCGGCTTGCTTTGCGTTACATCAGCGGGTCCGCAGGGGTTTGGCGTACACCGGCTCTAGAATGTAGTACAGCAGAGACAGGAAGACACTAGCCAGGAAGATGACGCTCATGACAGACAGCAGGACGTAGCGGCCGATGAAGGACGTGTCCACAATCTGTATCAGGAAGAGAACATACAACATATTAACAACCACTTACAAAGCCATCCACAACTCTGCCCCCGGCTACATCTCCAACCTTGTCTCAAAGTATCACCCTAACCGTACACTCCGCTCTTCAAAAGACCTCCTGCTTTCCAGCTCCCTCATCAACTCCTCCCATGCTCGCCTCCAGGACTCTACTAGAGTCTCTCCCATCTTCTGGAACTCCTTACCCCAACCTGTCCCTCTATCTCCCACTCTGACTGCCTTTAGGCGATCCCTTAAGACTCATCTCTTCAGAGAAGCCTATCCCACCTCAACCTAACCACTGAACTATCGCTTTCTCAAACAATTCATCCCCACACAGCTACCTCCTCATGTATCACTTCCCCCTCTCTCTTAGATTGTAAGCCCCCAGGGGCAGGGCCCTCCTTACCATCTTGTCTTGATTTGTATTGTGATTGTAATGTCTTCCCTATATTGTAAAGCGCTGCGCAAACTGTTGGCGCTATATAAATCCTGTATGATAATAATATGCGACGGAAGCAAACTATGAAAAACAGCAAATTAGCGGCTTGTGTACACAGGAATCTTATTCAGAAGCAACTCAAAAAAAGTATGCTTTTAAGGTGCTTCTGAGTTGCTTTGACTTGCTTCTATGTGTGTTGCTCAACCTGTTGCTTTTACATTGGAATGACTGTGTACATCAGCCCTGTAGATGCAAATGTAGCACACAATCATACTACAAGGCTCTGAAAGACGTGGGAAACCTTTTTTTGTTTTATATTATGTTTGGCAGGATACCCGACACAAAAGAAGCGGACCGTGCCCATCCATAGCTTATTAAACATTTTGCAATGTCTCATCTGCAAGTGAAACGCTTATAAGCAGAGTCTTATTCATAAATGTAAGGAAGGGCTTTTTATTCTTGTTGCCCATCACAATCTGATTGTTACTTGCCACAAAAGAAGATGAAATATATGATGGGCTGCTATTGGCAGCAACATTGGGGCTCCCTGCGGATAATTTGAGAAGTACGTCCCAATGTATTTTGAGGATCTAGATCAGAGTTCCTGAAACTCCACCTGCTTGTCGGGCCTAAGAGACTGGAGGAGTATGGCAGCAGGCCAGCATTCAGGTATATTGGCTCCTGTTCAAACCTTTGCTATAAAATTAATGTGAAGGCACCTCAATACAACTCAGACGTAGCTTGGGGTGATCGAAGGCACCTCAATACAACTCAGACGTAGCTTGGGGTGATCGAAGGCACCTCAATACAACTCAGACGTAGCTTGGGGTGATCGAAGGCACCTCAATACAACTCCGACGTAGCTTGGGGTGATCGAAGGCACCTCAATACAACTCAGACGTAGCTTGAGGTGATCAAAGGCCAAATCAATACAACCCAAACACCAGAGAAGAAGCACCTGAAATCATGCTGCATATGACTCCT
Source organism: Nanorana parkeri (assembly GCF_000935625.1). Classification (NCBI taxonomy): domain Eukaryota; kingdom Metazoa; phylum Chordata; class Amphibia; order Anura; family Dicroglossidae; genus Nanorana; species Nanorana parkeri. Next base: position 5,133,332 of record NW_017306273.1, read on the forward strand.
GAGACTGGAACCTGTCTGCATTAACTACTACAAAGGAACATGGGTCCACCTGTCTAGGAGTAGGGATGAGCTCAAGTTTGGACCGCACCCCCTCTGAACCTGAGCTTCTCTGAACCTGGAAGCTACATGTGGCCACCAGCCCAATCAGCTGAAGTCTAGAGCATTCCCCGCCTCACAGCTGCACATAAATGATGTTACATAGTATTTGGGGTTGAATAAAGACATACGTCCATCAAGTCCAACCCAACTCATTGGCCTTATATGTCCACATGGCCATATTAGGTCAATGTAATTGACCAAATATAACCATGTACCCAGATAAGGTCAATGCATCTCGCCCCTTTGCCTACGTGCAGCTGCAGAGTGGGAATTCCCTGGCTGCGGATGATTGGGCGGCCGCAGTAGAAACATTCTTCCGAGTTCAGAGGGGCTCCTTCCATGTTCAAAGGAGCTCAGATCCAGACCAGGTTCAGTCCAAACCCGAGCTCATCCCTGTCCAGGAGTACTGTGAATCTAGCCCAGCGTGATAAGATGGATAACGCTGAAAAGGTGCAGTGCTGGATCACAGAGCATTGAGTTGGGGGGCTGAAGGGCAGCATCAGATATAAGGTAAGTATTGGAGCCAGGACTGCTTTTTTCTTACACTGCTGGACTACTAGCGAGTTGGGCGTTAAAGCAAATCCATAAGCTAGTTAAAACGTTAAAAAAATAAACGGCCCGCTATCCCCAGTACTAGCCGGAAAAGCCACTTCCCTGAGCCCTTCTGATCCCGGTTTCACTTTAAACATTAGGGATTTGCATTATCTTTCTGACTCATACCTATTTGTATCACTTACTTAATAAACAGGCACAAAGAGATGATACCGCTATATAAATTAACAATGAATAATAATTCTATCCATGATAAAGGTGCCGGGAAACATTTTCTGAGTGTTGAACATTAAAAATGATGTAAGGAACCGTTGACTTTTAAAGCTACAGAACACCCTGGGGGTCCCTTAGCCCATTACCATCTTAGCATGGGAGAAGTATGGAAGCCACCACTGATCATTTGTGTTTAAAACCCAATGACAGTTACTTGTTCTTTGTTTTTGGATAGACTTGGGACGAGCCGGTTTCTATTGCTGCGTGCGCCTCATGGGGGAGATTACACCTCACTGTCTGTCCCTGTGACTGCAGGATGAGAAAGGAGTACAGCCACACACTAGAAGCCCAGACTCGCTCAATGGCTGCTGAAGACCTCAAGTTCTCCGGTGTGTGTCTGCACCAAATCCAAGAAGCAAATTAAAAATGGCAGCTGCTCAGTTCATAACAAAACCCAAGCGCATGTGGGCAGGGAAACACTCAACACAAGCCAATCCAAAAAATGAACAGAAATTGCTGAAGTCAGCAACTAGGAACAATTCATCTTGATAAAAAAAAATGTGGGTAACTTTTCTCCAGGGACAGAAGATGTCCTCTCTCCTAGGACACTAGCAAAAAAAACCAGAGCATGATGGGAGTACAAGAGGTTACACTGGGCTGTCCTTACAGCTTTGCCAGTGTCCAGTCTCCTGAAGGCAGCAGCATAACCCAATGTTCCTGAACACTCTCCTGTGTCCTATAATGGACTAAAAAGGACTTCTTCTGTCCTCACAGGGTACCCTTAGCTGGCCTTCAAGCAGCACTAATAGGGCCACATGAAGCTGCAGTTTTAATTGGCGGGAGTGTATGGTGAGTGTATCTACACATCACACACTAGACCACTGTGGCAGGCAAGACTCAGAAGTGACAGAAACCCCTTAGTCGGTCCCCATACGCACCGAACCACAACTCCTCATCCTGCTATTATCAGTGAAAAGACTGGAAAATTTCCCCGTCAGGCTCAAAATGATTTTAAAAAAAAAAAGGTTTTTGAACAGCAGCCAAATAAAAGTTCCTTTTTTTTCAGCTGGTGGACATGAAACGGAGTGTGAAAACATAAAGGACGATGGTCAGACCAATCCTCCGCCATGGACTGACTCCAGGGAGCTGCCAAACATGCTGCTACAACAAGAAAGGTCAGGATGATGCACCCGCATTAAAGGCTGACCTTGGCTTCCTCGCTGAACGAGTCTCTCGTGGACAGCATGTTTGTCCGCACAAGGCGCTTCGCTTTTTTAATTAGCCAATTAGTGGGCCTTCAGCGTATAAAGCCTGAGTCATGTATTATGGATGGACTATTGAGCCGTGCTGCATGGAGGATGGAAAGGGAGACACAAATCTTATAATTAGTTCTCAGAGAAGTAGTGCCGCGACTAGGTAAATCAGACAGAGTAGCAGTGTCTATATCGCAGCTATTCCTCATACCGTGACCTGTTATCTGGTAGGCGAGGTGGGGGGGGGGATCAGACTCATCTAAAGCTGCCACGTTCCCCATGTGCAGTGCACCACAGGAACAAAGCCCTGTGCCCACAAACCACTCCGCACAGTCACTGAACATTCCCTATCAATGCGAGTGTTCTGTATTGTACAGGAAGCACAACACCCCCTCCCCCGAATGTTAGAAGGGAAATATTGTCTTTTTAATGCATTTTATTAAGTAGGGATGTGGACAGTCAGCTCCTGGGACAAGCTTGTTTGGGGTTCATGTTTGGATGTGGACAGTCAGCTCTTGGGACGAGCTTATTTTGGGTCTCAAGCTGGGATGTGAACAGTCAGCTCTTGGGACAAGCTTGTTTTGGGTCTCAAGCTGGGATGTAAACAGTCAGCTCCTGGGACAAGCTTGTTTAGGTTTCCAGTAGGGATGTGAACAGTCAGCTCTTGGGACGAGTGTGTTTGGGTTTCCAGTAGGGATGTGAACAGTCAGCTCTTGGGACGAGTGTGTTTGGGTTTCCAGTAGGGATGTGAACAGTCAGCTCTTGGGACGAGTGTGTTTGGGTTTCATGTAGGGATGTGAACAGTCAGCTCTTGGGACAAGCTTGTTTGGGTTTCAAGTAGGGATGTGAACAGTCAGCTCTTGGGACGAGTGTGTTTGGGTTTCATGTAGGGATGTGAACAGTCAGCTCTTGGGACGAGTGTGTTTGGGTTTCAAGTAGGGATGTGAACAGTCAGCTCTTGGGACGAGTGTGTTTGGGTTTCCAGTAGGGATGTGAACAGTCAGCTCTTGGGACGAGTGTGTTTGGGTTTCATGTAGGGATGTGAACAGTCAGCTCTTGGGACGAGTGTGTTTGGGTTTCATGTAGGGATGTGAACAGTCAGCTCTTGGGACAAGTGTGTTTGGGTTTCATGTAGGGATGTGAACAGTCAGCTCTTGGGACGAGTGTGTTTGGGTTTCATGTAGGGATGTAGAGAGTGCACAAGTTTCCTTTCAGTATTAATAACATTGTATTGTGGGTAATCGGTTATCAGGGACTCAGTCGTTGCCCGCACTCCACTCAACAAGATACCTGAAACTCCTTTTCTGGGGTGGAAGTCTCACTCGCTCGGGGGAAGAAGACCAGAATAAGAGTGACGATCACGGCCAGGATGAAGAATACAATACTCAGGATTCTGGAAAACAGGAGCAAAGGTGAATGGAGAGAACTATTCACACGTGTTTAATGATGAAAGATACACACACAGTACCGGTATATATCACCATTGCCCCCGTCACATACACAACATTCTCCTCTATGAGTTCTACATCCGTGTCTTTTATTCATCAATTCTCTCTTTATGTCTACACACGTTGGGGCCAGTCTGTGGCCATTTGGTATTTATTGTGCAGGCCCTAGCATGTCTGCAGTCTCTGACCATCTCCTCCAGCATGTCTGCAGTCTCTGACCATCTCCTCCAGAATGTCTGCAGTCTCTGACCATCTCCTCCAGAATGTCTGCAGTCTCTGATCATCTCCTCCAGCATGTCTGCAGTCTCTGATCATCTCCTCCAGCATGTCTGCAGTCTCTGGTCATCTCCTGCAGCACATCTGCAGTCTGGTAAAGTGGAGACTATATTTGAACACAAGGCCGTACAGTGTTAAGGAGACCTGCGATGACAGACGTACACAGAAGGTTTCTGCCCCTTAGAAATAGAAGACACGTGGGAGCTGATCACAGAACACACAGGGATCAGGGAATGCTCTTACCGTGCCGCCCCAGATGTGCGGGATAAGAGGACACACAACAGCAGGGTGACAACCCAGATGACCGAGATGACAAATACTCCCGTGCCTACGCCGAGAACCGTGGTCGCCATTCTGCAAGAAGGAAAGGAAAACGCATTGTGTGTGGTGGGTGTCAGTGGTAACAATGTCCCTGATGGCGGACGCATGGCATGCTGTATATGTTATACTCATATAACGGAACATCAGTTTCAGTCAACATTTCAGCTTATATGATTTCCTCAGCACCATGAACTCAGATACAGGACAGTTCATTCGGTCTGCACCCCCCCGGTCCTGCGTAGCACGCCTTTGGCTGGTGTCAGAGGGGCACGCTTCCAACACCCTGCTAGGGGCTCCGTGGTCCTGCCACTACCCCATGAATGAAAGCTTTTTCTGCTCCTGAGCGGAATATCAGAGCTTGCCATAAAGGAAGTCTGTGTTGGGAGAGATACACAGGCAGCGATTCCTGACCCCCCTCCTGAAAATGCCGCTTGTCCCACGATCATGTGTACGTAATGCTTTCGGAGTCCCTGACCTGGAATACCTGTACTGACTTCACATGCTGCATTCTTGTTCTGGGCAAGTGACAAAGTACTGAAGCCAGAGGATCAGCGTGACAAACAGGCGACCAGCATCTTCACAAGTCAGTCCACATAGTAATAACATTCACTTCTGCCTCTATTCGCACAGAATGAACGTTCAGTGATCGGCAGGGCGAACTGCTCTGTGAATTGTTTTTAAATGGGTTTTCAAAAATTCAGTTTTGAAGCTTTGGGCGGGTTTGGTTGAAGCTTTTCAAGCACCCTTCAGTTGCAGTTTGGGAAGGCTGGACACAGATCCTAATGGGAGTGCCGACTGTCAGCTAGCAGGCTCCCAACAAGCTTCAAGTTGTGCTGAACCTTACAGAAGCCTGCCAGCAGCTTGTCTAAAGTGACAGTCGGCACTCCCATTAGGATCTGTGTCCAGCCTTCCCAAACTGCAACAGCAAAAGCAAACGTTCTTAGTACATGTAGACTGCCACAGCAGACTGCTTTGTAAAGATGCCATTCGCCTGTTCATCATGCTGATCTTTTGGCTTCAGAAGCTTGAGTCATCCACCAAGAACAAGAATGCAGCATGTGAAGTCAGTCAGAACACTTGATCAGCGCAGCTATTTCGGGTCATCGACTCCATTCTAAGTATAGTCTCCTTTCAGGTCGAATGTAATGTAATACTGCATTACAGCCACCAGATGGCATAGGAAATCAATACATGCATTGTTACCCTGCTACCTGTGTCCCAGTAGAGACTACAAGCGGTCAACGGTCCAATGTTGTCACCAGCAGGAAGCCTGTTCTGAGAACTGACATGCAGACGTTGCTGGAGTGCATATAGACAGGAAGTGGCTTCAGGAGACCAGTAGTGCTGATACAAAGGAATGGAAAGTGGGAGCACAATCCTATTTTGTTTCAGAAGTGACTGGCGATACATTTCCTGCGTTATCACCAGATTGTGAACGGAATGAGAATGTAGAGGAAGATACAGAGACAGCAAGGTACGTTATTCCCTCTAAACTGTGTGAGCTGCCCTGTGATCACACCTCCATCAATGGCCGATTCATCTATTCACATCCTCAGCGTGCGGCAGACGGGGGAACCTGCCATGTAGAAGGGGAGAACACATATCAGCTGGTAGTGACGGATCAGACACAACAGAACAGGAACACATAGGAGATATAGAACCAGGCGAAGGCTACATGTTGGTGTATACAGGGCCTGGAATGTATATACAGCAGAAGGGGGGACTAGTGTATACAGGGCCTGGAATGTATATACAGCAGAAGGGGGGACTAGTGTATACAGGGCCTGGAATGTATATACAGCAGAAGGGGGGACTAGTGTATACAGGGCCTGGAATGTATATACAGCAGAAGGGGGACTATTGTATACATGGCCTGGAATTTATATATAGTGTATATGTTGTGTGGCTGGACTAATGTACCCAACATATGGACTCATATACCCCTTCACCAAGCCAGCAGTTGCTATTTGACCCCACAGCCTTCATTATACCCACTCAGGCCAACCAGTACCAACCTGGTCACCCAGTGTCTTCATAGTACCCGCCCAGGGCCAACAAGCACCAATCTATGCCCTTGGTGCATGCATAATACTCCTTGCAGAAAATCTTTGACCCCCAGTGCCTTTATTATGCCCCTCCTTGGGCCCAACTGTACCAATATGTGTCTCCAACAACTTCATTATACCCACCTTGGGCCAATCTATGACCCTGAGCCGTCATAATTCCTCCTCCCAGCCAATCTATGACCCAATCACCGTCATAATACCCCCTATGGCCGATCTAGGAGCCCAGCACCTTCATAATACCCCTATGGCCGATCTATGAGCCCATCGCCTTCATAATACCCCCTATGGCCGATCTATGAGCCCAGCACCTTCATATTACCCCCTATGGCCGATCTAGGAGTCCAGCACCTTCATAATAACCCCTATGGCCGATCTATGAGCCTATCGCCTTCATAATACCCCCTATGGCCGATCTATGAGCCCAGCACCTTCATAATAACCCCTATGGCTGATCTATGAGCCCATCGCCTTCATAAATCCCCCTATGGCCGATCTATGAGCGCAGATTCTTCATAAATAAACCTTTTGGCCCACCAGCAACAACCTGTGACCCCCATCTCCTTCATATTACCCCCTCTGAGCCCAGCTCCCCTCCCCCCCACATCACCTTGTGTAGTCTGGTAGGACCGATACTATCCGGTTGGCCCGGCTAAAAGACCTCCATGCCAGTCCCGATCGCCACACGTCGCAGCCGACAACGCAATCCAACCAATCAGCCCTCAGTATACAGTATCCTCTAGGCAGCTGCGCCAATCGCAGCCTCCCTCTTATCACACGCTCTCTCACTGATTGGCTGAAACGCGTTACCTAGCAACAGCCTGGCGTAGCGTCCCCTACAGTAAGCTTTCCGCTCTCGCTGCACCCAGGCGATCTATGATTTCCTCTGGGGGTGACCCCGACCGGGAGATGACCGATTTCCGGTGTCCCATCAATACATTCCACATCCAGCATGGGTGTGAGCTCATATAATGACATAATAACAATATGATAATGTAATAAAATAAAAACCATCACATACACGGTGCACATTAGAACATAATGTGGATGATATTAATAATTCTAATGATGATAGGGAAATTGTTAAAGAAACCTTTGTGAGATGCATCTGATGGAAGCGTCAGTTCTGATTCACAGGATGCAACATGTATACATGTGGGAATGGCAGCTTCAATCTGAGACTTCTCACACTTGTACAGGGATGTCTGCATGGAATGGTAGAATACAGAATGCCAAGAAACAGTTCACAATGGGAAATCACAGGAAATGTCCCTTTTCTAACTATCCAGGTACCATCCTGTGGGAGGTCAATGAGCCGCAGCTCAAGCAAACCCATTTCGACCTCTGTAGGGTTCTACAATGGCTGCTGCAAGCTGTCAGTGTCACCCTACATTGGATGACTGCTCTCTGACCTGTGGGGTCCCTTTAAGACATCATAGTTTTTTGGGGGCTTTCTACAGCCAATCAGACTCCAGCTGTGGCCCTATTTTTTTCCCTTTTGCTCCTGACATCTTAATTTGACGCAGATGTGTGTGGCTTCGCCTACACAGCCGCGTCATCCATTCACAGATCCTTTGACATTATCTGTGAATGGAGAGACTACAAGTCCCATGGAGTGGCATCGCAAGTGGGGTGCGGCCCACACCAGGTGACACCTTGAGGGCTAGTTCACACCAGCGGCATCCCTGAGGCCGGGTGTTACCCGGTCTCCAGACCAGGTGACCCCCCCCCCCACCCCCCCCCCGCGC
>NW_017306273.1:5141467-5161141 GCF_000935625.1 Nanorana parkeri
CTCGTGCGTGCGGATGACGTCATAGCGCATGTGTGGCCATCTGATTGACGCCTGCCGGTGGCCATCTTGGTGAGAGAGGAGGGGACGTTCACTCGGCAGGATGAGGTATGCCGCCGGGTCCCCTCATCTCTCCTGACACTGTCGGGCTCTCGGTCCATGACCGACTGCCCGACTTTTTAGCGGGGGTGACACCAAAATGACTGTCAGTAATTTTGGTATCACCCCTGCAATGGTGTCACCCAGGTGCGGGCCGCACCCCCGTTGTGACACCACTGGATTACACCAAGCGCAGAGCAGTTACAGAACGGATCAAAACTGCGTCCAATGTATTCCAATGGTATTTTGGGCTCTAGTTCACATCGCAGCGTTCAGTTCCAGAGCATGTAAAAAAAAACTGCAGCAAGCCCTATTTTTCCTACTGCACTGATACACATAAGCACTAGAGGGACCTCGAGGACCAGAAGAGACCGGAGAAGTCCTCAGCTGCTCAGAGACAGAACTTTACAAGTCACAAGATTTCTTTTTAGATGAAGTTGGCGGGACTTTCCTGAGACTCGAGCTGCCTGTGGTCAGCGGGGATCTCTAGGTTGGTACCGGGTGTACTCTGGGCACCTGGACTAAAATGTTGAAGGCTTTGATATACTCGGCTTTCTTATACTCGGCTTTCTTATACTCGGCTTTCTTATACTCGGCTTTCTTATACCGGGATAAAAAGTGTCTGGAAGTAACAATCCGATGTACGATGTCGTATGAAAGAAGAAGATGAAATACATTCCATAAAAAGTTGATAAACAAAATAATGTTGTAAAAGCATAATACGAGTGTAGGAACATAATATGTGTCATCGGTCATTATTGGGGTAAAAGAAACATGAATTGGGAGGTTCGGGTAAATGTAGAAACCAATTACTTAATTATACAGTAGATGCCGAGTTCTCTGATCATCCACCCAACATGGTTCTAAAGACAGCGGTAGAGGGGAAAATTTAGTTACTAGTGGGAGTGAAAAGGGATGACCGAAAGGGAAGGGTCATATATGAGATGATGGCAACTGCTGCAAAGAAGACCTGGGGCACTCAGTAGAAGAACTGGGACACTCAATAAAAGACCCGGGACACTCAGCGGAAGACCTGGGGCACTCAGCTGTAGACCCAGGCATTCAGTAAAATATCTGGTTTACTCAGTAGAAGACCTGGGGCACTCAGTAGAAGACCTGGGGCACTCAGTAGAAGACCTGGGGCACTCAGTAGAAGACCTGGGGCACTCAGTAGAATAACTGGGGCACTAGTAGAAGACCCTGGACACCCAGTAGACGATCCAGTGCATTCATTAGAAGACATGAGGCATTTAATAGAAGACCTGGGGCACTCAGTAGAAGACCCTGGGCATTCATTTGAGGACCTGGGCATTCATTTGAGGACCTGGGGCACTCAGAAGACGCAGGCATTCAGTAGCAGATCTGGTGTACTCAGTAGAAAACCAGGGGCATTCAGTAGAAGACCTGGAAAAACTCAGTATAAGATTTGGGGGCACTCAGTGGGACACCCTGCGTATTCCATTGAAAACCTGGGGCACTCAGTAGGAGACCTGAGACACTCAGGAGAAGACCTGGAATACTCTGTAGAAGACCCAGGTCACTCACTAGAAGACCCTGAGCATTTAGTACAAGATCTGGGGCATTCAGTTGAAGACCTGAGGCACTCAGGGGAAGACCTGGGACACTCAGGAGAAGACCTGGGACACTCTGGTGGCGGTGAATACGCACGCCGCATGTGGAGAGTGTGGTCAGCCTCATTGCCCTGCTTAAAGTGAACCTGTCATTAATATTCACACTTCACGGGGATCGATTGGGCTCACATCAGCGGAAAAAAAAATACGTCCAACTGCCAGGCTTCATCACATGGTCCCCAACTGCCAATGGCTGTAAAGTAGAGTTTATTCTTCTCTCTTGCAAATTAATTGAGTTTCCCGAAGGAAAAAAACATTCACCGTAAGAATGTAGTTCTTGCTATTCAATTCTTCATTTCTGGCCATTTGTAAGGCTAATAAGCAAGCCGGGCACTGCCACGGGGGACATGTACCAATGCAAAAATTTAAATAATCTCATAATTAAAAAAAAAAAGCTCCAACATACCCTGATAAAATGACTGAGCACTGGCCCCAGTATCCTGTTGTAGGGTGGCTCCTTTCCCTTGCAGGGTCCTATGGAGCTACCCTTGTGTGTGATAGTAAGCTGTGCACTAAATACACAGGAACAGCGACACTTGGCTGCTCTTCCCGTCTCCAAGCTAATAGACGGACACTTGCTGGAGTCTGCTCTGTCCCTTGAGATCTTGTACTGGGCAGGAAGTTTAGGAAAGCAAAGCTGAGAGACTTGGAGCTGTTTGGAAACTTGATGACTGTAGTATTTGGGCAAACGTTTTGGGAATTACTAAACTGGACAATTTATATTTGTTTGATCTAGATTAATTATTGAAAATAAGTTGGAGAGTTTATTACTACACTACAAAGTGGACGCTCACGTAACTGAGCGAACGTTGTGTTCACGTGAATCATCCAATCATGTGCAAGCACAAATACTGTTTTTTGGGGGTTTTTGCATCTTCTCTTGCATACGATCGGGTTCAAAATGAATACAGCTTCACTTTATTTACTAAGTTAGGCGAACATTTATTGTGCTAGCCAAACAATTCTTACCTCATTGTCTCTTGGCAGTGTTAAAAAAAGAAAAAATCAAACAAACATGGAAAAGGGGAGGATCCGTTCATCGGAACTCTGATCTTCCTCTTCCTCATGCAACCAACTGCTGAATATTGAGTCACATTACTAATGACATATTCTCCAGCTTAGGTGGTCCTTGGAGGAAGAGATTTAGGTGGTTAAGATCTGATGGTTGGTCAGAGGCCTCAGGACTGTGAAGGAAGGAGGAGTGTTTTGCTGCTCTGATAGATTAAGAATGACACAACTGCCAGTGTACTGGTGTCCATCATCCTCAAAGCTGTGTTTGAGGAGCAGCTTAGGGCTGTCCTCCAAAAACTGCATTTGAGGAGCGGCTAGGGTCATCCTCTGAGAGCCATGGTTGAGGAGCAGCTTAGGGGCGTCCTCCAAGTGCCATTGTTGAGAGGCAGCTTAGGGCTGTCCTCTAAGAGCTGTTACTGAGGAGCAGCTTAGGGCTGTCGTCTAAGAGCTGGGGTTGAGGAGCAGCTTAGGGCTGTCGTCTAAGAGCTGGGGTTGAGGAGCAGCTTAGGTTCGTCCTCTAAAAGCTGTGGTTGAGTAGCTGCTAGGGCCATCCCTTAAAAGCCATGGTTGAGGAGCAGCTTAGGGGTGTCCTCCAAGTGCCATTATTGAGGGTTGTCCTCTAAGAGCTGTGATTGAGGAGCAGCTTAGGGCTGTCCTCTAAGAGCTGTGATTGAGGAGCAGCTTAGGGTTGTCCTCTAAGAGTTGTGGTTAAGGAGCAGCTTATGGCTGTCTACTAAAAGCTGTGGTTGAGCAGCAGGTTAGGGTTGTTGCCTGAGAGCGTTGGTTGATCAGCAGTTTAGAGGTATTCTCCAAGAGCCATTATTGAGGGGCAGCTTAGGGCTGTCCTCTGAGAGCAGTGGTTGAGGAGAAGCCATGGTTACGGATCATCTTAGTGTCATTCTCTGAGAGCAGCGGTTGAGGAGCAGTTTAGGGCTGTCCTCTGAGAGCCGTGGGTGAGGAGCAGCTTAGGGACATCCTCATAGAGCCATGGATCAGGTACACTTTAGGGCTGTCCTCTGAGAGCTGTGGGTGAGGAGCAGTTTAGGCTCTGGTCTGACAGAACCTGGGTATTCATAATATAAAATATTAGAGGATGAGATAGATAAAAATTCTACTTTTGCCTTGAAGGCAACCGAAGGGAACATCCTAAATTTTGGGTGCACTAATGCAGGGATGACCCATGAGAAACTGTCCAGAGTTCCTAAATGAAAGAAAGGAAAACCTGATCAACTTCCATCTCAAAGAAAGTTGTAATGACCTATTGGTATTAGGGGCAGTTTCCTAGTACTACCCTCTTAATTACCCCCATGGAGGGGCTTTTAGTAGATATGTACAGTCTACCAGATTAATGAAGCTCCAGTCTGTATGATCTGCTTGCAGGCTCTTATATTGCTTCTATAGTAAACTGCAGCAGAGGAAAAGACTCATTAAAGATTGTTCGTGTGAAAGGCAATCATTTGTAGAATGTCCTGACCTTCATATTTTGTGTTATGACACAGACTCAGGCAGAGACGGGATCAGAAATGCTGACCGTTCTCATGCCGGAGCCATTAGACTTTTGTCTATTTAGCAAGTAGCGTTTAAGCTCATGAATTTGGCTGAGGCGTTCTTAGTGGCCCCTCTGTGACACTTGCGTTCCACACCTGTGGCCCTTGATTGGCTCTCGATGCTTAGAGCAGGACAAAAAAATCAGCTGACACGGAGCCAGAGAGAGCTGACAATCAGCCGAGTGTGTACGTGGAGAGAAACATTTCCGAACGCAATCCTCAGATCTGCCATTATCCGGGTACATTGTTTACTGCTAAATGAGAATCTCTGCCAGTATAGGCAGTCAGCACTTCAACCAGGGAAGATAAAGTTTAAATAACTGTAGCAGCAAATTTTAGGGCCCGCCACATAGAAAGTATTCAATCTTTTGTAATCCTTCAAGGCCCTGCGTTATTTTTCTTTTAAAACAATGGAGGCTCCTGCAACTTCAAGTGAAACTATGCCAACCCCTTCACCCCGACCATCCTCTCTCTAAAGCAACGGGGGAACAATAAGCACCGGAATGCCTTGGCTGCTGAAACTGGTATTCCTGGGCTCCCTATTAATGTCACATTAAAAAACATCACATGATCATCAGTCACATGATCACTACTAAGGGTCAGGATGAGAGTTCAATCAGAGCCACCAACTGGGCAACTTCACATGAATGTCAGTTCCTAAGCCCCTTCTGTAGACATGACCATGCTGTGGGATGACCATGACCATGCTCTAGGATAACCATGACCATGCTCTAGGATGACAATGGCCATGCTCTAGGATGACCATGACCATGTTCTATTATGACCATGACCATGCTCTTTGACGACCATGACCATGCTCTTTGATGACCATGACCATACTCTAGAATGAGCATGACCATGCTTTAGGATGACAATGACCATGCTCTAGGATGACAATGACCATGCTCTAGGATGACAATGACCATGCTCTAGGATGACCATGACCATGTTCTATTATGACCATGACCATGCTCTTTGACGACCATGACCATGCTCTTTGATGACCATGACCATACTCTAGAATGAGCATGACCATGCTTTAGGATGACAATGACCATGCTCTAGGATGACAATGACCATGCTCTAGGATGACCATGATCATGCTCTATGACCATGCTCTAGGTTGACAATGACCATGTTCTAGGATGACCATGCTCTAGGATGACCATGATCATGCTCTATGACCATGCTCTAGGATGACCATGCTCTAGGATGACAATGACCATGCTCTAAGATTACTATGACCGTGCTCTAGGATGACCATGACCGTGCTCTAGGATTTAGTCATGTGACCAGTACTGGAGAGAGCCTTGAGCACCAACTTCTCCAGTTAGGGTATTTCATGGCTTCTTTTTTCATTGATGTCTTTAAGCACTATGTGACTGCAATACAGCTTCAATGGAAAACGCCCCTTTCTGTGAGAACGCAAGTCAACCTTGCAACCGAGAACTCGCAATGCACCACCGCTTGTGTTCCTTTTTCTGAGACCCGCTGTCAGAAAGAGTAGTCATAGAGTTATTGTCCATTTTGCAACATTGATGAACTTGGTCTGGGTGTCTAAGCTTCGAAAACTCGTCATAAAAGGGTTAAAGCCATACTCCAGTCTATACTCTAAATCAGGGGTAGGCAACTATGGCACTGCAGCTGTGGTGAAACTACAGGGCTAGCGACTGGTTTAATGGAGTGGAGGAAGCCTGCAGGAGGGGAAGGGATAAGTATTACTACTTATTTATTTCCCCCTAGGCAAACAAGCATTTAAGCCATGCCATGAGCGGGGAGTTCTCCATGGATTAGCGGCTGGGCAGCGCTGAAAAGCAGCTTCAACAGACTAGTTTCATGGAGAGAAGGAAGCCTGCGAGAGCGAGGAATAAAGTAAGTTCAGTTCACTTTTTTCATTTTGGGTACAGCTAAATACCCAGAGGAAAAAGATAAAAGGGAGCTGTTTTTCCTGCCAAAAGATGTATTTCTGTCCATCTAGTCCTGAGATTTACACAGCTGTGCTACACAGCTCAGCACTTTCTGGCAGACCAGGAGACCTGCATTATCTCTGCTGCAGTTAAGTAACATGTTCAGGTCTTTACCCTCCTCTAGAAAGTAATGGGGAGTAGCACTCTGTACAGAGGATTCTCCCCATTCAGAAACTGGATGATAGGAAATATTTTCTGAATGAATGGGAAGCCCAGGGCCGGATTTCCCACAAGGCCAACCGAAGCCCGGCGTCGGGGCAGCAGGGAGTAGAGGGGCAGAAGGGGTGTGGAATTCCTATATCCCCTCTGTGACTCTGTGCCTGGGATATGCAGTTCCGGGTCGCCGGGCAGGTAGTTGTTTTCTACATTTAGCCCTTCTTTGGGCAAGCGGAGCTAAATGTACAGCGAAAATCCGGCCCTTCTTTTTTATATTTTAAAAGGGAAATATCAGGGGGCTGTTTCGACCCCTGATATTTCCCCACAGTCCCCCCAAAGGTAAAAAAATAAATACAAATGAAATAAAATGTATTTTAGCGCTGCAGCACACCTCCTTGTGCTACTTCCTCTCCCAGCTCTGCTGTACAGAGGCTGATTCCAGGTCAAATTAAGACACTGTCACTGCCTATATTAAAAAAAAGATACATTTGGTGACGTAAAAATGAACACAGAGCTGTATTAATTTTTTGTTATTTACATCTGCCTGGAGTTCGGCTTTAATATAGCATCTCTTCCACATTGCAATGGTCCCTCTGATGGTCTGATAATGTATCGCACACCCTCATACTCGCCCGTCAAGGAAGACGGCTTTGTGCCAGTGACGCAGAACTGAACAAACTAATTGAACTTCCTCTGCGAAAGCAAAAAAACAACAAAGTCTGCTGAGAGTCTGCGCTTTCCAGCAATTTGGGAAATGGCTTTGGAAAGGTCCCAAGCTTGATGGCATTCGAAGCGCAGCCCGGCAGTCACCGCGAGCGCGGCTTAATGTCTAGAACTGAACAGCTGTGGATGATGAGGGCACTCTGCGTTTTCCATCCCATCGCTGCCACTCCTACTGTGTGACCATGCCGGCGCCTCGTATCCCTTGTGCGCCCCCAGACTTTATTTCCCCCCCCGCTCCCTCTGACTTATCCTCTTAATGTTCCCCTTTCTTCCTTCGCCGAGGTGGGGAATAAGTAATTGCTAAAGCATGTTCATTGATTGTATGGGTCCCCATTTCAAGCACGGCAGATGGTTGGGGTCAGCTGGGAAAAATTAACTCAGTCCTGGTTTTCCACCCAGCAGAAAGTCTTAATATTTCCATGTGCACGGAATAAGAAATTGGGGCGTTCCAGTTTTGAGGGGGTTTTTTTCTTTCCGTTTGCCAATTGATGACCATAAATTATTCATCTTCTCTCAGCTCCAAATGTACTGACGTTTCATCATGCGGTGGTGCCAAACTCTGGGGTGGGTAGGACACGGGGGGATTAGGAAGAATGCTGCTGATTTGCTAACACAGTTTCCTATAATGGGAACTGTTAACAGGATCGTAAACCTCCATTGCAAGTTACATTTATGGACTTAATTCTGCTTTCCATAAAACGTCCAAATTTAGAAATAATTGGTGCTGAATTAGAACTTGTCATCGGGAATGCAGACACGTTGTTATCAGACATTTTATGCTGAAGGAGGTTTACATTATACCGTGTAAAGGAAAATCATTTCCATATTCTTTCTTTCCACCCAATTATTAATGCACCATTTGCAGTCACATAATAACAGTGAGTTAAGTATATGTAAAGGCATGGGCCACATGCATCACAGCTCCCATAATACAAAAAAGGTAAGGGCCACATGCGTCACAGCTCCCATAATACAAAAAAGGTAAGGGCCACCGATGCCACTGCTCCCATAATACGAAAAAGGCATTATCCGCTGACATCACTGCTTCTATCATCCCAAAAAGGCATGCACCACTGACATCACGGCTCCTATAATACCGAATAGGCATGCACCACTGACATCACGGCTTCTATCATCCCAAAAAGGCAACCATCGCACAACGAAAGTCGTGTGATGGTTGCAAGGTGTATGGGCAGCTTTAGAGGGATTCTGCTCAGCTCCTACTCCAGAAAAGCAGAGGGAATCTCCCCCATGTGGATAACGATTGATTGATTGATTGATTACAGGCATTTATGTGGCATCAACAATTTACGCAGTGCTTTACATACAATTCATTCACATCAATCCCTGCTCTCAGGGAGCTTACAATCTAAGGTCCCTATCTCTCATACATACAGGGCCAATTTGGGTAGGAGCCAATTAACCTTCTAGCAAGTCTCTGAATTGTGGGAGGAGACCGGAGTACCCGGTGGAAACCGACACAAGAACAGGGAGAAGATGCAAACTCCATGTAGATAGCGTCCTGGATGGGATTTATAAACGGCCAAGAAAAGAACCTGATGAAGGTTCTAACCCTTCCCCCGTTTTATCCAAATCTACAAGAAAACTAAAGATCATTTCCATCCAATCAATATAGTTCACCAACATATGTTTCTTTGATAAGCGAATGATTGACTGGAGAAACTTTCTGCAGACCACCGATCTTGTGTCTATGGGTATCGTTACTCTGCGCGGAAGTAAAGGCAGTAATATTCAATAATTATTGCGGCGCCATTACGCTGATACAAAGTTGATGCACTGCCTGGATAGATAATGTATGTTTTATTCAGATGTCACTCCTCACTGCCCGCACGCCGCACAAGACATAGACACTGGCATGAAAAATAAACTAATAACAGATGGAAAAAAGAACAGCAGCTAGGAGAAAGTTTCCTGAGTGCGTACGAGTAAACTTCAAAATTAAAATAAACCGCCACTGGTGCGCGGAATAAATAGTCTGCCGCTAATTTAAGTGAGGTCTAAGTAAATAGTTTTATTAGCAGCACATTTGAGGCAAGAAGTAATTTCATGGGCTGCAGAGACGGAGGATTGTTGGGGGAATGGCGTTAAATTGCTCTCTCTCTCAAACAGCAGGACGAATTGTAGGAGACCACGAGATGGCGGCGGGGAAAGATGCCAAAAGTGATAATAATCCATAGCTGGCTCCGATACAGAATATCAATAGTGATCGCTGGGCACAGCGGAGGGTCACCGGGAGGGTTCCAGGAACAAACAATGGAGACTGTAACTGAAAGGTCTCTTCCTTGGCCGGTGCTGCAACAAGTCTAGATACCTCCAGTGAAAGTATTTGGCATATCATTTACAAAGACCAACAATGTTTCCAAAATGGAGCTCTATAGACTTCATAGGCAAAAATTGTCAAAGGCAAAATAAATCATCGGTCATAGTTAGAATTCCAAACATTTCCAGAAATCGGTCTGTAAGTTGCAGTATTAGCACACTTCCCCCACAGTCCACTCTGGAGCCAACTGGTGGTCAAGGAAATCCTCAAAGGTTTTCATGAAGTCCATGTAGTTCATGTAGTCCCATGTAGTCCATGTAGTCCCATGTAGTACAATAGAACCTTTTTAAAGGACGCATTCACATTTACAAACATTTCCAGAAATCGGTCTGTAAGTTGCAGTATTAGCACACTTCCACCACACATTCATTCTGGAGCCAACTGGTAGTCAAGGAAATCCTCAAAGGTTTTCATGAAGTCCATGTAGTCCCATGTAGTCCAATAGAACCTTCTTAAAGGACGTATTCACATTTAGAAACATTTCCAGAAATCGGTCTGTAAGTTGCAGTATTAGCACACTTCCACCACAGTCCACTCTGGAGCCAACTGGTGGTCAAGGAAATCCCCAAAGGTTTTCATGAAGTCCATGAAGTCCCATGTAGTTCATGTAGTCCCATGTAGTACAATAGAACCTTTTTAAAGGGCGTATTCACATTTACAAACATTTCCAGAAATCAGTCTGTAGGTTGCTGTGTTAGCACACTTCCCCCACAGTCCACTCTGGAGCCAACTGGTGGTCAAGAAAATCCTCAAAAGTTTTCATGAAGTCCATGTAGTCCATGTAGTACAGTAGAACCTTCTTAAAGAACATATTCACATTCCATTGTATATCCCACAAATGTCAGCATAGTGGGTGGAGTCATGCAAATCATTCCTTTATGCCTCTTGGCTGCACATCCGGAATTGCTAATGTATATGAAGCATACAACCTAGAATTCAAGCCATTTGTTCCAAACTGCATACAGCTATTCCAGGCTTGTTGGCCATCATCAGTGCAGTGCACTTAAAGACAATATCAAGTCAATAGAGAGAGTGTGAACAAAACTCTAGATGCTGAGAAGCAGCAAGTAAATTAGCTGGTACTGGAGCTTTAGGGGGTGTCCTGGTGTAGTTCCCCTAACTAGTGTGGACTCTATCTTGTTCTGTACCAATGGTGGACTACCCTTGGGAATGGGCTAGTGCCCGAGAAAAGAAGCAAGACCATTGCCGACAAGAGTTAGCGGGCTGTTTGGACTGCCAGGGTCCCGTTTGGGCTAAGCTGGGTCACTTGCCGAGTTGTCCCAGAGAAGGTGATGTCAATGTGCCATCTTGTCTTGAATTGTATTGTGATTGTAATGTCTTCCTTATATTGTAAAGCGCTGTGCAAACTGTTGGCGCTACATACATCCTGTATAATAACAATAATAATAATAATGTGAGTCACAGGAACCCTGCCAGCCACATGCTAAAGTCAGGCTAGCCGATGCTGACAGAGGAATAGTGCCACCTATGGAACATGGTATGTAAAGAGCTATGGTGCACTACACGTGAGAGTTCCTCCGCTATACCACAGAGGTTGCAAGCTAGCTGTACGTGTTGGATTCACTGTAAACCGCATTATACCACCTGCCTGCCATCAAATCCCATCGCCGGCACCTTCCACTTGTGATATATTCCAGGTACATTCATGATAAGCCAGTGTCCTCCCCACGCCATCGGCAGAGTGACAGATCCGAGCGCTGTAAATCCTTGTGGGGAAAAAAAAATCGAGGATAATTGCGCTTGAATACTTTCCAACAGATGCACTCAGGCACAGAAAATATATTGATGAGCCTTTAAAAATATGGCCATCCATGAATAATTCTAGCTGACATTTATTGTGATCTGATTAAAACCCTTGTCCTTCTCCGACTTTTAATGTGCATATAATGTTTTAATCCATATTAATTTAGTTGTACCTCGGCGTGAGCTGCTATGGGCCTGCGCCGACATCCTTACGGCGTGAGCCTTTAATCCCATCTGTCATTAGATCGGGAAGCCCGCCACTTGTGTGTTCAGTTTCACAGGGAATTATCAATACCGTCCGCGACGCGGAGAAGTATGACATATGGCTGAACAGAGCTGTGACTGGTAAAAGATATTCCATCAGCACACTGCACGCTACTGACAAAGTGTATATGGTAAGGCATGCCAGGGAAACAATCAACGTAACGAACGGTATTAATTACGTCTCTTGTTCGTTAATGCATTGTACACATTTGTGTTGTTCTGATAAGTTTCATAGAGAACACTAAGACTCCTATCCATGTTACTGAATGTCCATACCAAGGTACAGACATGAAGGGGAGGAAGATTCTGCTGGAGCCAGAGCATTGCACCCGTGATCCACCGGTTTACTGGTTCCAATGCAAAAAAATTATGAACACACGTTTTTCTTTTACTAAAAGTTGGACTTTCCCTTTAAAGAAGAATTATGAGGTGAGTGATTTTCACTCAGCCTCATTATCTGAGCCGACCTGTGACAATGAAACTGTCACAGGTCGGCTCAGTAGATCGGGAAGTGAGCGAACACATACCGTCACTCGCTGGCTTCTCGATCTATCCCTGCAGAGAGCCGTGACTGTCACTCAAGGCTCCCTGCAGGGATCCCCCCCCTCCGCTGTCCGATCCTCCAGCGCTGACTGGCGGAAGGGACGGGGGAGGGGGCGTTCACAGCTGGCTCTGCCTCTTGATAGGCAGAGCCAGCTATCACTCACACAGCTGGGTGGAAACAGACAGCATTGTCCATATACCGCGAGCTATACTGAGCTTTAGGACCCTTAGGAGAACTATGGGGAAAAGCCCTGACCCCATAGTTCTCCTTTAAGCACTACAGCTCAGTTGCTGATATACCCCCAACTTGCTGCCCCGGACAATAAAGGAGCATCAGCACACTTATAAGGTCCTCATTCTGCTTTGACCCCCCTGTCAGCAAGCTCCAAGACTTAAGCTGGCCATACACTTAGGGGATGATTTATAACTTTTTCACCCAGCCATAACCTGTGCAACTGCCATTCACACAAGATTCCCGCCAGTAGATGGAGCCGTGGAGTGTAGACATTTTCTGTGCTCCTCAGCTCCATCTAGTGTTGAATATTTTTATGATTTTTGGAGATGATTGTGACCGATATTTCCCACCTGGACTGTTTGCAAGGCAGACATTTTGAATGCATAGGGGTTCATTTATAAAATAATATAGGAAATTACTGTACTCGTCAGTCAGTGCAATTCATCTAGGGACGTTATTGCTGTGCGAACGCCGGGCAGAACGTTTAAAAATGAACCCATATATTATTGTTTCCATATGTTTATCTGTATAAACGTGGCATACAAATTGGCTCACCCGTGATGAGGTTAAAGTGAACATGTCGGCACAGCAATTCAGGAAATAATCTCTCTGGCTTGTTTTTGCAGGATCTCGAGTTGTCATCCCAATTCCAGCTTTACTAACTGTATGCAGCCATTCTGAAAAGCCTTAAGTCCCATCCTTAATGCATGGCGCACATGAGTGACTCACAAGGCATTGAGTCTAAAGATGAAGACGACAGCCCTGGAGCCTTTAACTTTACAAGCATATCAGCAATGGCAGCTCCCATATGCCTATCCTGACAGATTCCCTTTAAGACAATAAATTCAATACTTTATGTCACAGTGATGTGACAGACTGGTCCAGATTGTGGCTTAGTGCCCGAAATGGCTGCCACCATTGTGCTTATGGCTAAGTGACAAGCCAGATTTAATTGAACCAGGCAGTGCAGTGCATGCTAAATGTATATTATGTGACCACAAAACTGGTGGACACCTATATGAGCTTGTTGGATGTTCCATTCCAAATCCACGGGTATCAGTATGTAGTTAGCCACCGTTTGCAGCTAAAACAGCCTCCACTGTTTTGGGAAGGCTTTCCACAAGATTTTGGAGTGAAAATTAGTGCCCATCTGAGCATTTGTAAGGTCAGGTACTGATGTAGAACCAGAAGACCTGACTCATGATCTGCAATCCAATTCATCCCAAAGGTGTTAAGTAGGGTTAAGGTCAGGGATCTCTGCGGGACACTCAAGTTCCTCCACACCAAACTCATCAAACCATGTCTTTATGGAGCTGCCTTTATACACAGTGGCACTGTCATGCTGGAACAGAAAAGGGCCTTCACCAAACTGTTACCACAAGGTTGGAACACATAATTGGCTAAATGTCTTTGTATATGGCAGCATTAACAGCTCCCTTACTGAAAGCACCTTGACTCAATCATTTGGAGGCATGTCCACATATATTTGGGCATATAGGTAGGTGTAGTGGTCAGAAGTACTTTAGCCATATAGTGTATATTTCAACAATTAGTCTAGACTCTATACCTTTGGTGCTTCTTTGACAGGCATAGAAGGACTTTGCATTGTGCTTTGCGGGGAATTTTCATGAAAATCTGCACTTTGGCTACAAGTCAGGATTGGCACATAGCACGCCATTCTGTGTTCCCGAAGGCACAGCAGCAGTTTTGCAAAGTAATATTTCTTTACCTGGCAGACAATAGAGACGGATGTGATTTTTGCACTCAAAGGGCCTAACAATAGTTGAACCCCCCAAAAAAAGGTTGAATTAAAATAGACACATTATGAAAGGTGGATTTCCGGGATATCAATACACACACATACTATATACACATGTCCGGCCTTGGGAGTTTATTTAGGATCAGGGGATCCTTTGTTGTTGCTCCAACAATTACCTCAAATTTCCTGTTTCAGAAGATTTAACCTTTGAACTTCCCTAGTCAATATAATTTCTGGCACAATGTAGTCAGACACCGAACGTTGGGCAGGTTATTTTATTTACATGTGTAGTTTACTACTAAATGGAATACAGCAATCAATGGGGATAGACCATAGACCTAGCAATCTTATGTAGCGCTACCCCCGCAAGGGCCGCTGTAATATACGGGCCTTCTGAACCTCGTTTGCATAGCTTTTTGCTATGCAAATGGTTTATAAATCACCCCCTAAGTCTATGGCCAGCTTTTGTTATGCCCCTGAAAGTGTGAATTTAGTATTTTATTTTAAAAAAGGCAATTCTTCCTGATACACAGTGCTTTAACAAACTAAATTTTATTCGGACAATGCCCCAATGGGATACAGAGAGCAAAAAAAGAAAAGGGGGACTGACTGGTGTTTTAAAACCCTAACCCTAACCCCTAACCATCCTCACCCAACTCTAAAACTGAAGAGAAATGTATTTACATATAGACTTTACTGCACCACGTCTATCAATCAGACAAGTTGTGCGGGAAACAAAACAGTCCCAGAGGACATGGGCCACTCTCCCCACTAATTGCTCTTAGGGTCGATCCTGTCCCTGGTGACAACTTACCAGCAACTGATAAGAAATAGAAAAAAAGTGTTGGACCTTCAAGGTTTGTACTCTCAGTGTGGCTGACCACTGTCCTCTTGGTTCTTGGTGTTAGATTGCAGGATTGTGAACTGAAGTGCCACACTTCGTTCTACATCTTTTGTCAATGAAGGGTTGAGGGGACAGTAAAGAAACAGCCAATGCTTTTTGGGAGCTCATACAAATGCCACCTTGATCAGGGCTTACTAAGGGATAACACGTATCAAAGACTGTGATGGCTTAAAATTGGATACAATTTTGTCCAGTGTGTGAGAATCCATAGAGCTCACCATTAGCTAATTTGGCAAGAGTAGCAAGATGTCTTCCCATCACTGGAGTAAGTGGTTCCCTAGCCTTAAAGTGACATTAAACCCTCAGATTTTTTAACATAAAACAATACTGTAATGTGTGCCTTACTGTAATCCATGGTTGTTTCCCTTCTCTTTGCTGCTCTTCCTTTTAAATCTGTATCTCTTCTCATGCTGGGCAGAACTTGTTTTGCAGCAGACTGCCTTGTCTCTGGAATGGATACATGGTGCCTGTGTGTACGTTTGCAACCTGAGCCAGCACTACAGGAAGAGGCACCCAGCTGCAAAGGGAAGTTCTCCCCAAGCATGAGAAGAGATACATATTTCAAAGAAAGAGCAGCAAAGAGAAGGGAAACTACCATGGATTACAGTAAGGCGCACATTACAGTATTGGTTTATGTTAAAAAATATGAGGGTTTAATGTCACTTTAAGGAGACATCTTCTAGAGCAGGGGTAGACATTTCAGCCACAAATACCCTCATATCTATGGCCTCTATGCGTCATGTGACTGTCATGTCTCATGGGACTTGTAGTTTGACCACAGCTGGAGTGCGGAGATTGCCTACCCCTGGACTAGACTATGGCCAGCAGAACATGGAAAGTCTCGACTGGTAAAGAAAAGTAGAAAAGGAAAACTAAGAGAAGGTCATACTTATATCTTACCATGTTTTATATTTGTGAAAACACAACCGACGAAAAGAGCAGCAAATATCATTAGCCTGTCTGACTTTTTCATTTATCAGTAGAAGGAAGAAACTGATTGACAGCAAAGAAAGAGACTAGCTGGGAATGGAAAATCTCAATTTGCATCTTTAAAGAGTTGTGACCAAACCCGGACCCGCCTGCGCTGCTCCCGCTGTATGCAGTATTGATGTACAGCTATCAGCGAGCGCACAAAAGGTAGAACCATTTATGCTGAACGTTAGTATAGCAGATAACACACAAATGCTTTGTATCTCCAATCTTTTTCAGCGTCACACAGATATAGATGATAGCATACAGCGGTATGGAGGTCGGTCGCAGTGACTTTTCTTTTTAAGAAAGCATATGAACGTGAATCAATACATGTCTCCACATAGATCCTGCTTAAAGGGGACCTGTCAGGATAGAAATAAGTCAGCAGCCAGTGCTGAGCTCTCTTTGAAAGGGTAGGTTCCAGAATTGTCTTCCTGATCCTTAGTGAGTCAATGACCCGTGGTAGGCATGTGATCCACATGTGTGTTCTTGGTCAATGATTCATGATGGTCCCTGAGCTTGCATTCTCCAGAGTGCTCATTAACACGTTTGACGGCAGCATTCGTGTCATCAGTTAGGTGTGGTTTAGCAAGTGCTCAGTGTGCAAAATAAAGGTAACCAGTACAATCACAATACAATTTAATACAGGGGATTAGGAGAGCCCTGCTCGTGAGAGCTTACAATTTAAATGGGAAGAGGCAAGTGATACAAAAGGTAATAATGTTGTTGGTATGATTTAATGGAGGATGTAAAAGTTAATATGTTAGGTAGAGGTGGGATAGGATTCCCTGAAGAGATGAGTTTTCAGGAATTGCCTAAAGGTGGACAGATTAGGAGATAGCCGGACAAATCAGGGTAGGAGGTTCCATAGGATGAGAAAGGTTCTGGCGAAGCTCTTGAGACATGCATTGAAGAAGAAGGAATGAGTATTAAGGCTTTGTTTCATTTTTCTAAATGGTGAAAGGGTCACTTTAAAAGGTCTTCACCCACTGGAGACAGAAGGTGACACCCAAGATGGCACCCTGCATCACTTTCTCCCAAAACAGGGAGGGTTATCATTGGTGAAAATTTTATTACACTACTTTCTCAGCTTCCATAGGGACATGCAGAGGCATATCGGCAACAAATTGTGCCCCTGGTGTCCCCCCCAGCTTTTGACCCCCAGCGACATCACTGGTTGCCAGGAGCTGGGCAGGACACCAGCCAAAGCATCCCAGATTGCTAAGGGCTGCATGGGAAGATGTGTAAGGGCCGTACACGTCTCCCCACCCAGCTCTTAGCAACCTGGGACGCTCTGGCCAGCGTCCCGCCCACGTACAAGTCTCCCCACCCAGCTCTTAGCAACCTGGGATGCTCTGGCCAGCGTCTCACCCAGCTCCTGGCAACCAGTGCTGGTCATGTCTCCCGCCATCGGAGGTAAGCACAACGCCTAGGAATCGAGTACAGAGAGAAGTATTGCACCTAATTTTTCATATCTGATGATGACATAAAAGGGATAGTTTTTTCAAAGACAATATCAGAATCAATCACAGAATCAATATTAAAGCAGACCTTGTACTCAACGCATGGTCTGTTTTTTAAGTGTATCCTCCTCCCCCTTCCTAGAAGCCATCACGCAAGAATACAAGATTTTCTACTTAGTTTTTCTCCATGTTTTTTTTTTGGAGCAGGGGGTGATGTCATCCTCTTGCCGACAAAATCCCATAAATGATGGCTCCCCAACTGTGACATCACAATGCAGGGAGCATCTTCTCAGCGAGATCTGGAGAACTCTACATGCCCCAGATCTCTCCAGAAGAAGGATGACGTCACCCTCGCCTAGGCTCTTCAGCCATTGAAAGGTAAGAAAATTATGTAATCCCTCCCCCCCTCTGCAGGTTTTTTTTAATGCTGAAACTTCCTTTTAGAAAGGGGCAAGAGGCAGTATGTCGCATCAACATGCAGGGAACATCTTCTCAGCAAGATCCGGAGAACTTTACATTCACCAGATTTCTCCAGAAGAAGGATGACGTCACCCTCGCCTAGGTCCTTTGGCTGGAATCCACGGAAAGGTAAGAAAATTATATAACCCCCCGACACACACACACACACACAAACCACCGCCACAGGTTTCTTTTTTTTTTTTTAAGTGCACCTTGCATTTTAGATTCAAAGTCTGCTTTAATAAGCGGTCAACTGAGCTACAGGGGCTCCCCTCAGGATGGTGTCCTTTGTGACCACATGGCACATAGAAGCCCATCGCACTCCTGATCGATGAAAAACCCACACGGGTCACACATCGAGTCCAGCAATGCTCACATATCAACACGTCCTGCTATTAAAATAAATGGGACTGAAAGACTTTCCACAAATCTGGTGTATGTCCGTGAAATAACCCCCATACTGAAAGTTATAATAGTTTCATTATCCCACCTGGGGTGACCATCTGTAGGACATTCTCTGCAGATTATCAGTCTCTGCTTCCTCTGGATTCCTGAGGATTTACAGACAGCCTCACGGTGATGATGATACGCTCACTGTGCATGATGATACGCTTTTGTCTGCGCCGAGTCTATAAGTGTCAGTAACTGATTCCATCCCACACCCCAGAGAGAGACACCGCCAGCATAGATGTCCTCCAATTCAGCTTCATGTATGTCACTTGACCTTTTTTTATAGTGTACAGCACACTACTACGCCGATACTATCAGACAAAGAGAAAGCCACCAAATTGGAATTTAGCCGTTGCTGGCCTGTGTTTGGTAAACTGAAATGTGACTGGTTTCAATAAGCTTGAATATGGAAGTAAATGGGATATATCCAATCTGCATTGACCTCCTCCCTTGGTCAACTAATAACCTCACATGGCTTCCAATACCATCTCTTTGCCGATGACACTTTATGACAATTTATCTTTCTACTCCACAACTCTCCCCCTCAGTGTCCTTGCGTGTCACTAATCTACTAAATGACATATCAGTCTGGATGTCACAACATTTCTTAAAACTCTTTCAAAAACTGAGCTAATCTGCAGATGACATGATGGAAGGGCACCCAAACAAAATGGCTAAACATTGGCCAATCATTGAGCGCTAGAGGAATTTCCTATGCTCATCAGTGCCATGCCTATGCTCATCAGTGCCATCTTTATCTAGGCAACCGCCTAGATAAAATAATTTAAAGGAAAAGTCCTCGTTTTACAAAAAATAATAAATGCACACACATTAGTAAATGAAAAAATAAGCATTGATTAGATTTTTGCATTTGAGCCTGCAAAGCATTGCAGACGTGTTCAGTGGATGCCGGGTGCAAAGCTCAGACTCATGCAGACTCTTTCCCCAGTCCCTGGCTGTACCAAGGTATGGACCTTCAGCTAAGGGTCAGGAGGAAGTCTGAATGAACTACAAATGCATTGGCATCACCACACTTGTATCCCAATCCGAACTACAAGTGCTGCGGTGGCAGGCGGGACTTGTAGGTTATGCATTCGCAGATCTTGTGAATGGATGATATGGGCGTATGGGTGGAGCCACGCACAGCCGTACCAAATTCAAAAAGGGAAACAAGCCTACGGGGAGAAGATCCCCACATTTGGGTAATTGGGGAGGGGGGAGCAGTTTGGGGTAGGGAGGCTTTTTTCATGTGACCATATTTCATGTTGCAACCCAAATATGACTGTAATATGGAACAAGTTCGGAGAAGTAGACCTTAGGCGTGTGCAGCCTATTGCATTGGGGTGTGCACACAAATGT
The DNA here is from genome assembly GCF_000935625.1 of Nanorana parkeri. NCBI lineage: Eukaryota > Metazoa > Chordata > Amphibia > Anura > Dicroglossidae > Nanorana > Nanorana parkeri. The sequence goes on from NW_017306273.1 coordinate 5,161,112, forward strand.
ACACATATACAGGCATATATATGTATGTAT
>NW_017306273.1:5161223-5182776 GCF_000935625.1 Nanorana parkeri
TATATATATATATATATATATATACAGTATATACATACATACACACGCCTGAGGCATCCCGGATTCCCATCTCTTCAACTGTCCCTTACCTCTTCCAGCAGGGGTGCAGTAATGACATAGGTAGCTTGGCAGGTGGTCATGTGACCACCCACCCAGCTTCCTGATTGGTTGGGAAGCCTGGGAAGCTGCAGCCAAACTCCCTTGCAGCTTTCCAGGCACCAAGGACTGCGGCTGTCATATGAGGAATGTAAGTAGCAAGTGCTGCTGTGCCCTGTATTGTTGAGCCAGTCACAAAAAGATCTTTGTGATCCCTACACCGGCTCAGTGTCTAAAAACACGGTGCCTGCTGTTGTAGTTTCAGTGCTGCACTGGGGGTGATTAGGATGTGCCCAGGCACACCCGGAACACCCTGTGCACATGCCTATGAAGTAGACATAGCCCTTAAATGGAAGTTCTATATGACTTAATTCAAAATTAAACCTATGAGGAATTATTGAGCAGGCATGGGCAGTGCCCATGGGCAATAGTCTATACCAGTTTGGGAAGGCTGCCACCCTTAAGCTGGCCATACACTGCCCAAATTTTGGCCAACCGCTCCCACTCCCCATTGAGGATAGTAATCAATAGATTCCTCTCATTTAGCCTGTGGGGCTGAACAAGAGAAATTCATAGAGTGTATGGCCAGCTTTAGGAAGAAGTTAGTAAGCATGTGGGTTAGTGGGAGTCTACCTTAGATTAGTGGGTTGGGTTTAAGTAGTTATCTTTTAAATCAAAATCAGTTTCCAAGATTGCCCCAACAGGAAACGTTCCCAATGCATTCGAGAATTGTTTCCCCATTTCAGGCCTGCCAGGTATAAGATGGCGAGGTGGCATGGCCACCTGCAGCAAGAGAAATTCACATTTCTTGTACCTGCACCCAGCCCTCAGAAGCACGATGGTGGTATACATGGTAGACTTCCCAAAGGGATGCAGTTTTTAGAAACTGGACATGGACGTGTTCTGAGAGCATTATAGCAGCATATAGTACTCAGCGGATTTGGTCTTCAATGATCCATCCTAAGTATGAATTACCTAATAATACAGAATCTCTGGTGAACCGACAGAGCTGACAGCCAGTGTAAACTCCGTCCCTTCACACAATATGAGTTTCATACACTGTGTATAGTGTGTGTGTATAGGCAGCCGCTCTGCGGGGCTCCTCTGAGAAACCCTTCCAGAGATGAAACCAGGACAAGTGTTTCCAGCAGACTCCCCACATTTCAGACGCTCACAGTGGGGTTCTCCGTGTAAAATTCGAGCAATAAAACTTTGCTGTCCTTTTGTGTCGGATGAGAAATGTGAGAAAGAGTTATACGGCTATTTTACACAATATCGTTGTCCACAGAGGGGGACACTAAACCAAAAGTGACATTTTAACTGCTGAGAGTCAGAGAAGTGCTCAGACCCTGATCCCGGGAAACCTTATAAAGGAATAGCTCAAAACATAAGAAGGTGTATTTATTATATAAAGCGGAACTCCGGGAAAAAGGTTTTTCACTGTAAGGAGAAGTCACCTTTAATGATGCGTATCCTTGGCTTGCATTGAAAAAATGCTACTTCCATTGACCACAGATAGTACAGCCAGCGCTATTCTTCTGGTGCTGCAATAGTATAGCTAGGACTCTCATATACACAAGTCGTAATGTCCATTGGCCTCCCCTTTTGCCCATTGGCAGAATGCCTTGTATTCCATAAATGGTCCAGATAAGGCAAGGTGTTCTGTGAATGGGCAAATGGATGGGAAGGACAGACAAATTACACCACGTGGCATGTGTGTATGAGAACCACAGCTCAATCGACTTTTGTCTAAAAAGTCCATCCGAAAAAGTCTCAGCCAGGGGGACTCAGGGCTTCATTATTTCATCCAGGCATTGTTGTGGTGCACCAGTTCACATCAATCCCTTTTTGTCAGTGATCTGTTGATCTGGGAACCCCAGCTGGTCATGCAGTAGAGGAATTCCTAGACACACCCACTGCTGGCTCAATGGTGTTCCTCAAATGCTGCATCAAAGTATTGGTACTAAGAAGTTCTTTGACCCATCAGTAAGATTCAAACCTGGCTTTGGTGACAACCGGATTTGCGATACATCAAGCAGGGCAAGAGGAAGTTGCAAGGCACAGATTGTAGAAGAAGATAGACCCTCCCCACATGTGAGGAGCTCTCTGGCATCTAGCATCAGTGATTTACATAGAACTCATAATAATCATCAAGTGGATTTTGTATCTTTAACACAGTTCCCAGACAACAGTATCAGATTACAGGCTGGTTTCACTTACTTTAGTCCCTTCTCACCGTAACCTGTATGGGTATACTGTCCCATTGGGTCCCAAGCCCTTCTCCATTGAAGCCATGGTTTCCATACATTGTGCTGATGAAGCCTGAACCAGCTGTATGCCTGTTGGAATAAATAGCTCTATAACAGGGATAGGCAACTTTGGTTGCGGTTTGGTGCATCTACCGTACAAATCCCGTCACACCTCTGGGAGTCATGCCTGTGGCTGTCAGAGTCTTGCAATGCCTCATGGGACTTGTAGGTCCGAAACATCTGGAGTACCAAGGTTGCCTACCCCTGCTTCATAATATTAGGCTATATTTGCACTATAAAGCAGAAATCACAGGGCCCCATAGCAAAATTTTGTATGGGGTCCTGTGATTTCTAGTTACACCCCTTGCAGAGCCCACCTGAGATCCCAAACAGCCCACATGAGAGTGACCCTTCAGAGCCCACTATAGGCTCTCTATGGTGGGCTCTGCAGGGTTTCAGGTGGGCTGCACACCTCTTACCTGTCAGCCTCGATTCACTGTCCGCCTCCATGGTCGCTGGCAGGCCCCGTCTCCGCCTCCTCTTCCATCGTTCGGCCTGCCTCCTCCTCCGCTTCTGACGCCGGGCCCAGCCTTCCTCCTCCACAGCAGCTGGCTGTCACTGGCTCAGCAGCGGCTGTAAGGAGGAACACACCGCTGCACAGATCACTGACAGGTTGTCGGTGATCTAACAGCGGCGCGTTCCTCCTCACACCCGCCAGTGACAGCCAGCAGCCTGAGATGCCATAGCGACCCAGGTGGCCCGCACGGCATCAGGGGGATGTACTGGCCGGGCCCTCCTGTGCCCCGGGCCCCATAGCGGCTGCCTGGGTCGCTATGGCGATTGTTACGCCACTGCACCAGCGGTTCTGGTTGTGCATCTGGCTGATGGAGCATAATGGGATGATTCGCATGGCTCCACCCACTGTCTTGAAATTAGGAATTCTTATTTTTGGGATATGTGATGGAATTATTTTTGGGATATGTGATGGAATGTGACATGTGAACACCTTCTGTACTAATTGCTCCCTGAAATTGCTCTTTGAGACGACTCAACTTTGAAAGTCCACCACCGGGAAATCTTCAATAATAATATCAATGCCGCTAATCATGACACGGCTTCGGTCTGGATTAGTGAGATATCACGCGTGGTCTCAGCAGCCTTTTCTAATCGCACACGTTATCAGTCAATAGCGCTAGTTACACAGCAGATTTAATATATGATCAATACTATTGATTGGAAGCCAGATACTTTGCTCCAGAGGCAGAGGGCGGAGATCACCACGCTTGTCCCCAAATAGAGGCCAATGGCATGTGACACTCAGCGTCTAGAAGCAACGTCCCAAAGCTCTCCAGTTCCCTCAGGGGCTCTTTAGAGCTGCAAAAGTTCTTTTATCTCCTTTTAGCTTTATTTGATTATTATGGATGTTTGAGCAAACTTTGTACTGGCTGAAATCATAAATCATCCTGGAATTCCTCTAAAACGAGATCTATGAAAGTATGGAAGCAGCTAGGTATTTCTGACCTTCATTGGAGAAGTAGGGGAGGCACCATTGCTGTCCTACTTCTAGAAATGCTTGGTGCCTGGGCGTGCCTGGCTTCAATACATTTTAAAGAGGACCTGTACGGTGAAAGCTGTGGCCAACAAAGGCAGCAGAGGGCTAAGGACTAGTCACCAGTATTGCCTGTGGGCTCCTTGCAGCTGATCGTTCTCCATTATTGACTGACGATGCCTTGCCTCTGTGTGGAGGCCGCCATTAAAGTAGAGGCAGAGCTTTGATTCGTCATGTCAGACCCACCTCCATTGTGACTGGTGATCTGATCTAAACGGTGAAGGACTATTTAGAAAGTAGCAGGAAGGATGGAGGAAGCACAGATTCACAGAATGAAGGAAGCAGAAGCAGGGAGATCTTTGCACTGCAGCTCTTCAGGTACAGATTCCCCTCCAGCAAGGAGAACAGTGAGCAGCACAGGAGAGACCAAACCAGGTCCCCAATAGACTTGGGGTTGGACTATACTAACACTGGACCTGTGGCTTAAAGCAAATATTGTCCTAATACAAGAGTCATGTGTATTCTTCCTTTAATCTTGGTGAGCTTTGTGTATTTCTTCCAGATCTGTCCAGTAATCCAGTGTACCACCTGGAGCTTCCTGTAATAAAGACCGCACATCCGCCCCCTCCTATAATAAAGACCAGTCACTGCAGCTCTCTCTCCTTGTGCAGACTGACTGGTCTTGTATCCAATCCCTCCTGTAATAAAGACCGGGCACTGCTGCTCTCTCTCCTTGTGCAGGGTGACTGGTCTTGTCTCTGCCCCCTCCTGTAATAAAGCCCAGTCACTGCTGCCCTCCCTCTCTCTTTGTGCAGGGTGATTGGGCTTGCTGTGTCCCTCCCACAGCTCTACTCTCTGCACAGGCTATGTGCAGCACAGTGATGATGTCACTGCTACATTTACAAGGTGATATCCAGGTTTGCAAAGGCATTTGGTGCACACAAGGCTGATTTATACCCTGTGTGGCTATTGAGGAATAGATCTGAGCCTGGAGTTCAATTTCAATTGGTGACCCTGTAGATAAGAGCGTTGCTTGTCGCAAAGCCGTATTTTGTCATTTAATAAACAGGAAATGGAAGCGCTCCCGAGGTTGTTCTACGGAATGATACAATCTCCTGTCACCCCCCCTGTTTCTCCGCTGGTAAAGCGGCTCTGGATGGGTAATATTTCCTCCTCTCCAGGCAGAGGGGGGGGACCTGCAGACACTTCTGTAATGTGACTTTATGGGTCCACACCGCGTGTCTCTCCTGTGGAATATTAACGGACGTGTTAGGAAAGTGATTTACAAGTCTCACACACCACGGCTGTTGTAATTCACAGCATAAATGACAAGGTTAATATTAAAGTCAAAAGGTTTTTAGATGCTGATGATATCACGTGCAATAGATGCTGCTTCTTGAGGTTTAGAAGTATCAATTTCCTGCAGAATCAGTGAGCACTGGTCCTGACTTCCTGTTGTAGGGTGACTCCTTTCCCTTGCAGGGTCCCTTGCAGGGTCCCTTGCAGGGTCCCTTGAGCCACCCTTGTGTGTGCTAGTAAGCTGTGTGTGCAGGGCCGGATTTCCCGAGGCCAGGCCTTGGTGCGTCAGGGAGCAGAGGGGCAGCAGGGGAATTTCCCGACGCCCGGGGCATGAAGTTCCAGGTGCCGGGCGGGTAGTTGTTTTCTACATTTGGGCAGCAGGGAAGCCGCTTGTATGTTTACAGTGATCTCAGCGATGTCGCTGAGATCACTTCTAATAACACTGTAGCCGGTCCGTCCTCCCACCGCCCCTCCCCCTGCACCTACCTCTCCCCACGCTAGCTCCGTCCTCCCACCGCCATGTATCTCTTCTCGCCGGCTGGAGATCTTCAGGATGGAGAGTGGGGAGCAGAGCGATGAACGGCCGTTCTCCTCTCTGCCCTGTGTATACAGTGAGATGGAAAAGCTGCACTCGCAGCCTTCCCCTCAACTGTCACAGGAGCGCCAGCACTACTGACTACATACGGAGCACATAGGAGCACCCAGGCTGGGTGTCACTTGGAGCGGCCGCCACATGTAATGACGTCACTTAAAGGAGAACTATGGGGTTAAGGCTTTTCCGTATAGTTCTCCTTAGGGTTACGGGAGGACACAAACTACTGCTCGCGGTATACTGAGACGCCGCAGCTGAAGCGGATCCCGACAATTGTGCCGGGATCCGCCCAGCTGCGTGACTGACAGCTAGCTCTGCCTATCTAAAGGCAGAGCCAGCTGTACCCGCCCCCTCCCCCGTCCGTTCCACCAGTCAGCGCTGAAAAGCACTCACCTCATAGTTCTCCTGTAACTGCCGGCAGCCATCTTGGTGATGGTGAGGGGACGAGAGGAGGGGACGGATAAGGTATGCCTCCAGGTCCCCTCCTCTATCATAGGCTGTCGGGCTCTTGGTCCATGCCCAAGTGCCTGACTTTTGAGAGGGGGTGACACCAAAATGACTTACAGTATTTTTATACCACCCCCTCTAATGGTGTCACTCGGTGCAGGCCACACCCCCCGCACCCCACTTGTGACGCCACCGGCCCTTGGGACACAAGTTGGGCACCAGGTTTCTACCCTCTCCTAACCTAAAGGTTTTGGTTGAAGCTGGACTTTAATGCAAATTTAATGAAAGCAAGAATAAATCACTTTATAGTGCCAGTCATATGGAAATATTGGTTCCGTAAACGTGTATAAATTTCTCCTACTTTCTCACTAGGTGGCAGCACAATACACAGACACTGCTGATCTGCTATAGACGGGATTGATGGAGTTCAGAAAACATTATTGTATTACCTCAGTGGATGGATCTATGCCATGCAGTTTAATGGGTAAACTATATTGGACTGCTTGCACCTACGCATGTGCACAACCACGTATACTGCATGCATATGGAACAGTGTAAATTCCAGCCTGCGTTACCTATATCAGTAAGCCTCTGTTTACACTTGTGTGTCTGCATATTCATGCGTTTCTTAGTGTGCTTTTGTAGTGCATTTTTATGCATTTGTATGCACCTTGATGCATGTTTTTGTTGCACTGTAATATGTTTTTTACGCATTTTTATGCTTTTTTGTTTTGGCCAATGACAAGCAATATCTGCTCAAGTTGCAATACTGATGTTGCTAGGAGCTGGAGACTTGTTGTTATATGCAATAATGCACTACACATACAGGCATTTTTCATGCGCTGCCATTAAAGTCTATGGGGACAAAAATGAACTTTGTAGCACCAGCATCTTTTTCCAAGTCGCAGCGCACCACATGAATGGATTACAAACAGGGCCGGATTTACCATTAGGCAAAGAAGCCACAGAGTGGCCCCATGCAGGTACCTACTATGCCTAATTCCCAGTTTTATGTCTTGATACAACACCGGCAATAGCAAGAAGGGTGCATTCTGCACAAAATGCACCCTCCTGCTCCAAGACCAGCAGAAACCGCCAGCTTCTGCAAACGCAGGGGAAGGACCCTGTTGCTGCATAAGGTTGCCCTATAAAACGCCTGTCTGATGTGGACAGGCATTAAGGGCAGCCTTACGGAACATCGGGGTCCTTTTCTGCATATGTCAAAGCCATCGGGTCCCGCAGGTAATAGCGCCGACTCAGGCTAACCAGATTTCCATTCCTGCCTACAGACGCCCGAAATGGAAATCCGGCCCTGACCCCATAGCACATAATGGGATTACTGTTGCCGTGCATTGTTGGCGAGTGACAAAACAGCCAGGTGTAAATGGGGACCAAATTTTATATCAACACTTCTCTTCCCCCTGGATGCATCACTCACTACTTTATATTGCTCTAGTTCCCAGCATCCCCTTCTTGTGAAAGACCAAAAATCTTAAGCTGACCATACACTAACAAATCTTTTCTATTTAGCCTGCGGACTGAAAAGAATCTAACAATCTTCCATCCGCACTGAACAGCATGGATGGAGGAACCTATTCTTCCCTGCTGGCTATCGTATGCTGATAGCTGGACTTGCCGCTGTCAGTATACATTGCCAGTAACTTAAGGTGCCTGCAGTCACTGTTCACCCGAAAAACTTTGACCCGGCTCCTTCAACAAAACTCAATGGAGCAGTCAACTTTTGTCACCTTTCAGTCAGCCTCAAAGTGACATTAAACCCTCAGATTTTGTAACATAAAACAATACTGTAATGTGCGCCTTACTGTAATCCATGGTAGTTTCCCTTCTCTTTGCTGCTCTTCCTTTTAAATTTGTATCTGTCCTCATGCTGGGCAGAACTTCTATTTTGCAGCAGACTGCCTTGTCTCAGGAATGGATACACGGTGTCTGTGTATAGGTTTGTATAGGCTTGTAACCTGAGCCAGCACTACAGGAAGAGGCCCTGAGCTGAAAAGGGAAGTTCTCCCCAAGCATGAGAAGACATGAGGATTTAAAAGGAAGAGCAGCAAAGAGAAGGGAAACAACCATGGATTACAGTAAGGCGCACATTACAGTATTGGTTTATGTTAAAAAATCTGAGGGTTTAATGTCACTTTAAGCTCCCCATACACTGGTAGATTTTCATGCAAATGTTCATATGGAAAATGCCATCAGAGACTTGACGAATGTTGTTCAAAATTGCACTTTCACTAGTAGAATACAGGGATGTGCTGAAATTTGTGGCATAGTGGTTAGCACTTCTGCCTTGCAGCACTGGGGGCCCCTTGTTCAAATCCTGGCCATGTCACTATCTGCAAGGACTTTGCATGTTCTCCCTGAGCTTGCATGGGTTTACTCCGGATACTCCGGTTTCCTCCCACACTCCAAAGACATGCTGATTGGTTAATTAGCTCCTACGTTGGCCCTTTATGTGAGATAGGGACCTTCGATTGTAAGCTCCTTGAGGGTAGGGATTGATGTGAATGTGCAACTATGTAAAGTGCTGTGTAAATTGTCAGCGCTATATAAATACCTGTAATAAATAAATAATAATAAAAAAAAAAAGGCAAAAGTACCAAAACGGGCAACAATAAAAAAACAATTTAGTTGCATCCCTAGTAGAATGTTCTTCATTCCCGAATACATTTTTGCATACCGCTCCTTTTTCTCTTTCATGGAAAGCCCTCATCACTTTGACTCCATTAACTTTTAGAAAATCAAAACGACGTTCCTGTGGAAAAGTAAGCCAAGAGTTCTTGGGTTCTGTTTGAAAGGGCAGTTTTAAAGCAATCTTTGAACAAATAATGGTTTTCAGATTATACAGCAAATTTTGTACAGTCCAAAGGACTGCTTAACTTTTTGTAATGTTACAGATTCCTTACCATTCAGTTTGCGCAGCGCTTTACAATATAAGGAAGACATAACAATCACAATACAATTCAAGACAAGGTGGTAAGGAGGACCCTGCGCCTGAGGGCTTAGAATCTAAAAGGGAGGGGCCAGTGATCCATGAGGAGGTAGCTGTGTGGGAATGAATTGTTTGAGAATGTGATGGTTGAGTGGTTAGGTTGAGGTGGGATTGGGTTTCCTGAAGAGATGAGTCTTAAGGGATCGCCTAAAGGTCAGAGTGGGAGATAGACGAACAGGTTGGGGTAAAGAGCTCCAGATGGGAGAGACTCTGGTGAAGTCCTGGAGGCGAGCATGGGAGGAGTTGATGAGGGAGCTGGAAAGCAGGAGGTCTTTGGAAGAGCGGAGGGGACAGTTAGGGTGATACTTTGAGACCAGGTTGGAGATATAGCCGGGGGCAGAGTTGTGGATGGCTTTGCAAGTGGTTGTTAATATTTTGAATGTTATCCTTTGGGCTATTGGAAGCCAGTGCAGGGATTGGCAGAGGGGGGTTGCAGACACTGAGCGGTTGGTTAGGTGAATGAGTTAGTCTGAAGTTAGGTTCACTATATAGTATAGGCTTCTACGGGACAGGACAGCTACCAGTGGGTGTAGGTTTTGTATAGAGTGCTGCCTAATGTCTCAGTGCTATATAAAGGAAATGAAAAAATGAATACAATCAATGACATAATAAAACAGCGGGCAATGACTTTACAGCTTTCTGATTACTATACAAATGGGGATAATAAAATAAATAAATGTCTCACTTTATCAATAAAATAAACATCTTCTTTATTCTGCTGTGGAAGAGAAAACGTTAACAGATCCGCAGAATCCTCAAATCTCCGTGTTTTTTTTTCTCTCACCCCCTCAGTAAATTGTCTCTAGAGCAAACATCATTTATCTGGCAGCAGCACTGCAGGATGCAGGCGCAATGACCTGAGGTGTATCAATGGGTGGTTAATGGACCATTATCCAGATCAGCCTAATTGGTGTTTTAATCCGGCTACACTTACATATAGCGAGATGATTGATTTATACCGTAAACGCCGCTACTGAATCCGACAGCAATCACTGGAATCGAGGAGGGATCATTCATCTATTCCGTGTATGGTACTCTCCAAAATCTACCTTAAGAGTAAGTAAATTAGGGAAAAGTTTTAATGCCACCCGGGAAACACTGAAACAAGTCCGATAGTTCACTCTATGTGCCTCAATAAGGAACTAGACACAAACGTTTTTCTAAGCCTTTGGGAGAGCAAATGGGGGGTTATCATCCACTTGGTTCTTATTGCTGCCTGTGATCCTGGAAAGAGGATCTATTCAGCCACTGGCTCTGGTGTAAAGGAATCTGGTGTATGGTCCAGGTTTGTTCCTGGTGTAATAGTTCCTTGTGTAAGGTTTGGATCTGTTCCAGGTGTAATAGGTCCTGGTGTAAGATCCAGGTCTGGTCCTGGTGTAAGATCCAGGTCTACTCCTGGTGTAAGGTCCAGGTCTGGTCTTGGTATAAGGTCTGGTTCTGGTGTAAGGTCCTGGTAAAGGTCTAGGTCTGGTCTTGGTAGAAGGTCCAGGTCAGGTCCTGATATAAGGTCCAGATCTAGTTCTGGTGTAAGGTCCTGGTATAAGGTCCAGGTCTGGTCCCTGTGTAAGGTCCAGGGCTTGTCCTGATCTGGTCCCGGTATAAGAGCCAAGGCTCTTCTGTGAGCTGCATTTCCTGGTTTCTATCTCTAAAGTGAATATTTCATATAGTTCCATGGAAATCTACCAGAAAACTGGAAAAAGTGAAGTAAAACCTTTCAGTTGGCATTAGACTCTGTCTCCACTTTCCCATCAGAGCTCCTATGATCTTTCTTTCAGCTTCTTAGAACCTCATCTTGCCTCTGAGATTGTAGGACATCCCATTCCAAAACTATAGGCTTGATTTGGGCACCTATAACAACCTCCACTCTTATCTAAAGGATTTTGGAGTGTGCCTGGGGGAATCTGTGCCCATATAGCTAAAACATTTGAGATGTTAGGATTTTGATGTTGGATGAAAAGACCTGGCTCACAATTAGCATTCCAATTCATCCCGAAGGTATTTAGTATGGTTGAGGTCTGGGCTCTGTATGGACCACTTGAGTTCCTCCTCACCAAACTCATCAATCCATGTCTTGATGGTGATAGCTTTGTACACAGTCATGCTGGAACGGAAAAGGTCCTTCCCCAAACTTTTGCCAATAGTAGATGCTCACAATTGTCTTAAAATGTCTTTGTATGTTGTACATAACTCCAGTTATGTAGTTTGCCACATCTACTGTCCCTCTCCCCATCACTAGAGCCCCCTTGGATCTTCTTTTTTTTAAATCCACACACGCAGAATACATATGTTTTGGTATTGTTTTGGTGTTGTTGAGCCCCAACAATCCATACCAGCAATGTCCTGTCTTATTTTGGGGAAGTTAGGTTATGAAATAGTTTGGAGTCACTAACAGCTATGTTCTGAGGTTCTGACCATCAATGGAGCCTCTACTTAATTCTCCTAGAGTGCGTTTTACTTAGTCATAGTAACGCACAAATAGTATGACGCACAGACACGCAGGAACATGGTAGTCCTCACATACTGCCTTATAAAATATACAAAAACCTTCATCTCTGGTAGCAGCAGGTCCTTTGTCTACCTCCCCCCTACCCCACTCTCCATCTTCCCAGCATTTGTTTACAACCTGCGTAGTGATGCAAATGAAGGAATATCTCAGTAAATTGTAGCATGGGCACTTGCAGAATGGGTAACGGCTCATGAAACAGTTTATGGAACTTTTCAATGCAAATGGCACTGGTGATGTGTAAACATAACACAATCTCAGTGATAAATGCACGCCTGACATTGAGCTATGGCCGAGGGTTCTCAGGCAATTCCTCTCCATTGCCAGAGCCAACCGTGATTGGCCAGGCAGGGGGAGTCACACACTCTAGTGACAGGATAAACAGCGGGCGGTAACACGATCATCATTCAGAGACATAATGTATTAATAAAAGAGCACATTCCCTAAGGCTTCATTTCCATAATCAGCAATGCACTTAATTACAAAAGCAAATAACGCTTTATGCCATACACGTCTTACATGTTATTGTTTAACCTCAGCAAACGCCGGAATGCCATGCAACATTGTTACAGATGCGCCAATTCTCATCGTTTTGGAAGAATATTTTTGTAACAGGAGGTCTACTGTCTCTAGGTTAGGTTAACCCTTACACTGACCCAAATGGCTCAAATGAATAGCAAACTTGGTTACGTGAACGTTTGGTGGATATTTTTATAACAATATTATCTAATGACTTGATTTTACAGAGTGAATATCAGCAGATTCCACGACATTCTGAAATATGATGACAAAATCAGATAGCACACAGGAAGCTACATGACCATCACAAGGTGGAGTGGACCAGCCATAAGAGCTTACAGTCTAACAACTCCAAAGACATGCTGGTAGGTTAATTGGCTCCTGTCTAAATTGGCCCTCCTATGTATGTATGTGATATAGGGTTCTTAGATTGTAAGCTCCTTGAGGGCAGGTACTGATGTGAATGTGCGTAAATTGTCGGCTCTATATAAATAAAACATTTAAAATAAAATTCTAAAAGGTATAGGTGGCTGTCGGAGAGCCAGATGTTGTTTTATTAACAACTGTCATTTTTTTTAACACTTTGTGTAAAGCCAATAAATTATTATTATTATTATTTTACAGTATTTATATAGCCACAAAACTGCACACCACAGCGCTTGGCAGACTCCCAGTGCAGTGTTCTCCACCATCAATTGTATGCAGGCTGCCTTCATCAAAAGGCCAATGGGGAGTATCCTCACAAGACATGAAAAACAAACAAACAAACAGACAGACAGACAGCGCCTTTTCCTCGTATAATATTGTTTATTGAAATTGAAAATAAAAATTGACTTAAAAAACTACTCACATAGTTATATCCAGATGGATGATACAAGGCAGATCCCCACAGAGGCTACCTAGCTATCTGACGCATTTCTGGTGATATTCCCCCTTCCTCAGAGCTAACAAGTTATGAAACAAGATACAAAACAATACTAGGTAGAGGCTAGGTAGCCTCTGTGGGTATCTGCATCACACGGGGCGGCTCTGGCCAGTGTCCTGCTCAGCTCCTAGCAACCAGTGAAGTTGCCAAGAGCTGAGCGGGACGCCAGCCAGAGCATCCCAGGTCGCTAAGAGCTAGGCGGGGAGATGTGTACAGTCCTTAAACATCTCCCTGCCTGGCTCTTAGCAACCTGGGACGCTCTGGCTGAAAAGGGGGGGCAGGCACAATGTTTTCTCTGCCTGTTGCCCCCCCCCTCCCCCAAATGACCTACAGAGATGCCAGGCTCAGGCTACCTCATTATAGGGACAGCCCTATCCAGGATTGTCGGATTCCTGGTCCTCACTGCATTCTCTGCTACGTTCCGCCACCCGCTATGTCACTACTGCGTCCTGCAGTTATCTAGGAGACGGCCAATGAAATGACAGCATACAATGGGTAACCAGGAATCCAAAAACTCACTGAAGTCTGTTGGATACAGAAGATTCTTCGGCAAGTTTATCTCAGATTGGCAGCTTATTTGGGAGACAAACACACCCCCCCCCCCATTTATAACAAGTTATTAACCATTGATGTGACTGGAGTAAACTAAATTCTGATTGGTTGCTGCTCTTCATTACTCTCCCCCTTGCTCTTGGGAACCAGTAAATTTCCCACCATAAACACACTTAATAAATTATAAACTAGGAATAGAGCCGACAATCGCGCCGTTCTCCGCCGGCCTTCCTTTCCTGGCAAACGGTAACGTTCTGTCGGTTTTGTTTCGCTGAAAATCCCCTTTTATTCCATAGGTCTTTGAGACGCAATTTTCTGTAATAAAATCCTTATTAGCTTACACAAAAGAACAAGAGCCCGGCTATGGCGTCTTTTCAAACAACAGCTGTGCTTTATGTTCGAATACTTATTAATATCTCATTTCTTAGCCAGCTTTTCGGATATTGCTCTCAGAGACCGGGCTCGGATCAACAGGAGGGATTTCCCCCCAATTTCCCTTTAAATGCGTAAGCTAGAACAAATCTGAACGAGGCTATTAAAAAGGTAAGATACGCCTTGTAAAATGTCACTTGTTGGTGAATATATGTGCTTGGGGGCGGGTTATGCGAATGGCCCAGTAATCTCTTTCCATAAACCCATTTATTGGAGAGAAAACTGAGAGGCTGCGTTTGGAGAATGGGAAAGCCATGTGGCCGCGTCTAGAGAAAGCCTATAATGTATATACATGTAAGCTGCGCAAGAATTTGGTGCGGTTCAGTTCGGATATTTCCTTATTTCGGGATTCGGATCCGAAATTCAATTCAATCTCAAATTTCGTTAGTTTCGGATGAGTTTAGGAATATTCATTACACGGCGCCCAGACTTCCTGATTGGCCAGAAAGCCGGCTCCATGCTTTCTCATCATGTAGTGACGAGAAGCATGGGGACGGCTTCCTTGCTAATCAGGAAGCCGGGTGGCGAGTCTTTACAGGCCGCTGGCTTCCTTAATGGGACTTCCGGTACTCGGTATTCGGTATCGGCGAGTACCGGGAAAAAATATCAGTACTCAATACCGGTATCGGTGCATCCCTAATAAATATATTTATTCATATATAATAGCTAAGGGGGAGGGGAAGAAGGAGTTAATTAGGGCTGATTGAGGTAAGCAAAAGGTACATAAGGGGTTAAATAGAAACAAATGTATTAAAAAAAATAAAAACTTGTCAAGCTGCTTTAGGGCTTGTTCACACCAAACTGTGAGTTTCTGCACACGCAGTGCAGTGTGTTATACTGCGTCTTTTGCCGTGTTTTCAATGCGTTCCGGGCTGTTTTTGGTAATGGGCTCTCAGTGCGTTCCAGCGGGGATCGCGGACAAGGTAAGACCTACGCTGTATTCCCGAGTGTGGCTCGGGGGTTACCGCTTTGTAACCCCCGAGCCACACCCGGGAATAACAATGGATAGGCGCTGAAATACGCCCCAAAGAAGCTCCTGTACTTGTTTGAGCGTAGGGCGTTTTTCAGAGCTTCGATCAGGGCTGAAATACGCCCAGGTGGGAACCATGCCCATAGGAAAGTATGGGATTTCACTTGCTGAGCGTTTTTCAGCGCTTCGATCAGCCTTAACTTAACCCGGCCTTAACTGAGTTCATCTGCAGATTACTGGCTGATCCATTTGATTAATGAAACATTCATGAAACAATGTTACTTTGTATCTCTCTATTTTGCGTCTGAACTTACGTTGTGTCAGAACGTTATTTTTTCTTAGCAGCAGCTGATATATTTGCTGCTGGACACACACAGCTTACTAGCGCACACAAGCGTGGCTCTATAGAATCCTGCAAGGGAAAGGAGTCACCCTAAAACAGGATATTAGGGTCAGTGCTCAGAGGACCGGCTGATTCTGCAGGACACTAGAACTTTTAAACATTAAAAGAGAACTATGTCGTGTCGTCATTGCCCGTGCACGTGATGTCACCTTGCGCATGCACGATGATGTCATTGCGCATTGCGCGACCATCTGATGATGCCTGCCGGTGGCCATCTTGGTGACCCAAAGCTCAGTATTTAACAAGCTATTGCCTGCTGTTTACTAAGAGCGCTGCAGCAGGGACAGATCCCGACAATACTGTTGAGATCCATTCAGCTGGCTGATTGACAGTGGGCTCTGCCTATCTAGAGGCAGAGCCAGCTGTGCCCGCCCCCTGCCTCATCTGATCCTTCAGTCAGCGTTGGAGGATCGGAGAGGAGGGGAATCCCTGCGGGGAGCAGTGACTGACAGTCATCACTCTCTGCAGAGAGATGATTGGGAAGTGAGCGAGCGACGGTATGTGTTCCCTCACTTTCCGATCAATAGAGCCGACGTGTGACAGCTTCAATGTCACACATCGGCTCTAACTATGAGGATGAGTGATTTTTCACTTACCTCATAGTTCTCCTTTAAAGAGCGGCATCCACTGTAAGTGATTTCATTAGCATCTGCAATAGTATAAAAAATAGGGCAGTGGAAATTAAAGATTCATTTCTCGATTAATCGATAAACTTTTAAAAATTATTTTGATCGCTAATGAAAACACTCATCTCTCCGCCGGCTTCTGGGAGTCCTGTTGGCGGAGAGGTGACGTCACAGACATCGCCGTCACCGGACTCTTCCTCCTTTCCCTTCGTTAGCCGACGGAGCCACTTGGGGAAGGGGGGAGGAGCCGGTGAGTTTGCCCAAGAAACTTTCTGCACAAGCGCCAGCCAAGGCATTGGCCTATGCACATACAGCACAGCAATGAAGTAATAAAATGAACTAGGATCACACTAATCCAGCACGTTATTATTCTGAGTTGCCCCATTCAAGCGGCGGCCATATTGAGTGGGGCACGTGAGATTAATAACGTGCTGGATTAGTGTGATCCTAGTTCATTTTATTACTTCATTGCTGTGCTGTATGTGTATAGGCTAATGTAGTTGGATCTGTATGTGCGTTATAATTAATCGAGATTAATCGATTTAATTTTTTTTAGATTAATCGAACACTAAATTTTTAATCATTACCAACCCTTCTAAAAAGCCTGACATTACAGTCTGGATCCACCCAGCTGCATGATTGACAGCTAGTTCTGCCTATCTTTAGGCAGAGCCAGCTGTACCCGCCCCTTCCCCGTCCTTTCCACCAGTCAGCGCTGGAGGATCGGACAGGGGAGGGGGGAATCCCTGCAGGGAGCCGTGAGTGACAGCCACGGTTCTCTGCAGGGATAGATCACGAAGGGAGCGATCGATGATCTGTGTTCACTCACTTCCTGATCTATTGAGCCGACCTGTGACAGTTTCATTGATTTTCACTCACCTCGTAGTTCTCCTTTAATGATGCATGCATGCAACGTACGGCATGAAGCGTTAATGAAGCCTATTGGCCACCGCCATCATGTACATATCAACAATGTGTAGCCAGCGGCTGATTGATGTTGACATGTACAGATGCACACGAAACTAGACCCTGGATGCACCTGTACCGGGTGTTTTTAATGCCTGTGTGAATGAGCCCCCATGCTATAGTTTCCCGCCTTCATTCACACGTAAGCACGACAATGTTTAACATGAAGAATCCCATTATTTTCAATGGTGCCCGTTCACGCTTGCAGCTCGAAAAAGTGCACAAGCTCCTTTTCGGGAAAAGAACTGTGCTTTTCCGGCCCCCCAATAAACTTCAACAGGAGCGCCAGAAAAATGTGCGCGACGTGCAATTTCTGTGTGATTTTGTGTCCCACAATCGCCTCCTCCCCCCTAGTTACTAGCTTTCCATCGGCTAAAACAAAAACGCTCAAACCTGAAAAAAAAACGCGTAAATAATAATTTAAAAAAAAGGCTTCAAAATCGCGCACGAGCGGGAATGGAAAGGAACGAAACAATGCTTGCCCACATCCCCGGAGTAAAATATCTCCCGTCATTTGTCACAGCTGTCAAAACAAATCGATCAAAGAAAAAAAAAAGAAAAGCGGAACGCAGGCGAACGAAGGCGATCTGCCCGCGCGTCCACTAGATGGCGGTGACGTCTTGGCAATCAGCGGCCCCCAACATAAAGCCAAAAGCAGGAGAAGAAGGGGGCGTGTGCCTGGACCCCCCTCCAGTGACGTCACAGCCTTT
This sequence comes from Nanorana parkeri, assembly GCF_000935625.1. Lineage (NCBI taxonomy): Eukaryota > Metazoa > Chordata > Amphibia > Anura > Dicroglossidae > Nanorana > Nanorana parkeri. The sequence goes on from NW_017306273.1 coordinate 5,179,069, forward strand.
GCTGGGAAGTATAGGCTGTGCTGTCACGCCAGTGTCAGTCTGATGAAGATTGGCACTCAGGTAAGCTGTCATTCATTCTCAATGTCAGGAGCTGCTTTCCAGGCTGCGGGCTGCTGCCGCCATATTTATATACACAACGCACAGATTTCTAGAAAATATAAATGTCTATAATGTTATATACACATTATAAGTCGCATATTCATATATACTTATATTTAGAAAACACACACATACACATATATACAATATCTACATACACCCATGAAAAGTCTATATTATTTATTTGCATGCACAATATTTATGAAACATATATTTATATAAAACACACACACACACACAATAACATGCACATGTATTTATACACGATATATATATTTATAAACATTTACAGAAAACATGTAACAACACACACACATATATATACATACACACACAGACACACACAGTTACATGTCATTTGCATGCTAAGTGCTTATTGTATTTGAAATTTTTTTTTAAGTATCCAAAAAGGGAATTTTTATTTGGGACGTCTCCTTTTTTTCTTTTTTAATCTCCGGAAAATACATTTTGGACTTTTTTTTTTCTTTAGAGATGGATTGGGAAGAGTGACTCTGCATGCTGCTGGTTAGACAGAAAAACGGATAGAACACATAGGAAGGATTTGTATGTCCATTCTGTTGTAGAATGGCTTGGTTTCTTTCTGTGGCATTGTAGGCTGGTGCTGGTTGTGGAGATGGTGAGGTTATTAGTGGTATTGTGGCATGGTGATGATGGTAGAAGTGGTAGGGTGGTGTGGTGATGAAGGTGATCATAGTAGTAGTGGTATAGTGGTGAAGGTATTAGTGGTATGATGGTGATGGTAGAGGAGAGCTGGTTATGGTAGTAGTAGTATTGTGGTGTGGTAGAGGTAGAGGTGGTATGGTGGTGGTGGTGAAGTTGGTGATGGTAGTAGTGGTTTAGTGATGTGGTGGTGAAGTTGGTGATGGTAGTAGTGGTTTAATGATGTGGTGATGAAGGTGGTAATGGCAGTAGTAGTATAGTGGTGAAGATAGTAGTGGTTTACTGGTGTGGTGGTGAAGGAGTTTATGGTAGTGGTTGTATGGTGGTGATGTTGGTGAAGTTAGTTGTTGGTATGGTGGTGATGTTGGTGATGGCAGAAGTGGGATGTTGTTGATGGTAATGGTGGTAATGTTGGTGAAGGTAGTGGTGGTGATGTTGGTGAAGGTAGTAGTGGTGATGTTGGTGAAGGTAGTGTTCTTGATGTTGGTGAAGGTAGTGGTGATGTTCTTGGTGGTAGTGGTGGTGATGTTGGTGAAGTAGTGGTGGTGATGTTGGTGGAGGTAGTAATGGTATGGTGGTGATGTTGATGGTAGTGGTGGTGATGTTGGTGAAGGTAGTGGTAGTGATGTTGGTGATGATGTTGGTGAAGATAGAGGTGGTGATGTTGGTGAAGGTAGAGGCGGTGATGTTGGTGGTGTTATTGGTGGTGATGTTGGTGAAGGTAGTAGTGATGATGTTGGTGATGGTATTGGTGGTAAGGTGGTAGTGTTGGTGATGTTGGTGAAGGTAGTGGAGGTATAGTGGTGGTGATATTGGTAGTGTTGGTGATGATGATAGGGACGGTGGGTATTCCTGTGCATTTCCTTGTTTGTCTTTGAAGTTCATGTCTCAGTTTCCGGGCAGTTTGGTAGTTGTGTCTTGTGGTCGGTGACCGGTCAGCATTTCCTTCGGTCGCTGTGCTCTCCGCTCCATTGTAGGATTAATAATAGAGAGAAATGCAGAGAATCTGTCGGGATGAGAAGCCGCGTTTGTACTTTCAATGATTCAGAGCGGATTGTGATGTTTTGTATCTGGTGGTGAATTTGCATCTTCTCATTCCTTGTGTATAATTCATGATGTGTAAATGGCTGTTTGTGTGTCGGAGTCTTGGATGGGGGGTGGGGTGGGGGGTGTCGCTCGGCTCCTCGATGGGGCTCCATAGACCATATTGTCTTCTCCCAGTGAAGGGTTCTGCTCATTGTGGAGGGAGATTCTCAGCCATTAACGATCCTGTCATGTTGTTTTAATTAAGTCTGACTAATTCAATCTACTGCCTGCTCTCAGCTTTCTGTACAAAACCTCAACTTTAAATTCGGATACTTCATCCCCAATACTGCTCCGTCTTCGTTATCATTTCACCTTCTCTTTGGAAGGCCGGAGACTTGAAGGTGTTGATTGATGATTAATGAGAGATAATTAAATATACAGCTTCTCACGTCGGCTGCCAGTAATTGGGGGACAGTATTGGATTTTGCATGTGTCCTGCTCGGTTTCCGATACACAATTGATTATAATGATAGGCTCGGAGCACATTAGTGAGCCCTGGAGATGGATTAGTTCAGCATCGGGCTTGTGTTAAATCTAAACCTGGATATACCAGCTTAAAATATAGTGTCAAAAGTTATTTAACTTTGCAATTTTGTTTTTATTAAATTTTTTTGCAATCGATTACTTGTGCAGTAAACTTTTTTTTTCCATATAGGACTCATTGATATCCCAGCACATGCTTCTTTTTTTAAATTTGTGATAATCCACTGTTTAGATGGCATTCATTTGCATTCTACAGATGGGTCGTGTGGCAATCATTTTTTCCCCTCAAGGATTTTAATTGTAGCAATTAAGAAGGAAGGAAACAGCATTTTGTGTGGCTGTGGACGGGGTACATCTGCTGTTGGGGTGGTGGTGGTGGTGGGGGGTGTCTTTTGTGAACGGTGCTGTTATGGTATTTGCTATGTTAAATAATGCATTAGCTTTCTCTTTTTACTTTCATTGAGGGTGCTGAGAGAAGGGAGCTGCTTGGAACCGAGTTTAGAAAACTTTTTTTTCATGCTTGTGCAATTGCCCCTTCCCTCAGCTCTGTGCTCTGGGCATGTTTGCTGTTTCACTGTCTGGGTGGCATGCTGGGGGATTATTGTGTCAGTGATACCCAAATGAAACTAATGAGCTGGAATAATTCATCAAACAAAGCAGTATTATTGGCCGCTGGGTGATGTGTGAAGGTTTCTTTTATGTTGTGGTTGTGGAAATACTTTTATTACAAATGAGTACATATATATATATGTCTGTAGGTAGCTTTAGATATACAAAGATATATTCTTCTATATATCAGTCTTATATATAGTATTGTTATAAATGATACAGTATCCTATCAATGATGGAGTATTTCATGCTGGGGGGGGGGGGGAAATGCAAGTCCTAGGTGAATTACTGGAGACACAATAAGAGGTCTTCATGAGAAAAGCTTTGATATAATCTGAGAGTGCAGATATGTGTACATTTAATGCTGGGAGACTATTACCATTATCCTTGTGATGATTCCCAGTGCCTTACTGGGAGGATGTCAGGAAGAGGCTTATTTCCAGTAAGTCTGCAAAGCAGTCATTTTGTCATGGATGGAAGTCAGGTTTATATTGTAAGTTTTTATTTTTCTTTCAATGTGTTCTCGCTGCACATATTTGTAATGCATTTGCCCAGTGCTGAGGAGGTGAATCTTGGGCCAGATCATCACAGGTTTGAAATGTTCTTTCCTCTGGCACACAAGTGGGGTATGGGAATGGTATCATAGCCAGGCTGTCATGGAAGATAACTTTTTGCAGGCACAGATCTTGAATTTCTGATGGGGTAACACACACACACACACACACAGCACACACACATTATATATATATA
>NW_017306273.1:5182794-5253601 GCF_000935625.1 Nanorana parkeri
TTCAATATCTTTCCAGAGGCCCCAATAGAGTAGAGGTGTGTGTAGTGAAACCTTGTAGTGAATTGCCCCTTGTCCTGAGTTGTTGATAATCTCTGGGGTAGATTGCATGATGTATGTGTCACTATATGCGCTCACATAGTTGGTCATATTATGCTCTCACATCATACTTTGCCACATGCAGCCCTATATCTGCATCCATGTAATGCTGGCGTAACCATGTAATTGCTTATTTTTATTAGTCTGTTTCTTTAACAAAAAGTATTAATTTATGATTTTGTAAGCAAATACCAGACCTCTGTGAATTTTTACACCTTCTAGTTATCCAATTCAAGTCTGACCATACTTAAATGTTACCGAAAATGCTGCATGCAGCGTTTTTGAAATATAGACAGGAAAACCTGAAGGAAATATTTATTTCTGTATTTTTACATTAGAGTCAACCTGAGTTGATAATCGGCAACATTTTTGTGATAGAAATAGTAAAATTATTTTAAAAGTTTAACTGCCTCAAGTCAGAACTGGTCCTGTATACATCAACCATTAACTAGCTGCTACACTGTCCGGCCAGCTTGGCCAATTGTACCTCTATTGTTGCCATTTCAACCACTGAAAAAATACATTTTCCAATGAATGAGTATAGAAGTGCAAAAAGTTGTTTATAAAGCTCACGGTGGTTTTATTGAAAACAAAAATGTTTCACAAACAAGCAAAAACTTGTGAGCAAAAATATTTTTTTGAAACCAGTAGAAACAAAGCGAAACCAAACAGATCCCCTCACTAGGACTCAAAATAATCCAAAAGGCTTATCGAAGTACAAAAAGAAAGTATGACGTTTTCTTCATAAGGACCACAAAAGTTTATCCTCAATTATTCCAGTCGGGGGAAATGCAATAACTCAGCCACCCAATCACCGTCACAAAAAGTTTCTGTAACGACACGCCGTATCGAAAACTGGATTAACCAATCCGGCGCCACATCTGTTTTTCTAACCTGCATGTGTGGCTGCTGACGCATGGCTGATATGGTGAGATCAGCCTCAGCAGCTTTTAAAATGAGACCAAACTCAGGAATTCAATCTTAAAAATACATTCAGGTAACTTAACTATTAACAACAATGTATCTTATTTGTGTATCACTCGGCTGTAGATCCTCCAATCATCTCTGAATTGGTGCTGACACTGTCCTTCCTTCTGGAGGGGGGCTACTTTTGTTCCCATGATCCCTCTGTGTGTTGTAAAGTAGTCACCGCTGCAAGCTCACTCCTGTGATGGACTACAATCTCATGTTTAGATTACTCATTTGTATTGAGACTGTAGTCCATCCTGGGAGCGAGCTTGGAGCGGTGACTACTTTACAACACACACAGGGACCATGGGGAACATAAGTAGCCCCCCTCCCGAAGGAAGGACAGTGCCAGCACCAATTCAGAGATGATTTGAGGATCTACAGCTGAGTAATACACAAATAGGATACATTTTTGGTGATAGTTAAGGTACCTGAATGTGTTTTTAAGATTTAACTTTGGTGTCTCTTTAATATTTGTAAAGTTTATACAATGTTTCAGCTGGTAAAAGATTAAAAAAAGACACAAAGCCATCTTTTTATAACATCCTGGAACCTTTTAAAGATTAAGGAGCCAGCTGCAAAAGCGTAATCATCTGTGTGTGTGTGGGTGCAATCACACTGCAACGTGTACCGCATTCCGTCGAACGCTGTAATTAATATAACGAGTACAAGGGGGTTGTGTGGTAGTACGACCCAGCTGGACTTCCAACTGCAGACACATCCGAAGGTTTCTACTTTCCCATTTTGATCCCGTTCCGCAGAAAGAAAAAGCGTTATTAGGAGTGAAATACGTCCAAATGATCTCCTAGTCACTTTTTATATTTTATCCACTTGAATTCCAAAGTGGAAATCGATATTCAGGGCCTAGGCACGCAGTGAGAATATTGGGAGAGGTGTAAATTGGCCCCGTTCTATCCGGCTGCTAGGAAATGCAGGCAGAAAGGGTTACAGGCCTCCATTCTTTCCTTGGGGCCTGCCATTTCTTTGTGTGTAATCCTTGCTCTATTTGCAGGGCTCAGATAGTCTAGCGTCTTGGAAAACGAGAGGAATGAGAGCAGTGATCCCGTCTCCGGGGTGCCATTCTACCCGTACTGAGGCACAATATGACCGAGTGTAGCCACCTAAACTGCCGCCGGTGGCAATCAGAACTAAACCAGCACAAATCATTACAGGAAAACACAAGCTCGTTCCATTTTTTTTTTTTTTGTCTACCATTCACTCACTGTGTCTATCTGGTCATTATGTTTTAATTAGAATATTTAGCCTGCGCCGAACGCCGAAAACAAGGAGATAAATGATGAATTGACCGTGATAATCCCACGGCAGGAAATTAGAGTTCTTGATTTATTCTGGAGATTCCGGAAAATGTCTATTTTTTATTTTTTTTGTGCTGCTGTTACATGCAGATTGGATTGCCGGACATAAAATCCTTGTACACCTCTTGTTCTAATACATAAAAACATAAAAGGTAACGTAAAAAATACAACACAATGCAACAGAAAACAATCTAGTACACGAGACAGTTACATAGTTACATAGTATTTGAGGTTAAATAAAGACACAGGTCCATCAAGTCCAACCTATTGCGTGTATGTATGTGATTCTACATGTGTATGCGTGTGTGTATGAGTCCATGTGTAATCTTGTTCTTAAGTGAACCTGTACCCCTGTATGTCACGGTCTCTGAGGAAATCGTCCAAATGCTTTTTAAATGATTCAATACTATCAGCTGATAACACTGCTTGTGGCAGCGAGTTCCAGACCCTAACTGCTCTAACTGAGAAGAACCCCCTACGCCCCTTGTGCTGAAATCTTTTCTCCACCAGTTTTAGGTGGTGGCCTCTAGTCCTTGTTTTGGAGTTTACAGTAAAAAGTTTATTGCTGATGTTGCCATCACCACTGAACATCTTATACATGAAAATCATGCCCCCCCCCCTTAATCTCCTCACTTCCAGCGTGAACATGTTTACATTCAGTAACCTTGTCTTATAGCTTTGGTCCTCCATCCCCTAATTAGTCTGGTTGCCCTTCTCTGGACTCTCTCCAACTCCAGGACATCCTTTCTGTGGATTGGTGACCGAAACTGAACCGCATACTCCAGATGAGGCCAACTAAAACACAACTAAAGGCTGCTGATGGCCAATGTTAATCACTAATAACTAGTGGCGGTACATCTGTTATAATATTCACTTTACGTATCTTTGTACCAAAACAGCACCAGACAACCATCTTGAGAGTCCCAGTGACTTTATTATAGCCGCCAATGGTAAAGAGATGGCCGACGCATCTCAGGGGCAAGAAGATTCCCTCTTCATCAGGCTTTTAACATTGTATCAAAGTGTCTACTGGACTCCAAACATCACAAAGCTCCTGGAAAGCCAGGGAATAAAATAGTAATGTTCATGTCATTAGCAGCAGTGCAGTGGTACACTATTGTTATTATTACAGTAAACTCTCGGTTATCTGGTATTCAACTAATCCGAACTCTCATGTATCCAAAATAAAAACAAATCCCCTGTGTACTCACTGTTCTGCTGATCTGCGACATGCTATCCTGGAAATGATCATGTGTCTATTTGTCTTAATTTACTTTTGATGACTGCATTTCAATATTAATATGAAGTCAATACAGAGTGTATGGTATGGTATGGTATAGTATGGGGTATGGCATTAGACCTATTTTAGTAACTCTCAAGCAACCAGAAACTACATTTATTTGGAATCTACCAATCCCCGTGAATGCTGGATAACGGGGAGTTTATTATTATTATATCTTTTTTATCTGCCTAAATCAAATTCAATACGATCCATAACCACCAATGCGCCCTTTCGCAGCTCAAGTCTGTAGGGCATGTTAGGAGGGCTTAGAGCGTCCTATCCAGCTATCACCAAAACGACATCTCCCGTAATTCCCTGAAGGGTGGGCGGAGATAAGCGTGGTAGCATATTGGGGTGGGTGGAGCTAGGTGCTTGTGTACAGAGCTTGCTAGAGGTGAACGAACAGCCCGCAGTGACATCACTACGCCAAGGTGTAGCACAGGGAACTGATGAAAAGGGTGACAACACTGCAGAACACCCATGCAAGTGAAGACTTAGAAGTCAGCGATGATTCATTTTCTCAGGGTCAACTTTTTATTGGATGATTGGCTGCAGTCACGAAATGTATAGACCGATGTCGAAAGGCAATTGAAAAATCGACTCTTGTCGAGTGTAGAGGTGCCAACAGTAGCACACATGGGTTGAAAAATCGGTCAGCAGGATGGGTAGTGGGCACCGACTGTCAGAATACAATGACCCAGAAGGAGACATTCGTCCATCATAGGTGTTTAGTATAGATGAAGGAATCTGTTAGAGAGAAATCTGTGCAAGTATGCCCAGCTTAAAGGAGGTGTGAAGTCCCGGCATCTCCTCTCCTGTTATAACATCAGCACTGTAATAGGAATACATATTGGAGTTGTTTCTGATAATGCAATCAAAGCTTACTGGGAAAAATCCCTTTTATGTAGTGAGCGCTGCCTTCCGTCTACCCGTCACTTCCACCAACTTCCTGGATTCCCGGTGTGCTTTGCGTCTCTTTCCCAGCTGCACGATGTGACGCAAAAAATAGAGCATGCAGCATTTTTTGCGTTTGCAGTGGAACGAAATGTAGGCACGTGTCCACATGTTTTGCAGCGAAGGGGGAAGTTTTGTGAGCGATTAAGGTGCGCTCCAGCAGCTCCCGCTCTGGAACGCAATGCAATTGGTGTGAACAAGCCATCAAGGAAAATGTGGTAATTTCTCAGATTTCAGGTAACAAAGTTGTCAGTAAGAATCAAGGGGAGTAAAAAAAAAACCCAGTTATATTGACACAGACACAATGTATCACTCACAGTATATATCTCTTATTACCTCTTATTAGGAGGTCTGCGTTACACTTTAATATCCGTCGCATGTACCCCCCAGTGGATTGTTTCCACTCTTCGTACCTTGTTTGCTCCCGCGTGAGATCATTATTACACATGTTGGAAGTGGAAGTTGTTTGGTGTCGGAGGTTTTTAGAAATGTTTCTTTGTACTTTTTCCCTTTCGTTGTATTGTTATGTCCCCGCACACATCTGTAGAACGAGGACGCTAATGAACCCGGTCACCGGTATTCCAGGCGGTTTCTTCTTTAGAGTTCACAATTTTCGCTCGGTTTGAGTTCCGTCTCTTTTATGTTTGTTGTTACTTTTAAAATACATTTTGTGACCTCTGAAATAAAATTGAAACTTTTGTAATTCATGTCTGACTCGGTGACTTCAGTCCGCGTGGTGACAAGTCTGACTGAATTCTGTCCGCGTGGTGACAAGTCTGACTCGGTGACTTCAGTCTGCGTGGAGACAAGTCTGACTCGGTGACTTCTGTCCGCGTGGTGACAAGTCTGACTCGCTGAATTCTGTCCGCGTGGTGACAAGTCTGACTCGCTGAATTCTGTCCGCGTGGTGACAAGTCTGACTCGCTGAATTCTGTCCGCGTGGTGACAAGTCTGACTCGCTGAATTCTGTCCGCGTGGTGACAAGTCTGACTCGCTGAATTCTGTCCGCGTGGTGACAAGTCTGACTCGCTGAATTCTGTCCGCGTGGTGACAAGTCTGACTCGCTGAATTCTGTCCGCGTGGTGACAAGTCTGACTCGCTGAATTCTGTCCGCGTGGTGACAAGTCTGACTCGCTGAATTCTGTCCGCGTGGTGACAAGTCTGACTCGCTGAATTCTGTCCGCGTGGTGACAAGTCTGACTCGCTGAATTCTGTCCGCGTGGTGACAAGTCTGACTCGCTGAATTCTGTCCGCGTGGTGACAAGTCTGACTCGCTGAATTCTGTCCGCGTGGTGACAAGTCTGACTCGCTGAATTCTGTCCGCGTGGTGACAAGTCTGACTCGCTGAATTCTGTCCGCGTGGTGACAAGTCTGACTCGCTGAATTCTGTCCGCGTGGTGACAAGTCTGACTCGCTGAATTCTGTCCGCGTGGTGACAAGTCTGACTCGCTGAATTCTGTCCGCGTGGTGACAAGTCTGACTCGCTGAATTCTGTCCGCGTGGTGACAAGTCTGACTCGCTGAATTCTGTCCGCGTGGTGACAAGTCTGACTCGCTGAATTCTGTCCGCGTGGTGACAAGTCTGACTCGCTGAATTCTGTCCGCGTGGTGACAAGTCTGACTCGCTGAATTCTGTCCGCGTGGTGACAAGTCTGACTCGCTGAATTCTGTCCGCGTGGTGACAAGTCTGACTCGCTGAATTCTGTCCGCGTGGTGACAAGTCTGACTCGCTGAATTCTGTCCGCGTGGTGACAAGTCTGACTCGCTGAATTCTGTCCGCGTGGTGACAAGTCTGACTCGCTGAATTCTGTCCGCGTGGTGACAAGTCTGACTCGCTGAATTCTGTCCGCGTGGTGACAAGTCTGACTCGCTGAATTCTGTCCGCGTGGTGACAAGTCTGACTCGCTGAATTCTGTCCGCGTGGTGACAAGTCTGACTCGCTGAATTCTGTCCGCGTGGTGACAAGTCTGACTCGCTGAATTCTGTCCGCGTGGTGACAAGTCTGACTCGCTGAATTCTGTCCGCGTGGTGACAAGTCTGACTCGCTGAATTCTGTCCGCGTGGTGACAAGTCTGACTCGCTGAATTCTGTCCGCGTGGTGACAAGTCTGACTCGCTGAATTCTGTCCGCGTGGTGACAAGTCTGACTCGCTGAATTCTGTCCGCGTGGTGACAAGTCTGACTCGCTGAATTCTGTCCGCGTGGTGACAAGTCTGACTCGCTGAATTCTGTCCGCGTGGTGACAAGTCTGACTCGCTGAATTCTGTCCGCGTGGTGACAAGTCTGACTCGCTGAATTCTGTCCGCGTGGTGACAAGTCTGACTCGCTGAATTCTGTCCGCGTGGTGACAAGTCTGACTCGCTGAATTCTGTCCGCGTGGTGACAAGTCTGACTCGCTGAATTCTGTCCGCGTGGTGACAAGTCTGACTCGCTGAATTCTGTCCGCGTGGTGACAAGTCTGACTCGCTGAATTCTGTCCGCGTGGTGACAAGTCTGACTCGCTGAATTCTGTCCGCGTGGTGACAAGTCTGACTCGCTGAATTCTGTCCGCGTGGTGACAAGTCTGACTCGCTGAATTCTGTCCGCGTGGTGACAAGTCTGACTCGCTGAATTCTGTCCGCGTGGTGACAAGTCTGACTCGCTGAATTCTGTCCGCGTGGTGACAAGTCTGACTCGCTGAATTCTGTCCGCGTGGTGACAAGTCTGACTCGCTGAATTCTGTCCGCGTGGTGACAAGTCTGACTCGCTGAATTCTGTCCGCGTGGTGACAAGTCTGACTCGCTGAATTCTGTCCGCGTGGTGACAAGTCTGACTCGCTGAATTCTGTCCGCGTGGTGACAAGTCTGACTCGCTGAATTCTGTCCGCGTGGTGACAAGTCTGACTCGCTGAATTCTGTCCGCGTGGTGACAAGTCTGACTCGCTGAATTCTGTCCGCGTGGTGACAAGTCTGACTCGCTGAATTCTGTCCGCGTGGTGACAAGTCTGACTCGCTGAATTCTGTCCGCGTGGTGACAAGTCTGACTCGCTGAATTCTGTCCGCGTGGTGACAAGTCTGACTCGCTGAATTCTGTCCGCGTGGTGACAAGTCTGACTCGCTGAATTCTGTCCGCGTGGTGACAAGTCTGACTCGCTGAATTCTGTCCGCGTGGTGACAAGTCTGACTCGCTGAATTCTGTCCGCGTGGTGACAAGTCTGACTCGCTGAATTCTGTCCGCGTGGTGACAAGTCTGACTCGCTGAATTCTGTCCGCGTGGTGACAAGTCTGACTCGCTGAATTCTGTCCGCGTGGTGACAAGTCTGACTCGCTGAATTCTGTCCGCGTGGTGACAAGTCTGACTCGCTGAATTCTGTCCGCGTGGTGACAAGTCTGACTCGCTGAATTCTGTCCGCGTGGTGACAAGTCTGACTCGCTGAATTCTGTCCGCGTGGTGACAAGTCTGACTCGCTGAATTCTGTCCGCGTGGTGACAAGTCTGACTCGCTGAATTCTGTCCGCGTGGTGACAAGTCTGACTCGCTGAATTCTGTCCGCGTGGTGACAAGTCTGACTCGCTGAATTCTGTCCGCGTGGTGACAAGTCTGACTCGCTGAATTCTGTCCGCGTGGTGACAAGTCTGACTCGCTGAATTCTGTCCGCGTGGTGACAAGTCTGACTCGCTGAATTCTGTCCGCGTGGTGACAAGTCTGACTCGCTGAATTCTGTCCGCGTGGTGACAAGTCTGACTCGCTGAATTCTGTCCGCGTGGTGACAAGTCTGACTCGCTGAATTCTGTCCGCGTGGTGACAAGTCTGACTCGCTGAATTCTGTCCGCGTGGTGACAAGTCTGACTCGCTGAATTCTGTCCGCGTGGTGACAAGTCTGACTCGCTGAATTCTGTCCGCGTGGTGACAAGTCTGACTCGCTGAATTCTGTCCGCGTGGTGACAAGTCTGACTCGCTGAATTCTGTCCGCGTGGTGACAAGTCTGACTCGCTGAATTCTGTCCGCGTGGTGACAAGTCTGACTCGCTGAATTCTGTCCGCGTGGTGACAAGTCTGACTCGCTGAATTCTGTCCGCGTGGTGACAAGTCTGACTCGCTGAATTCTGTCCGCGTGGTGACAAGTCTGACTCGCTGAATTCTGTCCGCGTGGTGACAAGTCTGACTCGCTGAATTCTGTCCGCGTGGTGACAAGTCTGACTCGCTGAATTCTGTCCGCGTGGTGACAAGTCTGACTCGCTGAATTCTGTCCGCGTGGTGACAAGTCTGACTCGCTGAATTCTGTCCGCGTGGTGACAAGTCTGACTCGCTGAATTCTGTCCGCGTGGTGACAAGTCTGACTCGCTGAATTCTGTCCGCGTGGTGACAAGTCTGACTCGCTGAATTCTGTCCGCGTGGTGACAAGTCTGACTCGCTGAATTCTGTCCGCGTGGTGACAAGTCTGACTCGCTGAATTCTGTCCGCGTGGTGACAAGTCTGACTCGCTGAATTCTGTCCGCGTGGTGACAAGTCTGACTCGCTGAATTCTGTCCGCGTGGTGACAAGTCTGACTCGCTGAATTCTGTCCGCGTGGTGACAAGTCTGACTCGCTGAATTCTGTCCGCGTGGTGACAAGTCTGACTCGCTGAATTCTGTCCGCGTGGTGACAAGTCTGACTCGCTGAATTCTGTCCGCGTGGTGACAAGTCTGACTCGCTGAATTCTGTCCGCGTGGTGACAAGTCTGACTCGCTGAATTCTGTCCGCGTGGTGACAAGTCTGACTCGCTGAATTCTGTCCGCGTGGTGACAAGTCTGACTCGCTGAATTCTGTCCGCGTGGTGACAAGTCTGACTCGCTGAATTCTGTCCGCGTGGTGACAAGTCTGACTCGCTGAATTCTGTCCGCGTGGTGACAAGTCTGACTCGCTGAATTCTGTCCGCGTGGTGACAAGTCTGACTCGCTGAATTCTGTCCGCGTGGTGACAAGTCTGACTCGCTGAATTCTGTCCGCGTGGTGACAAGTCTGACTCGCTGAATTCTGTCCGCGTGGTGACAAGTCTGACTCGCTGAATTCTGTCCGCGTGGTGACAAGTCTGACTCGCTGAATTCTGTCCGCGTGGTGACAAGTCTGACTCGCTGAATTCTGTCCGCGTGGTGACAAGTCTGACTCGCTGAATTCTGTCCGCGTGGTGACAAGTCTGACTCGGTGACTTCAGTCCGCGTGGTGACAGGGGACAGAACACAAACGTTTTCACTGGAAATGACAAACCGGATACACTGATATGAAAATACGGAGAAGGAAAGACAAAACAAAAGTGGGAATTCACTACATGCAAGAAATATCAGTATACAAAGGGGGAAAGTTATCAAAACTGGAGCAGACAGAACCTGGGGCGGTTGCCCATAGTAACCAAGACCAGTTACCCTGCACAAGGGGAGAGAGCTGCAGTGAGCGGTCTTTATTACAGGAGGGAGCGGAGACAAGACCAGTCACCATGCACAAGAAGAGAGAGCAGCAGTGACCGGTCTTTATTACAGGAGGGGGAGGAGACAAGATCAGTCACCCTGCCCAAGGAGAGAGAGAAGCAGTGACTGGTCTTTATTACAGGAGGGGGAGGAGACAAGATCAGTCACCCTGCCCAAGGAGAGAGAGAAGCAGTGACTGGTCTTTATTACAGGAGGGGGCTGAGACAAGACTGGTCACCCTACACAAGAAGAGAGAGCAGCAGTGACCGGTCTTTATTACAGGAGGGGGTAGAGACAAGACTGGTCACCCTGCACAAGAAGAGAGAGCAGCAGTGAGCGGTCTTTATTACAGGAGGGGGCGGAGACAAGACCAGTCACCCTGCACAAGAAGAGAGAGCAGCAGTGAGCGGTCTTTATTACAGAACGTTTCACACAGGATTACTGCACAGATGTGGAAGAAATACACAAAGCTCACCAAGATTGAAGAAGAACACACATGACTCTTGTATGAGGACAGTATATGCGGATCCCGGAGTTCAGCTTCAGATATGTGACTATGAATATCAATATTTGATGTGTTTAAATAATTGAGTTTTTGTGACACTTTAAGGTTGACAGTATCCTCTCTATATAAGATTTCATCAGACTAATGGACAGAATAATGGAAACAGACTACAGGGGTGGGAAAACTCCGGCCCTCCAGCTTTTGTTTAACTACAAATCCAATCATGAATCTTCCTCTGGGACTCATGCCTGTCGCTGTCAGAGTCTTGCAATGCCTCATGGGACTTGTAGTTCCACTGGAGTGCTGAGGTTGCCTACCCCCGGCCTCTGTTTGGTACAATGCAATGCGGCATTTGACAATTGGACGTTTCCTTCCCAAGCCAGACGATAAAACATTAGGAAAACCTAAGCGGGAAATATGTTTTACAAGGTCGATGCCGCCAACTGTTCCATCGATTTGTATAGATTGATAGTGAATGTGTCCCATGTGAAGGAAGACCACAACACCATAGAACAGACACAAGTCTGATATTTCATCCATCCCTATAGCAGAAAGCAAGAGGAGGAGGAGGCTGGATCACATTGCAGAGAATTGCTTTTAAAGTGGCAGGTTCCCTTTAAAGGCTGAGTTTATCTTTCTGACCATATTTTGTTACACCCATAATCAGGGTCACAGACCCCACCCCACCCCGCTCCCTACCCCCACTTACCTGAATGGCAGAGTTCTTCTTCAGGAAGGGGAGTGTTACTACGGTCATTTTCTAATCATTTCATTTAGGGGGTATATTTTACTTTTTCATTAACCCTTAATCCAGTTTTATAAAATGTAATACAACCTTAATCACCAGGACTTTTCCAGTTCTTCTGGGTAGCACTATGTTCTATTATTTCCCGATCCCATGCTGTGCAACCTCCCTCTCCTGATCCTGTGCTGTGCAACCTCCCTCTCCTGATCCTGTGATGTGCAACCTTTCTCTCCTGATCCTGCACTATGCAACCTCCCTCTCCTGATCCTGTGCTGTGCAACCTCCCTCTCCTGATCCTGTGATGTGCAACCTTTCTCTCCTGATCCTGCACTATGCAACCTCGCTCCCTGATCCTGTGCTGTGCACCCTCCCTCTCCTGATCCTGTGATGTGCAACCTTTCTCTCCTGATCCTGCACTATGCAACCTCGCTCCCTGATCCTGTGCTGTGCACCCTCCCTCTCCTGATCCTGTGCTGTGCACCCTCCCTCTCCTGATCCTGTGCTGTGCAACCTCTCTCTCCTGATCCTGTGCTGTGCAACCTCCCTCTCATGCTTCATTATATGAGTGCCCTAACATTGTATGGGGGCAGCACAATGGCTTTGTGGTTAGCACCCCTGCCATGCAGCACCGGGATCCTTGGATGAGTCCACAGTTGCCCAAACCAGTATATTGTAGCCATAGGCAGTGTGTGTGTGTTTGTGTGTGAGGGGGGGGGGCCGGGGGTGTTCATGTGCTGCAGGAGTTTTCCATTTTTTCCCCACCAGCCTATTGCTTTTTAATGAATGCAGAATTCTACTTTAAAGCTAAACAAATAACAGAGATAATGCATTTGTCGCATTGCTTTGTTTCATTAAGTTTTAAGCTGGATATAAAGAGAGTGAGCTCTGTGCCCGGCCTGTGGCTCTCACCACATGTCGTAAACATTTTAAGCTGCGGTTACACAGGAACAGCTGAGCGCAGGGGCCAAGATGTGTTTCATTAGCTCGGGCAGACTCCGGTGCGCGCGGCAACGGCGGCGTTATATATCGCAGGGAAGCACGGAGTAGAGCTACGCTGAAATGCAAATGATGGTGTTTTTTTAGGAAGGAAATTAAGAGCTGTTTTCAGTTCCAGTCGCCTTTCAGAGGCTCGCCGGAATAATTTACTGTTTTGTTTCCGCGGCAGTCGCTCGGCCGAGTGTTCCTCTAAAACTAACCAGATCGCCTGCGACGGTAGCGGCCAACTCATTGCTGCGGTCGAAGACGCCGATTGATGATAAGAGAAATGAACCTGCGTTCCGAAAATAAACAAAATTCTGCTAGTGTATGGCCGGCTTTACACACAGCGATACATTACATCAGGGGAAGCAACTGTGGTACTCCAGCTGTTGTGGAACTACAAGTCCCATGAGACATTCCAAGACTCTGACAGTCACAGGCATGACTCCTGGAGACAGATGCATGGTGGGATTTGTAGTTTTAGCACAGCTGCAGCGCCGAGGTTACCTACCCCTGCGTTAAATGATCAATAGAAACTTCCCCACAACTTTGCTAGATGAGATAAGCACAATGTACTTAGGTAATGGACACACCTCCTGCCATGCCCCCAGTTATATATAGGTAATGAACACACCCCCTACCATACCACCAGTTATATATAGGCAATGAACACACCCCCTACCATGCCCCCAGTTATATATAGGCAATAAACACACCCCCTACCATGCCCTCAGTTATATATAGGCAATGAACACACTCCCTACCATGCCCCCATATATATACTGTATATATAGGCAAGGAACACACCCCTGCCACACCCCTAGTTATATATAGGCAATGAACACACTCCCAGATATATAAATAGGCAATGGACACACCTTCTGCCACACACCCAGTTATATATATATATATACCTCTCAATCTCTCTATCAATAAAGACAAAGATAAATCCTCAGAGTTAGGGTTGCCACCTGTCCGGGATTCACCCAGACAGTCCGGTTTTGGAGTCTTGTGTCCGGGTGTCAGGCCAGCTGAATGGGCGCCTGTACACAGGCACCGGCCAGCACATCTCCTCCTCCGGCCCCTTCCTGACAGCAAGCTGCTCGCGTCCGGACCCCTGGTGAGACCCCCGACCTTCCCGCACAGCAAAGCCTGCTTAGTCCACCTGAGAGCCTGCAAAGCCCACTTGAGAGCCCAGGACACCAGGGCGCCACCCCGGAACAACAAGAAATAAATACATTAATTAATTCTACTTGTGATGTGCATGGTGACACCACATATTGTGCATTATTTGTTGTTTGTACCTGTAAAAATATGCTCTTTTTTTTTTTGGTATATTTTTTCTTTGTAGTCCTACAAACCAACACTGACACTAAATTTCCAAATTAAATGTAATCTGACCTTAAATATACTAACAGTGACACCAGCGCTGACAATAACCCTAACAAATAACGCTGACAGTGATCCTAATGCCAACACTGCCAATGACACCAATGTGAAGTCCCCAGTCACACCTTCGCATTATGTGACCACAACGTGTCAAAAATGTGCGCCGCGCTTGCGCTGACATTACTTATTACTTTACTTACTTGTTAATTTTAGCCCAAACGTGGACGGTAAAACGCACACAAACGGTTTAAAAAACATGGGAAACTCGCACTTGAAATTGCTGCATGAGTTTGTTTGCTGTGTTTGCCACACGCGCGGCAGCCCATCGAAATGAATGGCTTAAACATGCAAACGCCGACATGAAATGCAAAATTCTTTTTTGTTTAAAATCCCATTAAAAAAAACCCTTGAAATAAATGGGCTGACGTGCCGCACGAGCACGCACAGTGTGAACGGGTGTTACACTGATCGAGTTCAAGCCCTGATTTATTTATTACAGGTATTTTATACACTGAGTGGCCAGATTATTATGACCACCCCATCAGTACTTCGTTGGGCCGCCTCGTGACTCCACGAGATGATGAAAGGTGATGCGAGGAATCTGACACGGCACTGTTGCCTTGTACCAGTCTTGCCCCTCCCCCGTTCTGCCCTAACATTGACTAGTTGCTGACGGCCACAATTCGCACGTTCAGACCCAGATTCTTTCGGCTGACAGTCCGGTCTTTAAACACTTTAACAACAGCTGCTCTTGAACATTTAACGAATTCTGCTGTTTTGCTGATACTCGCTCCATGGCTCCGAGCGCCAACAATCATCCCACGTTCAAAGGCTGTTAAATCGCATTGTTTCCCCGTATCTTCAGAAACAAACCCCTCCTAGTGTCGTGGTAAACAACCCGCTTCCCTATTTATAATGGTCTGGCCCTCTAGCAACTTCAGCGCCAAATTATAGCTAATTTGCCTACAAACGTCAGGTGGTCATAATAATCTGGCCACTCAGTGTATAGCGCCAACAATTTACATAGAGCACATCCACATCAGTCCCTGCCCTTGAGGAGCTTACAATCTAAGGTCCCTATCTCACATGCATACATATAGGGCCAATATAGAAAGGAGCCAAGTAACCTACCAGCATGTCTTTGGCGCATGGGAGGAAACCCACGCTAGCACAGAGAGAACATGCAAACCCTTTGCGGCGAGGGACTTGAACCAGGGACCTCAGCAATGCAAGGCAGAAGTGCTAATCACTACACCACTGTGCCACCCGCAAACTAACACTTTTATTTTTCATGCATAGATACAATGAGTGGAATTTATCAAAACTGGAGGAGACAAAATCTGGAGCAGCTGTGCATAGCAACCATGGGTTTGCAGGGTTTGCATGTTCTCTCTGTGCTTGCGTGGGTTTCCTCCCATACGCCAAAGACATGCTGGTAGGTTACTTGGCTCCTTTCTATATTGGCCCTATATGTATGCATGTGAGATAGGGACCTTAGATTGTAAGCTCCTCAAGGGCAGGGACTGATGTGGATGTGCTCTATGTAAATTGTTGGCGCTATACGCTATACATCAGCTTCTCTCTTTTTTTTTCAAATCTTAGCTGTATAAACTGAAGAGAGAAGCTGGTTACTATGGGCAACTGCTCTAGATTTTCTCTGCTCCAGTTTTGATAAATTCCCCCCAATGCATCTTTTTTTCCCCATAGTGGAGATAGAGATACAGGGAAGGCTCTTCCTCCTAGTGATGATGGTGATTGGCTAGCACAGTGATCAGGTGGCTACTCTGAGCCCAAGTCTCTCGTGCTTGGAGTGTGCAATCAATCGCCCAAAATCATGCGGCAGGAAACGACCTCCTCCGTGGCGCTGCATATGCAGTCTGTGTTACCATGGCCGGGAAGGGGTTAATAAAAAAAATTTATTAAAAAAAAAGCACACAGAAAATGCACATTAAAACGCATGCAAGCGTATTTCAAACCACATGCAAAAAACATGTGTTCCTGGAGACATATTGGGCAGGAAAGAGAGTTAGGAGAACCCTGACCCACTGGCGGGTCGCAGGGTCGCAGCGGTCGCAATTGCGACCGGGCCCTAGCGTTCCGCCTGTTGGGGGGTCCCAGTGAGGAAGAAGAGGGCCCCCCCACCGAGATAGTGCCGCTCTGCCACCCGCAGCATGTATGGGCGGCTGTGCGGCGGGGCTGGAGAGGCTGTCACTAGTCCAGCAGAATGGGGCCCCATCAGCGACGCTGAGCGGTGACATGGCGTTAGAAGGTTGGGGGGGCCCTCTATGGTTTCTTGCACCAAGGCCCCGAAGGTTCTAGTTACGCCTCTGCCCTGACCTTTATCTTTTCATATTGGCATGTTAGGTACAGCTGCATTCTTCCGGCGTTAATAGGTGAGAGATTCCCAAACGTTTGGTGGGAATCTTGCCCTCATTTGGGGAATATATATTCATAGAGAAAAAAAAAAAAGAGTGTGGACTTCAGGCAGAGACGGAGCTCGGGCGTCTGCTGGAGAAGTTACACTGGCTGAAGTTTAAAATAACTCGAGAGCTCTAATGGTTGGGGGATTGTGCTGCGCTGTTATTTAATATGTGTTACTGTAAGACTAGATTCTGGGGACTTGTAAAGATTGAAAGTGCATAGACAAGCGCTCTCTCTCGCTTTCTCTCTCCTGCAATGTCACCTGCTCTTATTTACGCCTGCACTTCACAGCCTCAAATCAACATTAATTACATTATATCTTCAGGGCAAAAGGTTTTTAAAAAATAAATAAACAGAAAATGTTTTATTTAAAACATTCATGACAGATCCTTAGACTTACAGTAGAAGGGGTATTTTTAAGTGAAAGAGCTGCTACAGTAAAACATTTTTTTATTAAATGTGAGTTTCCATACCAACACCAAAACTGAAAAATCGGACGCTTTGCTATGCAGGTTTTTGCGTTAAGTTAAAACAAAAAGGCATAAAATGATACCTGTCTGTATTCTCTTATGTGACAACTTAGTCAGCTGTTTAGGAAAACATGGCTTCCCTCCAAAAGCACCTTCCTTTTAATTACCGTATCTTAATTCTGACAATTTCCTTACAAAAAAAAAGTATAATGTGATTTCTAATGACACTAAAAATAAAATTAAATTTCTATTACAAAGTATTGTAAAATTGTTTCCTTTTTTTTTATTTTGCACATAAAAAAAAAGTTTACATATTGATTATTTCATTTTTTTTTTTTTTTAAGTAGCAAAATAATAGTTAAGAAGATGAGAACTTAAAGGAGAACTATGAGGTGAGTGATTTTCACTCAGCCTCATAGTTCGAGCCGACGTGTGACAATGAGACTGTCACAGGTCTGCTCAATAGATCAGGAAGTGAGCGAACACATAGTGTTGCTCGCTCACTTCTTGATCATGTTCCTGCAGAGAGCCGTGACTGTAGTTTACGGCTCCCAGCAGGGATTCCCCCCTCGCCGCTCCGATCCTCCAGCGCAGACTGGCGGAATGGAAGGGGGCGGATACAGCTGGCTCTGCCTCTAGATAGGCAGAGCCAGCTGTCAATCACACAGCTGGGTGGATCCAGACAGTATTGTCGGGATCCGTCCTGGCTGCGACGGTCTCAGTATACAGCAAGCTGTAGCTTGCGATACTGAGCTTTATGTGTTCGCTCACTTCCCGATCTACTGAGCCGACCTGTGACAGTCTCATTGTCACAGGTCGGCTAGAACTACAAGGTGAGTGAAAAGCACTCACCTCATAGTTCTCCTTTAACCCTTGGGGCGTGGGGGTAGCCTCACTTGCAAGGGTTAACACAAATTTTAACCAGAGTTGTTCTTTAACTCCCAGACATGTGGTGGGTCCGTTCTTCACTCTCCTGTAGAGCTAGCACCACCGCTGACTGGGTGTGTCAGATAGCATGTCCCCCCTGTTGGGCGGCATGTTTCCCCTCACCAGTCACTATGCAGGGTTTCAGCAAAAGCCCCTTCCAAGCTGAACACGCGCTTATAAACGCGCAAAGACGATGTTGCCTAGGTGTGAACCCGGCCTTATTAAGCATCCATCCCATCCTAGTGAGTGTAGTTCGACAACAGCTGTAGGGCCGGAGTTGCCCACCTCTGGGTTACCATAAAAATGTTGGTTGATGTCAAAAAACAATAACATGAAAAAAAAAGGTTTCATGTACAGGAGGCACAATGTACAGTACATACTATGTGTATATATTGTGTACATTAAAGGCTATGCCCCACTATTTCCTTGTAGAAAGTAACATATTTCAGGTTCATTTCAGGCACAACAATAATCCTGGAGGAATAAACATTATATAACCATAGTGCACTATAACATAACGCTATCAGGGCCTTGTACATCATCATAAAAAGAAAGGTTTCTGGGTGGTCCAAGTCTCCCGGCAAGGTTACGCTTTTTGCATCAACCGCTCGAGCCCACTTTTATAGCTGAATGGTTAAAATTGCTCTTTTTTTTCTTACAATTAGTTTGTGGTTTCATGAAAGTCTACTAAATTCTTCATGTTTTCTTCCCTGAATCGCCTTGTTACACTGCGGAGTTCCTGCACTACATGTCATTTGTTTGTTGACAAATGTGGTTCTTGCTGCGTATTTTATGGTCTTGAGTAAGGCCTCATTCACACTGTGTTAACTCGGGCCGAGCCCGTCCGTGCGGCGTGCATGTCCGTCTCGGGCTGTTCCCAGGAGGGATGGGTGCTGCGTGTAGCAGCCTGTTCTTCCCTATGGGAGGAGGCAGCCGTACGCTGTCATACGCACACACGGACTGCACATCTGTGAGGGTCCGGGTGTGTGCGGGAGAGGATGGATCCTGTCTGTGTCCGAGCATGGGCACCAGGACCCGCACGGATGTGCAGTTCGGGTGAGCGTACGACAGCGTACGGCTGCATCCTCCCATAGGGAAGAACAGGCTGCTGTGTGCAATCAAGGAAAGGCCCGATATGGGCGTGCACGCCGCACGGACGTTTGCGGCCCGAGTTAACGCAGAGTGAATGAGGTCTAACGCTTTGCTAGCTAAAAATAAATACGGTATGTACAAGGAATAAAGTTTTCCTGAGTTACATCAACAATGACGTTTTTTTTACTGCCATGAAAGTTGGAGATTTTAATGGTTTACAGATCTCTGTACGAACTATTCCACCAACTAGCACATAGGAAGAAGAAGGTCAAACTGGGATTTCAGCTTGTGGCCCAACAATTATAACATAGGGCAATATAAGGCTAGCTGTAGATGCTGAACTATGGAGGAGGGGAAAAGATGGCAGACACAGTTCTTGGCTCATCCCATGGTGAACGTTTTGCTTAGCTTTAGCGCCAAGCATGTTCTTGTCTTAGGTGTCCCCATGCTGTTTGTACATTATCATGACAGCACTGGATGTGTGGCTTGTGTAAAAGTTAAAGAGGAACTGAACTGTGGAAGACAAAAGTCAGGCAGAGTGCAAAGGAATAGTCACCAGCATTGCCCGTGTTCTACTAGCTGCACCTAATCTTCCACCATTAATGACTTGCCATGACTTGTTCTGCCCTGTGTCTCTGTGTGGAGGTGACCATCTTGGTAGAGGCAGGGCTTTTGCTTACTCATGTCAAAGCTTCCAGCAATGAGAACAGTGAATAAAATAGAAGTGACAGCATCAAATCGCTCCTGAAACTAGCAGTTAGAGGCAGCAATGCCTTCTATCCCACACTTCAGATATACATCAATGAGGATGTAGACACAGGATTACCTAGGCACCTTCACATACCAGGAAGTGCACTGCTATTTTTCTGGAGGATCTAAAGACAATGGGGTTGATTTTACTGTTCACTTTGTAGGGGAAGTTTCCCTTAGCTTAGTGAATGAGAAGAATATTCACTTTGCAAAGAAGACCCAATCACAAGCAAGGAAAATTAAAAGAAAAAAAAAACTGGATTTTTGATTGCACATGATTGGATGATGGGTGTCACCTCATTCACTGAGCTTATGGAAAATTCCCGTGCAAAGTGCATGGCCTTTTTGCCTTTAGTAAATCTTCCCCAAAGGGTCAGATTTTCATGGTACTGCTTAGGCAAAGCTAACATTTCAAAAGGTCCCCAATACCATAAAAACCTTCACTTTATACAGTTTTTAAAAAGATAATAGGCATGACTGTGATTGAGGGAAGAGGGATCCTGCTGCCAGGAAGCAAGCTAGAGAAAGTGAAGTAGCTTCAATTTTCTCTGGAGTTTGTTCTCTGCCCTTCAGCACATCCAGACAAAGCTGTATGATATCCAGCGGTCCCATAACCTAACCTCCTAAACATGCCGTGTGTCATACATATTTAAATGCGGCAGTGCTTACAGCTGAACTCCAGACATGATTAGTTTTATAGCTTTGGAGGGGTTATTAGCTTGTTACCTCTTCTGTGTGGCAGTTACGTGTTTGGTTTCTTCATACAGCTAAAAAAAAACTTTCACCCCCTTCCAACATCAACAGTGCAGGTATAATATACACTGGTGTTGCGTCTCTGCCCCCCTATCTAGGCTCGCCCGTACCTACATATGGTATACAGTATGTCTTCCGCTCTATTTTTACAGAGCATTAGACACTCCTGGCTCTAGCAGGTCCCTCTGACAGGGATATAATTTGCTAAGTGAGGAATTCAAATCTGTTGATTAACGTGAACGGAAACGGCAAAAGGATTCAGCCTGCAACGCAGGATTGGAAAATCTCCGAATCATTAATTAAATTTTACAAGGCACCTCTAATAATTTATGCTGCAATTATTTCCCGTGCCAGGCTGCCTCAATGCCTTTCCTCCTGTTTGAAGGGAAATGTCAGGATACATTAAGTCAAATACTGATGACATCCTCTTGGGGAAACATTCCTCGCTTGTCAATTACTTTCCTTGGGGTACATTAATAGCTCTTTGACCCCCACGGTGGGCACATCAATGTTCCTGTGCAGGGATAACAACCTGATTTCTGCTTCGGCTGCACTTCTTCCCCTTCAGTGCATTGTCTTCAGTCGGTGGGCTGGTGGGACTTCTCTCCATAACAATGACACAATAGGGGTCTGCTGGGCATTTCGTCTGCAGATGATTCCATACACCGGGCTGGATGTTTTTCAGAAAAGGCTGCAATTTGCGTTGTGTAGATGATATGAGCCTCGTAGAATATCTGTTGATATAAAATGCTGATTTTTGTTTTGTTTTGAAAAGTTGCAAGGCAATGCAAAGAGCAGCGGTGTGCATCTACCCAGGGCATCTAATCACCCTTCACGACCCAAATCTGCCACACGTGAAAATATATCACAGCGTTGCGGAACAGAGAGTAAAGAACCTCACAGGAAGTGCTTTAAACATATTTTTCGTCAAATTAAAACTGAATGTTGCATATGAAGATTTCATATAAACCACTTGAAATACAAAGGGTACCAAAATGGTGTTTGCTCCACCAATCTGAACATTGCTCATAAAACATAGACAAATTCCTTTTGGATCATGGTCCCACCTTCTCCTAAATGCAAAGCACACAAGAAACAATTTGTGGGAGAAATCTTAAAGGATCTAATATTCCAATAAGATAAAACAAATATTATATATATTAAAAAAATAATATATATAGACCTATATATATATATACTGTATTTATATAGACTTGCAACCAATAGACTACATATTTCTATCTGTACAGGTCCACTTTAAAGGTAGAAATACGGACGCTACAATGCTGTCTTCTTGTTTAGAAGCACATCCCCTGGTACTGCCATACTGATCCTGGTATCACTACCTACAAAGTCACTGACCTGTCCAGTCTATAAAAAAAGTCTTTTAAAAAAAAGACTTTATTGGCTGTATGCTTAATCCAGGCCAATGACTCACTAGAAAGTAAAGTGAGGATGAGGATGAAGTTTGCATTCTTCAAAACAACTAGTAATCGTCGGTCCGGTCCAGGTTCACTTTAAATGACCAATGAATATCCAGCTAGGAACAGAGGGGAGGAGGTTGTTTCCCAGCATTGTAGTGAAGCAGCTTTCAGCTAAGCTGAAAAGTCTCATAAAATTGCCACCATCCGGCTATTATTGGTATTAAGGAATACCTCCATGCTATATTTTATATATATACCGAGAATTAAGGATGGACGGATACCGTTTTTTCGGTATAGAGTTCAAGTGCCGATATTTATATTTGGGTACTCGTCGATACCAAGTACCGATACCAGTACTTCTGTTAGCATGGAGCTGGCTTCCCGGGCAATCAGGAAGCCGGGTAGCGTGTCATTACCTGCTGGCCAGCTTCTTGATTGCCCGGGAAGCCGACTTCATGCTGTTTGGCCGGCTTGATACTGATTGGCCAGGAAGCAGGCATCCCTGCCAATCAGCATCGAGCAGGCTTCCCGGCCAATCAGTAAGCCGAGAGGCGGGTCATTACCCACTGCCTGGCTTTCTGATTGGCCGGGAAGCCGACTCCATGCTGTTTGGCCGGCTTGATGCTGACTGGCCGGGAAGCTGACTTCCCAGCCAATCAGCATCGAGCCTGCTGCTTGGCCAGCTCAATGCTGATTAGTTGGGAAGCCGGGCACACCAAGCCAATAAGTGTGGAGCCGGCTTCCCAGCCAATGAGGAAGCCAGCTCCAGCTTCCTGAAGCCGGCTTCAAGCTGTTTGGCCAGCTTGATGCTGAATCAGCATGGAGCCAGCCAAACAGCATCCCGGCCAGACAGGAAGCTGTGCAGTGGGTAATAACCCACCTCCCGGCTTCCTCACTGGCCGTGAAGCCGGCTCCACACTTATTGGCTTGGTGTGCCCGGCTTCCCAACTAATCAGCTTTTTTCCCTCGTGGCACTGCCGGTCAGAGGAAATCTCTCTCTGGCCGGAAGTTCCTGTATCGGGATAAGTATCGGAGCATAGTACTTGGCTAAATACACAGTATCAGCACCGATACCGATACTAGTATCGGTATCAGTGCATCCCTACCGAAAATTAAAAGAAAAAGAAAATCTCTGGTTAGTGACCTTCAGCATGTCCGAGTCCCCCCAGAAGAGATTACAATTAATTAGCCTTTTGGGATATATAAAAAGGTCTCTCCAATGTGAGTCATACACATCTAGATCTGATTGTTGGGTTAAACAACCATTCAGGTATATTTAACTATATCCAGCTAAAGGAGGCCACAGATTTTTTTCTTATTCAGCCTCGTGGCGACAATTCCCGTATCCATGCTAACAGCGTGCATGGTAGGTACCCCCCTTCCCCGCTGGGCCTTTCTATTCTGACATCCTGAGTGGACAAACTTCTATGTATTTTTTGTTTTACTTGCGTTGCGTTAACATGCACTTTTGCCACGTTCCGTTACGTTGCGCTGAAAAAAAGTAGACCGTGCTCTACTTTTTTGCACCACGCTGCAATGCAATGCAGCTGTGTGAACTGGTCCCACTCACACCCATACCATTTTCGGGTTACCTTCCATTGGCATCCTTTGACATCAATTGAAATACAGATGCTAACGGATTAGGCGTGAGTGGGGTCTAAACCTAGAAGCAATCGGATTGTCTAGAAATTTCAATAGCTTTCAAGTCAATCATGCCTTGCATGGAGAAAACGATTAACTTCAAACTGTTATTGTTTGCATTTTGGTAAAGAAAACTTTTGAGGCTGAAAGCACTTAACGAACGATGCAGACAAGTGTCCCACCTGTGCTGCATGCAATGATGGCTTCAGACATTGATTTAAATGGTCGGGTCGCACTTATCAAACACTGACGTCTTACAACCGGAATAAGCATTCAGCATAATATCCCATGAAAGCAGCTGGAGGCAGCAGCGAAATAGTTAAAGCGCTGCCTGACAAAATATTCTGGAGCGGCAGCAACAAATCATGGGTTTCCCAGACAGCTCGTGAACACAGGGCCTTATTTCACACGATTTTAAACTGCTTATGCTCAAGTTGTGTAGTGTGGCTCAGATATTTGCAACTCAATGGGGCATCACAAAACAGTGTTTTTGCAGTTAAACCGATGCCGAGAGGCATTTTAAATGAGTCTCTTAGTGTAAATTTATCAAAGAGATCTGAAATAGTAATGCATTGATTTAGTTCACAAAGCAGGAAATCTCAGAGACAGTAGGCTGCATTCATTTACATGCTTGTCACAGGATCATCAGTCTTTCTGCGCAAGAAATCTGTATTGTGCCAGAATTTGCTGTTTCTGGACATTTTTTTTTCTCTTCCCAGTGTCCTCTAGTAATGAACTAATAAAAACAGAAAGGTTACAGAAGGACGTCCGATAAAAGGTTTTGTGTCCTCGGGATTAACCGCATGAGATTGCAGATAATATTAACATTTCCCTGAACTCTAACGAGAATCGGAGAGAGAAAAAAAATCCGGGTATAAATGACAATGTCATTAGATAAGGTCAGAGGATTTTGTCACCATTATGTGCATGGGACATGCCAACAGCAGACAAGTTTGCTTTTTTTAGGTAGACAAATTATAAAATCACTTTCAGGAGGCTAAGGGTTAGCCCAGGGGTGGACAATTTAACAAATAATTCAGGTGTAGAGATCAGCTTAGGTTTAGACCGAAAATGGGTCCAAACTGAGCTCCTCCAATCATGGAAGGAAGCTCCTTCTACTGCTGCCCACAGTCACCAGCAGCTGCATTTAAGGAAAGACGCAGGATGTTGTGACGTCATTGACCATATATATGGTCACATTGTTATATTCTGTCAATGACGTTGACCTAATATGGCCATGTGGCCACATAAGGTCAATTACATCAGCACAAGCATCCTGCCGCTTTGTTTATGTGCAGCTGCAGGGTGGAAGTCCTCCATCCAACTGATTGAGTGGGTGGCCCCATGTAGCTCTCAGGTTTGGAGGAGTTCCGTTTGGACCAGATTCGGTCCAACCTGAGTTAATTTCTAGCTAGCCTTTCCAATCCGGGAGCCAGCAGCATTTTTTTTGAGGAGCCAGCTCTATTGACAACAACTAGAAAAAAACTCAAAAGTTAGGTGCCAGCTGAACGGTGACTACCTGGCTCCTGGCATTTGTCCAGCCCTAGGATAACCTGGTTGATGATATCAAGGGATGTCTAAATGTGCATACAGAATACCACTATTTAAAGAGTTCACCTTTAGCCAGATACAATACATGGTCAGGTCAGCCAAAGATTCGTGTTTATGTCATGGAGCAATATGGGAGGAGGTTCCTGGAGACACAACCCCAGAATTCAGGAGTCAGTCTGTTCAATCTAGGATCCAGTGGGATTTTTTATCAGCCAACTCCATTGACAATAACTAGAGAGAACCTCAAAAGTGCGGTGCCAGTTGTCATTTTTAAGGAGTATTGGATACCTGGCTCCTGGGGTTTGCCCAGCCCTGGGTTAGCCTGGCTGATGAGATCAGAGAACATCTAAATGTACATTCACCTTTAGCCAGATACCTGCTGGGATCAGTCAAACATTCATGTTTATGTCATGGAGCAGTGAGGGAGGAGGTTCCTGGAGGCAACCCTGGCATTGGCTGACTTTATGGGAAGCCATAGGGATTAAAATACATTTTTAAAGTAAACTAAACCTCCAAGATTTCTAAACTACAGTTCTGTATTAGCCGCAGACATGAGATCATCACCCACTGTGGCTGAAATGGACAGACAATCACATTTACAGCCACCTTTGAGATTATGGCCAGAGATGTATGGGCTCACTTGTTGGTTCCTATTTCTAAAGACAAACTGTAGTAGAGTATTTTACCGTATTAGTCATCGATTAGTGCAGAAAGTCTGGAGTTTTAGTGATTCTCTCTATTATCTTACTTTAAGTTACCTTACTTAAGTTATTTAGAATGCAAGCTTTCAGGATTACTGACATCCCGTCTTCAGGCTTTATACTTGATATAAGGATATATGTATAAAGCCTGACAAAGAGATATAAGGAATCCTGAAAGCTTGCATCTTTAATAACTTAAGTTAGTTATCACTAAAACTCAAAACTTTTTCAAACTCAAAACTAAAGCAAAACTGAACACATAGGGCATGCAGTCAGACTAGTTTAAAAGTAGAGAAAATGTCAGTTTTTTTACTTTAATGGGTTAGAGCTTTAGTGCTATATCAAACTGCAGTGTTCCAGCAGTATGACATGTGAGAGCAGCAGTCCAGAAGTCTGGTGGTAGTCCAATACCCCCATCCCACACTTGCATGGTGCTCCAAGGCTCCTCAGGGAGCCTGAGTGTCCTTGATTGGATTACAGTAGTTAGTGACAAGGAATGTGTGAGATCTCCAGAGATCTGATGTGAGAGCAGGGGTCTGGGTGTGAGCAGAGGTCTTATGTTAGTGGTTTAGTGCTATATCACACTGCCTTGTGTTGGCAGCATACTGAACTGTGGCTATATCTTCTTCGCACACCATACAACATACACCATAGATGGCACCATATCATACTAATAAAGGATATGTTGTCCGTAGTCCTTTAGCTTCAGAATCTCCTCTTTATTGACGTTCTTCCAGCATAGAGAAACATTTTAATGTTTCGGAACTATGCAGGGTCCTCTCGTCAGGCAAAGTGTCATAACACCCCCTTCATGAGGCAAAGTGTCATAATATCCCCTTCATAAGGCAAAGTGTCATACCTCCCACTGTGTTGTACAATGGTGTTAGGACACTTTGTCTAACAAAGGGACCCTACATGGTTCCAAAACCCAATTCTGAAGCTAAAGGTGTGCAGACAACATATTCTTTGTTGGCAACATACAGAAGACCCAGATCCCTGTTCTCACAGCACATCTCTAAAGGTCACACACAACCTTTGCACAGCCACAACTGTTGTGATCCAATCAAGGACAATGAACAGCTTTGTTGATTGGAGCACTATGCGGGGGTGGAGTTTGGGGGGTATTGGACCACAGGAGATCTGGACCGCTGCTCTCATGCAGAGTACTGCCGGTACGGGGCAGTTTAATATGTTAACAAAGCACCAAGCCACCACCCACCAACCCAAAAAAACTGACATATTCTTTTTCAGTTTTACAACACAGACTACTGACGATCATGCAGCCGATGTTGGTCTTTCTTATAGGAAGGCCCAGCATCCACTGCAAATTGGTTGTCATTGATTTACCTTGTGTAATTATTTGGTAAATAATATTTAAAAACACTTTAATAAAAAATAATTTTGACCAAAGAACAAAAATAACATCACTGTTCCCCTTTAAGGACTGCAGTTTACAGCAACATTTTATCTGCAACAGGACAAGACACTTTCTCTGCAAAATTAATTTAAGCATCCTTTAAAGCAGGCTATCTGAGGAAGATTCTTTCGGGTGTCGTAGAAACGGAAACCGGTTTTTATTTGTCCAGATGTCAGCGCAGGACAATAACACTAAAACCTAAGACCTGCAATAAAGCACAGGAAGCCGTACTGACAAAATGAATACAGCGAAACATTTTATCTGTATAAAACTCCATCCAACGGACAGTAAATCACTTTGAAAATAATTTATATAATTATTAAAGAATCAATTATCTCATCTCGGGCTGCTTAATGTATGGCACATTGGGTGCTTCTCATCTCTTGGTAATAGATCCTTAACCTACTATGACCTCATTACACTCATAGGCACTGTCAGACTCTGATGAATGTCATTAATGCCGGATCTTGGAGCTCCTGACTACCATAGTTTGTCGTTTTCTTGAGAAAATGTCGCTGAGCGTGGAATAAATGTAAATGGAGTCATTGCATTGATATGAATAGTGACCG
Source organism: Nanorana parkeri (assembly GCF_000935625.1). Classification (NCBI taxonomy): domain Eukaryota; kingdom Metazoa; phylum Chordata; class Amphibia; order Anura; family Dicroglossidae; genus Nanorana; species Nanorana parkeri. The sequence continues at coordinate 5,210,164 of NW_017306273.1, forward strand.
GGGTTGTAGAATTGCAATGAGAATACTGGGTGTCACGGTGTATGTGTAGGAAATTGGGTTTCCAATAGAAACCTCGTCATCTTTATTCCATATAAAAGACCGATATTTGGGAAAATCTACTCAAATCAACATATTTTCTTACTTGTTTTGCAATTCATATGCAAGCAATCAGGAACCTATTCCCTCAAACATTGTGTGTCTGTGCCTACCCACTCCATTATATCATGGTGATTGACATTTTGGGTTATGCAAGAGCAGGGCAGGGAAATCAGAATAAAGCTACAGTGCATCCAAAGATAAAGCTAAAAGTAGGGAAGTTCAGATACCAAGTACTGTACTCGGTACAAGTACAAGTACAGATACTTTTCCAGCTCCAAGACTAGACTAGAGAAAAATTCAAAAGTTAGGAGGCAGCTGTCATTTTTAAGGAGCACACGGAGCTCCTGGGATTGGTGCAACCCTGTTTTAATGTATGATCTTTTTTTTAATAAATATGTATAAAGTGATGGACCTATACCATTTTTTCTAGTACAAGTACTGATACTTGTCCAAGTACTCACAGATACAAGTACTGATACATTTTTGTTTTATTGTAATAATTTTAGGACAGTGGTGGAGCGCCAGAGCCAGGTCTCAGCTGCAACTGCTGCAACCCTGGAAGTTCTAGTAAAAATCGGTACTGGTATCTGAACTGGTATCTGGACATCCCTAGATAAAAGTAAGGGAAGAGCTAAGTTTTGAGTTATCACCAGAATAGGAATGGTGAGGTACTCCACCAATTGATAGTCCATGGTCCCATCGCACTCCTGACCTCGTGAATCCCTTCAAGAATTGGGTGCTGCGGTAGTCAACAGGTGGCAGCCGTAACAATCGTGAGCTAAAGCAGAGACACCGGCACTCCAAATTTGCAAAATCCGTCTATTTATTGACGTGCATCGTGGTAAAAAACAACGAACGTTTCGAGGTCACAAAGGATCCCCTTCATCAGGTAAAATATATGTATTACCTGATGAAGGGGATCCTTCATCGTCTATTTATTGACGTGCATCGTGGTAAAAAACAACAAACGTTTCGGGGTCACAAAGGATCCCCTTCATCAGGTAATACATATATTTTACCTGATGAAGGGGATCCTTTGTGACCTCGAAACGTTCGTTGTTTTTTACCACGATGCACGTCAATAAATAGATGTATTTTGCAAATTTGGAGTGCCAGTGTCTCTGCTTTAACTCCACCAATTGAGACACCTGTTCTGGTGACAACTATCTAAGAGGTTTTCCTCACTTTGAAGAGATTTCTTCTTACTTCCTGTTGTGTCTACAAGACAGTAAGTGAAGGCAAATCTCCGATATCGGGCACAAAAAAAGATATACAAGGTTATTCACAAAAGGGTGGAGAGTTTGGAAAAGGCAGGAGAAGTGAACAATCTAGGCCAAAATGGAAAAATTCTCCAATTCAGCTCACTTTTCAGTTCCAATATGTTGTCCTAGATTGTTCACTTCTCCTTCCTTCTCCAAACTCTTCACCCCTTTGTGAATAACCATGGTAGTTTGTTTAAGTATAAATTAACTACTTATCTAACCCCCCAGCCCCCATCACCCTCTTTAGCCCCCTAAACTAGACTAAGCTGACCATAACTTCTACAGCTATTTGATAACTTACTCCTTTGATGGCAGCATCCTCCTGCCTTGTATGTAAAAACCTAGTGCTGGCTCACCACGTCTGTGCAATAACATCCTATAGTGTTGAATAGGATGTTGCTCCCGCAGTACAAATACATCCTAATCACCTCTATGGGATGGTAGAGTGCAGTGGCTGGCAGCCCGGCACTACAATATTACCGGCTAGAGTGTATAAAATGTGGGAGGCCGCCATCATCGAAGGAAGTATGTAAGCAGCTGAGGGGGGAGGTCAGCTTTGGCTAGTTTAGGGGCCCTTTGCAATGGGGGGGGGAGGGGGTGGATTCGATAATAAGAGAACCGGTCCTTGAAAGCTGTACTCCAAGATCAACAGATATTGTCTAAGTGCCATGTGTATTCTTCCTTGAATCTTGTGAGCTTTCTGTATTTCTTCCACATCTGTGCAGTAATCCAGTGTGTAATAAAGACCAGGCACTGCTGCTCTCTCTCCTCATACTGGGAGGTTGGTCTTGTATCCCCCCCTTCCTGTTGTTTCCTATAGTGGGTGGAGCCTGCCCACAGCTCTGCTGTCTCTCCACAGGCTATGTACAGCACAGTGATGATGTCACTGCTCCTTTACCAAGGTAATAATTGGCTAATCAAAGACATTTGCTGCACACAAAGTGGAGCTTTATCCTTTGTGGCAATTGAGAATAATGTATATTTAATTAAAGTTTTTGTACCCAGAGTTCAACTTTAATTGGCCACACATAGGAAAAAATATAATCAAAAATATAAATATAATCAAATCTCTGCACATGTGCCTGTCAGAGACATCGGGACTCGGGAAAATTGTTTTCAAAGAAAGGGCTCATTCACAGGAGAATGGTTTTGCTCAGCACATAGAAGTGTTCTAGAGCAAGTAGAAATAAATGTGTTGTTGCTTCTTTGTTCCATGGTTTTTAATTGCATTTAGGAGCATTTATCTGTGCTTAAATGTGTTAAAATTCATTTACATGCTTTATAAGGCATTTAAATGTGTTAAAATGATTTTCCTGCAAAACATTTAAGCCATAACGACATCCATGTACAGAGCAAGTAAAATATATTATTTTTCAATATTTATGTGTGTTTCCTGGGATACTGCATGCATGCATTTAGATAAGATATCATGCACATTGCACAGGGTCGCATGAAGTTGTTAACTGCTTGCAACGCATTATTTCTCAACATTACACATATTCTACTGTGCTATGCAACCATGCAGGTAAAGTGCAAAATGTTACACTTATCTGAATGAACCCTTTCCCTGCTGGCTGCCAAAGCTTGCTGGGCCAAGTAGTTCTTCAATAGGGGCTGCAAGTTGCTTACACCTGCCACAAGGTAAACCTGAACATTGAAATCCTGATGAAGGGGACCCTGTGTGGCGCCCGAAACGTTGCTATTTGTTTTGGCATGAAGTGTCAGTAAACAGACGTGTTCTTCACTTCAATATGGTGTGCCGGTGACATCTTTAACATGAATCATGTGCATCATGTTTCACACATATTTAGGGTGTAGTATGAAACATGGTCGCATTCCCTGATACCCAACCCTCAAACAGCCCTCCACTTACCTGAATCGCAGGGTTCTTTTTCCTGCATCCTTCTGTTTGGATTTGAATTCAACATAGTTGTGCGTAGCTCCATCCACACAGCCACATCATCCATTCACAGAATCTGGGAATAAAAAGAAGAGACGTCCCATCGGCCACCACGGCAGAGAGACTCGTAGACCTCGGTGGAGCACCACTGTTATGACATCACCACACTTGTAGTCCATTGCTGACTTCCTCCAGTCCCATAACAGAAAGTCTGTACCTCCATATGGACCTGAGGCTGGGGAAAAGGTCTGCAGGAGCCTGTGTACTGCACCTGTGTTACAATTGATCACAATTGCAATGCTTTGCAGGCCCCAATGCAAAAATCTTATATAGGCACATTTTTTATTTTATTAGTGAGGTTGCATTTATTACGTTTTGCATTGAGCAATGTAAACGTTTTGATACAAAGCGCTTACCTTCCCGACACTAGCTTGCTGTTCTGATCATCAGAACCCCCAATGCAAACTTTCACTTTCTGATGATCAGAACCTGCAAAGGACCTAGCAAGCTCCTCCTGCCCCCAATATGGCAGCAGTTGGGCTTGGGTTTTGGGCTACACTGATTGTTGAATTGTGGGGTGGCAGGGGATGTGCCATGCTTTATCCCATACGCAGAGGTACTGGATGCTCCTCAAGGCTCAGGTAACTTATGTTCCCTGTTGTGCTACACACAAGTAACGTCTTCTCCGGCCCCCAATATGGCAGCACTTGGGCTTGGCTATTGGCTACACTGATTGTTGAATTGTGGGGTAGCAGGGGATATGCCACGTATTATCCCATACGCAGAGGTACTGGATGCTCCTCAAGACTCAGGTAACTTATGTTCCCTGCTGTGCTGCACACAAGTAACTTCTTCTCATGCCCCCAATATGGCAGCACTTGGGCTTGGCTTTTGGTTACACTGATTGTTGAATTGTGGGGTAGCAGGGTATGTGCCACGTATTATCCCATACACAGAGGTATTGGATGCTCCTCAAGGCTCAGGTAACTTATGATCCCGGCTGTGCTGCACACAAGTACCTTTGCCTATTGTGAGCAAAGAACAGGTTCACTTTAATAACAACGGCATGGAACCATCTAATCTTTAATTTGTCACTGTACAGCCGCACTTTGATGGATCTGCTCTTGCCGATTCCAGGGATAAGGATGAAATCACTCACAGTGGTAAAGCAATCACTAAGTATGTTCCTGTTATCCTTCACATCAGACTTCCTAATGGTTATTGGAATGTGTATCCTGTTTAAAACAAATAACCTCTAATTAGTTATTTCATGGCTTCATTAGTCAGGGAGGATGAAAAAGCAAATGGAGAGCAATAGCAGAATATGTGCAAGTAATGGGTTCTGTTTATGTGATTCTGGGTCTTATTAGGTGAAACTAAACTTATAGTCATTGTGTAGTTCTTACCTATACATGTGAATGTCATCAACTTAACATAAATAATGTTTTCAGTCTGTGTTCAGGTTGTAAAAATGTTTTTGTAATGTATAATTTTTTTATTCTTTACATACACAGGTCAGGCATATGTAGACTTATTCCGGGACACCGCCACCGTCCCAGATTTTTTCATATTGTTTTTGTATACTCACCATTTTTCAATGTCTTCTGGATGGTAACATGACGCATAGGGCACTTCTCCTCCCATATTTTGATCCAGCAATGGGTGGTCCACAATGATGCAGGAAGTACCACTAAAGTAATGGCATCGGTGACTTTCTCTCCATCCCATTGAGGCATGAGGAAGCACCCTCTGGGCTCACAAGAGTGACACAGAGACACATAGGGCTCTTTGAAGATAATATTCCTCTTGGTTCTGTCTAATGTTTCATTGGAGTTTAATATGTCTGCTCTTAACAGAAGCAGGTCTAATTGTATGTGGATTACTATGTAGGGCAATGTAGGGAAGGATTAGTGCTTCCTGTTCTGGCATTGGCTTATCTTATCTGGCTAACCTGTTTCAAATGTTTAGTCCCCAGAGTTATTTTGGGCTGCAATGTGGGCTTTAGATGGTTGCATGATTCCACCAAGAATGACTGGACCAAGGGACTGCCATCTAATGTCTAAGGGCACCATTAGTTTTGGCTGCCTTTGTCATCATTTGTCTCTTTGCATATTATGGGAGACCAGAGACAATTTGGAGAGCATAAAAGGAATATCCTTAGCAAAGTAACTAATCGCTCTATGCTAAGACATTTTTCTGAAGCGCATGAAGGAGATCCTAGGGGTATGAGAGTCTTTGGAACTAAGAAAATTAGCGTGTCTGCAGATTTAGGACATCAGTACAAGTGACTCTGTGAATGTGAGAGCTTTTGGATATTAAATCTGGGGAGTTTAGTTCCAAGGGGTCTGAATGAAGATTTTAGAATTGCATGCAGTAATATAGACGTGGGAATAAAGGATACAAATGTAGCATTGGTAGTGTTGTTTAGGACAGTAACTAATTTGATATGTTCTATAGGATTATGGCAGAGCAGTATCATGTTATTTATCCATTGTTTATAGGTTGCGTATCAGATATGTGTTGGTTGTATAGAGTACATGTTATTATATAAAGTCACTTTTAGGTTTATTGTTAATTTTTTGCTACAGTTCCTTTTCCATTTTGGTGGTGTATCTTTAATACCATATGGTCAAGATGTACAAGATGTAACATTTTTAAATAAAGTCCATTTAATAATTAATTTCAGCATAACGTTATGCCATCTTTGTGAATAGTTATGATTACAAAAGTGATTATGTCTACCATATATCATTATTATTATTATATATATATTGTGGCATTGCGTGGCAATACCATGGTATAATGTGGCATCAAAGTCACCCAGGACTCCGAGCAAGAGGGGCTGAGCGGCTCCAGGAAAGTACTGTTACCAGGAAAGAGCTGGTTTTACAACTCATTCCGGGTTTTCTGGATTATAGTTGGGATCCTGGAGCCGGGAGATTTCTAAGAGAACTGGGAGGGAAGAAATCTCCATTCCTGGGTCTGGGCTTTAGTGGTGACCAGCCACTGCTGGGTCAGGTTCAAGGTTCCAGCTGTAAGACAAGGGAGGTATCTGTCCAGGAGGACTCCATTCTGGAACCAGCCTGTGTGGCACGTCAGCTAGATATAGCCTGTGTGGGGGAGGTTTTTTTGTGATATCCTGAAGTCGGTTAGACTTGGAAAAACATTATTTTGCTGTACTGTGTTTGAAGACCCCTGCGAGGGTGTCACAGCCCGCTAGTAGTTAATAGTAGGTGAATAGGATCTCAACTGCGGATGTTAAGGAACTCGATAAAGGACTCTGTACGGCGCTCAGTCAAGAACCCCAGGCGTCGCTCTCAATCATAGGCGGAGAGTTTGGGGTTCTTGCATCATAAGCCGTAACAGGAGGGAAATGAGAATGGGTATGCAGATGGAGTAATCAGGACCTAACCCTGGATGGAATCACCAAGGGTCTTAAGGTGAGGTTGCTTGCACCCTGCTGTACAGAGGTGGAGATTGGCCAACAGTTATGAGTGGAACGTTTCCCGGTACTTATAGGTATAGGTGGTGCTGAGATACAGACGTGCACATATACTTATATGAGATAGGTGGAAGGCAGTCCAGTGCTATACAGATACACTTGTTACCGATGAAAACCCCTAGGCAGTCCATACAAGTGAAACCCCTATAGGCTTAAGGTACTTGCGCTTAGGTGCAGAGCAATAGTGACAAGGGTCACTTCTTCCAGCAGCAGGGTAGTCCTCCTTTAGATCCTGGCGAGACAGTCTCCTTACAGAACGAGGTTCCAGGGTGTTTGGGCATGAGAAACCCAATAGTGAACACCCTGCATCAATCGGTTGGGGTTTAAATAAGCCGCGGCCGTGACGTCACGCGGCCGCGGCGCACTTCCGCGTTCCAGCGTGGAGCGCACCCTACGATTCCGGAAGTAGGAGGGAGCGCTCTGCGTCTTCTCCCGCGGCTGCGTTCCATGCTGGCACGCTCACGTGACGTAGGCCGGCCAGGAGGAACGTCACAGAGGGAAACATCTGTGTGGACTTTTATGTTTGAAATAATAAAAGTGGGCAAAGAGGCCCTTTAAAAGACGTGGTAAGCGAGTGGACTCCGTCCTTAATGTGCTACCATTGGAGCTAAATCTCACAATATATTTATTACAAGTATTTATATGGCACTTACAATTTAAACAGCACTTTACATTCTGTATATTCACATCAGTCCTTGCCCTTAGAAGAGCTTACATTCCAAGGTCCCTAACTTACATGCACAGGCTGATTTAGACAGGAGCCAATTAACTTACCAACATGGTGTTAAGCCACCATGCTTCTCACAGCGTCTAAAACAGAAAATGAGTCATCATTGGGGCAACATATATTAGATAAGAAGCTAGCATCTGCTGCCCCGTGAAGAAATTGACGTTATAAAGCATGGGCAGAATTTAAAATTGACATTAGGTTGTACTTGTGGATAGAAAACGAGCCAGCTGATTGGTTAATGGTTGTTAAGAGCTGACTGGAGTAATTTTGTGTGGTAATCAATAGTAGCTCTTAGGAAGAGGGCATATCCTTAGAAAGGCATCAGCCCTAGATGCACACCTTGGCTCCCTCAGGTGTAGCGTGGCAAGGAGAGAGAGTGTCTAGCGGTGCTAAAGTTTACGTTTAGGCAATAAGCATCTGAATGTAACATCTGACTGCTGATAATGATACTGAAAATGCTTTGCTAACGACACTTATGAGTATGTCTTAATTAAAGTAAAATAAAAGCCTTTTACCATCTTCTGGATTTTGTTTTAGTTTATTGACTAAGATGTCCAAAGTAGAGGTTTCTATTAAAGAAGGACCCTGAAAACACTATTTGCATGTAAAATGGCCACATCAAATAATATTTGTAGAACAGAAGCCTATAACTCACTTTCTATGCCATCCCTGTATCTCTAACTGCTAGGATCCACAAAATGATTAACTCAATTGCCTTTATATGTTGACTTTTAATAGTTTTGATTCTACAATGTGCTTGTCTGCGTGTCTCTAGACGTGTTTGAAACTAAGAAAGAATGGTATGTAAGCCGCCTATTCCTGAGGAGTGTCAATGGAACAAAGTGGGGTAAAACCGCGATTAATGTTACGGGTTAGCTTTTAACATTAATAAGGTGCCACAAACGCCATGAAACATATTTTACAGCTTGCTGGGTTTACAGTGCCAGTTCTCTACTTTATTGCTCAAACATTATCCCGTGTTCTATAAACAGAAATGCCGGAACACTCCTGAGAACATGGTTCGTTGGGTATTCTGCGGCTAAATTTATTGTCATCAAATGTTGACACAAGTAAAGCCGTAATACAAGTCTAAGTTTTAATAGTGTTCTAGCGCAAGCCCCGGGGCAAGTTCTGTAGGTGTTTTTCTGTGTTTGCTATTTATAGGGAATTGATACAGCATGGAGTGAAGTGACTACACATCACTGTGGAAGCGGGGAGAAGGTCTTAGATCTAGGCCCAGGCTGGATACACTCGACAAACTCTCAAGGGTACAATACATCGCATAATGTGAGAAACAAAGCGTGATTTTTTATGTTGAGCAATTTTTCATTATCTCTTTTAGCATTCATAAAAAAAGCATTTTTGTACTCACTGAAAAAAATCCTTTTCTTGGAGTCCAATGAGACTGGCAGCTCTTGCTGGTCCAGCGACACAGGAAGTCTTCACCTTTCGATTATATTGAAAAAATGCTGACGTTGGCGATGTCTGTGCTCAATCCCACAGCGTTAATCCCTTCTGCGGCAACACCATTGGAAAATGTGGAATTTTTACGTAATTGAGATAGCTCCCGGTGCTCAGTCTAGCTCACAAAGTGAGTCTTCAGAGACAGGGCAAGCGCTCTTAATGGACCTGGAAAATTATCCAGGCTAACTTTTATTAGAACAAAGTCTGGATAGCGCCCTACGTGGAATCCAGTTCCTGAAGGTCACATCTAGGCTATCTCCACAACACCCAGTCTGCAGGGTTTGGACACAGCACTCCAAAAGCCGGGCTGAGAGTAGCTGCAGTGGAAGAGACAAGCTTTAGCAGAGATGTAGAGAAGAGTCTTGACTGAAGAATAAATATCTTGAAGAGTAAAAGAAGTAGGTGCTAGCAAAAATAGGGTCAGTCTTTCACATAGAAGAGTAGATTAGAAGACACCCATCTTCCTAGGACACTAACAAAAACTGAGGTATGATAGTAGAGGGAAGAGTTATCTGGGGCTGGCCTACAGTTTTTGTTTACCAGTGTCTAATTTTCTTATAGGTGGCAGTATAACCCAAAGGTGAAAGACTTCTTGTGTCCCTCAATGGACAAGAAATAAAGCAAAAATGTAGCATTCATTTCATTTAAGCTAAACTCCAGTAATGTATAATAATTAATTTGTATCTAATCTTATCTAATATATCTAGCATGAGTACACACATATGTCTTGATATTAGCTTCCTGTAATTTCTGTTAGCTTACATTTGTGAGCTTGCTGGCAGGAGGGGGAGCAGACTGATGACATCACCAGGGTGCTGATGGCTCCCCATTGCCATTTACAGGCAGGGGCAGCTTGGTAACCAAGCTGTTTTACTTACTGGAGGGCTCTTGTGCGTTTAATGTCACTTTAAGCTTTAAGCAGCATTTATAATGCTAAATGCATAAAATGGCTGACAGGTTCAAGTGAAAAAAAAAAAAATCAGACTGTATACAATACACCAAAAAAAAGCATAAACTGTAGCACTGCCCACAGCAAGCGTTTATATGTCTGCTTTGAATACGAAACACTGATGTAGAGGAAAGGGTTACCAATATTGGCCAATTAAAGTTTAGCTGTCACTTTTTTTTTTTTTAAGTCAAATTGAAAGTGAAAATCTAACTGGCTGTTGTGGGAAACTTGGCTATTTTTCCTTTGTTTAATTGAGCCTCAGTGGATATAGAGCAATGGCAGGATTCCGTAACAACTGTAGGACCGGTTGCCACCAGTGGATATAATGAATTGTTATTAACACGACTTGTTTTTATTTGTAGCATACAGACTGTTTTTTCCTTAAAGACTGCCTAATGGTATTTAAATAGTGTTTGGGAAAATGTCCAAACACTTGGTTTTCCAACCAAAGCGGCATATTGCTACCATGTGTGTTTGTATTTTTACCATGTAGGACGCATTAGGCTAATGCTACCAAATGTATGAAGTTGGAATCACAGGGCATTGAAAAAAAAAAAGTGTGCGTGGGTTGGACGGTATGTTTTGGTAAAGTATGGAGTGGATATGGAACTGATTTGTCCAGGAAAATTAAATATTTATGGTTTATTTTTTTCCATTTGTTCCTAAATAATGCAAATTGACAGAGCAATGAAGCTCAAAGAATTCTGGACAGATGGCTTGGAATTAACTCAAACACACATAAATTAACTGAGCCAGAGTGAAACAAGAAAAAAAAAACATCAACATGAGTTACATTCAAGGCTATGAAGCCAAGTGGATGAAAATTAGCACAATTCTTGACATGGAAAATTAGATACAGAACTTCCTAATGAACACAGCAGCCTCGGCCTGGCACTCTGTGTGAACCGGCGCTGTGGTCGCCCTGCCAGACGAAAGGGCCGTTACATATTTATGAAGAGCATGGGAGGTCACATAAGTTCAGTGTTTTGTGCCTGCTCAGATCAAGCTACAATTGTTTGTTTGGAAACAGGTAGATAGTTAGACTAGAGGTGTTACAAATGCTGGTGGAATAACATGCATGGGGATATGCTCAATATCTATGGACATATCCATGGTGCAGAAAGTTTATAAAATGTCCAAAACAAAAAGAAAAACATGCAGAACGTGCCCATTTTTCCGGGTTTTATACCTTTAAAAAATGCTGGAAGTACAGACAAATACCTGTTGTTCTGCTACAAATCCAGCAAACGCCTAACTTCCTGCATGAGTGCCTTTTCTTCAACAAAATCTTAAAGGAGAACTATGGGGTTAGGGCTTTTCCCTATAGTTCTCCTAAGGGTAACGGGAGGACACAAACTAGCATCCTCCCGTCACCCAAAGCTTAGTATACAGTGATCTGTAGCTCGCGGTATACTGAGACACTGCAGCCGGAACGGATCCTGACAATTATGTCTGGATCCACCCAGCTGCGTGAGTGACAGCTGGCTCTGCATATCTAGAGGCAGAGCCAGCTGTACCCGCCCCCTCCCCCTCCGTTCCGCCAGTCAGCGCTGGAGGATCGGACAGAATCCAGTCCCTCCCCTGTCACGGCTCTCTGCGAGCACAGGATCGAGAAGTGAGCGAGCGCTGGTATGTGTTCGCTCACTTCCCGATCTACTCACCTTATAATTCTCCTTTAAGCATCATTGTCAGCCCTGCCTGCTGGTCTACAGAACCTCCCATTTACCAAAAGAAAATATTTTGTATGTAGGTACAGTTTAACAAAGAGTTTTTTGAGAACTCATTCACTGCATTTGCAAGTGGCTGCCAAGTTGAATATGATTGGGTTGGGTACTCCTGATTTATCTAAGAGGAAACCATGAAATTTGCCTTCCGTGCCGTGCAGCACAAGGATGTTCATGCACTTCTGTCTTCAGTAACTCACTTTCTATGTTGAGCAACAGGTCCAAGAACAGAATGCTTAGCGCAGACAAATATCCATGACCTTAAACCTCATCTCCTGTGTCTACCATGAATAAATCAGACGGTTCTCTGCTGCTGGTCAGTATCACTACACTACAAAATATTTGTTTCAGGAGTGTGAAACTCAAATCCACTGTTGACAGAACAAGGGAGGGTAAAATGCTCCGAGCAATAAGATGATCATTAATCCTACCAAGCCACTGAAGGCTTCTCAGGACACTTATTCTCAAAAGAAACAATCAACCACCCAAGTAAGGGGACTTACAGATGACAGAGAAAATCGGGTAATTTATGGTCATATTGGGAAACCTTCACATGTTTGGAAGCCTCTCCCAGACCCTGGCCAACACTCTCTGGAAGGAAAGTTAGGAGGGATTATCCTAACCAATATCTATTGTTTCCCCTCAAAGCAGCCAGTGCCCGAAGCCCACCCCCTCACTCCAAACAAATATGCATGTACATACAAGTATGTCAAGCGACTTTTCAGCAAGCCAGGTCATACATGTAGTCTAATGTGTGTAGGTAGCTTTACATTTAACTGGCAGATCTCTATTTTTTCCCAAGATATGAAATACTAGTGTATTTATTGAGAGAGTAGAATTTTTTTTTTTTTAGATCATGCTTCCATATATTCACTATCTAATGTCTATGGTCAGCTTTCATTCTTGAAAGTATATATTAAGCCAACTTTTTTTCAATTTTGTGTACAGCAGGGATGGTTAAACCCCCTTTTTTTGCCATTTGTGTCTCATTTAAGGGATTTACCTTCACTTTCTGTTCAGCAGTCGCAATAGGAAGGGAAATGAAATCTCTCCAATGTGAGGAGCTTTGTTGGTCATTGGAACAAGTGTTTCCATTGGAATATATTCCCTGCTGACATCTTCAATTTGGGATTTTTTCTTTCAGTCCTAGAGGCAATGTTTTCTGGGACAAAATAAGAGAGAGCAAAACTTACTATTTGCGACACAGACAGAAATAGAGACCTATAAGAAAGTCCAACCCCTCTCCTCTCTTTACAAAAAATAAAGAAACTTTTGACTTTAGATACACTTTAAGTTTCAGCTTAATAAAACAAATAACACATTTTTTTGACAAGTTTGTATAATAGGTTCAGTACTCAGAAATAAAAAAAATTAACAAACATTTTTGGAATACAACCAATGAGAGTAGAACAGATGTCATTTGTTTATGTTTTTTGTAAACCAGATAAGAGAGAGTTCAGAGTGGGACATGGAATTCGGGTCTTTAGTTATATCAGGTCCTATTTATTTGACTCTCTGTGTAAACATAGTTACTTTTCGCTTGTGTTTTTTAAGTTGAAAAATGCATACTTTATAAACATGTATATATGTACCAAAGAACACAAAGTTGTGGCAAAATAAAAGTGTGAACAAACTTACAAAAATTTAAAACTGTTACATATAAATCATTTGTACATAGCTAGAAAACATTCAGGAGTCTATGAACCCTAATGCTCATGAATCATTTGCCTTCAAAGATGTCAAGTTAAACAATTATTGAGGATGGGGAAGCTAATAGCAGGCTTGCTTTGCAAACAAACCCATGTGATCATTATGATTGGCAGTTGTATTGATCATATGATCAGGAAACAATCTGAGTCATTCCTGATTATTAGTGTGAGGCTAGGAATCCTAGTTCCAATTTGGAACATAGATTAACGTTCCCCTAGCATGGGGACATTATGCTGAGGGACACTAATCTACAGTAGGGATTTTGAATGGGAACAGGCTAAAGTAAGGCTCTCATTTAAAGGCAAAGCATGATGTATTTTCATATTTTGAGTTCTTATTGTAGTGTTTACCTTAAAGTAGAATGAAAGACTCTCGCATGACAGTCTAAAGAAGTCCCAAATCCAGTTACAACTATGTGATGCACAAGCCTCATAAAGTAAATAAAAAACCTCCATTACCTTCCCTGACTAAGCCAAATCCTCCTTCATTTGTGTCTTACAGGCTCCCCCTCCCAGACACTGCAGCTCACAGTGGGAGGGTTTCCTCAGCACAGGCATTGCTGTTAATCCAAAAAGCAGTGTGTAGGACTGGGCGTGGCCAGGTGCTGATTGACAAGCTACGGCATTGTGAATCAGCAGTGACAATACTGATGTCCCCTGTAACATCTTCTCAGCCCACTGTAGTGCAAGCAGACACAGCCTAAATGAGAGTGAGAACTCTGTACTGGATTCATGAGCAGTGCAGCATCGTTGCTCCTCCATCACAGGAAGTTGCATTAGGTGGACTTCACCGCCAGACTCAACATGTATCTGTGGGACTTTCCAGGGGAGTAAGAAAAACTGTAAGTGCAGGTGTGCTTGTAATTAAGGCCTCCTTCAGACAGGTGAAAGCGTTTACCGCCTCTCTAAAAAGCATTGCACGGTGGATTGCTTTTCAGAGGGCAGTAGAGCAGCGACTGCCCAGTGTACATGAAGTGATACTGATGCCTTCTAAATGCTTTATTTTTATCCCAATGGGGATTTTTCAATTGCAATACCCAGTGATTGCAATTGTTGTATTTGGCAAGCCGCACTGCCTGCAAATGCGACATGGTGTTTACAATCTGCCATGATGCAAAGCGTCGAAGTATTCATTATTATATAGGATTTATATAACGCCCACAATATAAGGAGGACATTACAATCACAATACAATTCAAAACAAGATGGTAAGGAGGGCCCTGCCCCTGAGGGCTTACAATCTAAAAGGGAGGGGCAAGTGATACATGAGGAGGTAGCTGTGTGGGGATGAAGTGTTTGAGAACGTGATGGTTCTGTGGTTAGTTTGAGGTGGGATAGACTTCCCTGAAGAGATGAATCTTACAGGGTTATTCACAAAAGGGTGAAGAGTTTGGAGAAGGCAGGAGAAGGGAACAATCTAGGACAACATAGCTGAACAGGAAAGTGACCTGAATTGGAGAATATTTCCAAATCAGCTTTTTGGCCTAGATTGTTCCCTTCTCTCCTCCCTTCTCCAAACTCTTCCCCCTTTTGTGAATAACCCTGTTAATGTATACAGGACTCATCAGTCGTTGGGGGTAGCAAAAACATGGAACAGCTGCCACCCCCCTTGCCGCCTGTCTGAACAGTGCCTATGTGCTGCAGCACATTTTTTGGGGGGGGGGAACCTATAGTGCTACTCTTAGTTAGTTTCATCTAATTTTGTGTGTTTTTACATGCTTGCTGTTCCATATTTTTGTTACTGTATTAAATAAAGCAGTTTGTAGATTTGCCACCAGAGGGAGCAAACATGTAATTTGCCATTGCCCTGTTGGAATAATCAGCCCCGCCAAAAGTATATGTTTTCAATGAGTAGACTTGCATTGTGAGAAAAAGCAGATCCAGTCCATCTCCTTTACATGTATAAAAAAAAATACTGAAAATGCTTAATAAAGGTAAACATACGATCAGATGTCATAAACTGTACAGAGATACGAGGGAACATATTGCAGGTACAGAAAAAGGGACAGCACAAGGGCACAAGGTCTTAGAACAAAGCTAAGCGTTCTCATGCATTCTGCCCATGCGCAAAGCTTCCTTCTTTTTGTTACTGTTTCAAGTTTTTTTTCTGCAAAGTTTTAACAGCCCTTTGTAAGCCCTTAAAATGCTCATTTTTAAACATTTCAGGTTTGTATGAGCCTTTTTAGAGCAGCAATTACAATCTTCCCTGTCCCCTGGCAAGTTCATGCTGGGATGGTGTATGTAAGCGGTTTCAGACATTTTAATACTCCCTGGCGATAAATCTCAAGCTCCCCCTTCTTCCCTCTACAAATGAGCGGTGCAGTATTCCTTTCTAAGCTCTAATTTATGGTGTATATAAAATGCTATAGACTAGTTGTGCATCCTTCTGTGGGAAGGTTTATATTTTTACTGTTTCAAGCTGTTAATTTTTCCATTTAAATATAGCCTTCTGTTTATGTCAAGCGCGCCAAGAACATGCCAGGGACTGTTAACAGACATGAGAGAGACGCATGGAGTCCCGGAGGCAGGGGGGGGGAGAGAGAAAACACACAAAGAGAAAGAACGAAAGTGGCTTCCACTCAAAAAGCTTTCAGAAAGTCTAAATATTTTCTTGAAGAAACACAAGTTGGAGCCCGACTTCACACCCACAGTGATGGTGCTGTATTATTCATGACGACAAGTCCGTAACACTGCATACTACTCCAAAGCCTAGCTCCAGCCATAATGCTCTTCTTTAATTTTAGACATAATGGGGAAGAGTTACAATTTCTATCGGGTTTTTCTCTGTCCGTGATCCCGTTGCAATATGGTAAATTGAAGCGCCCCGTTTAATAGTCCAGATACTGTACATCTTTATTCAGGGTTGAGGGGACAGTGTAGGAATATTCCAACATGTTTCAGGGGTTGATACACATACCCCCTTCATCAGGGCTCACTAAGGCCTCATTCACATGAGAAACGTCCGGCACGTACAGCTCTGTGCTGCGTGCACGGCTGTATCGGGCAGCTCCCGGGAAGGACAGGTGCTGCATGTGATTAGTACGCAGCCCCTGTCCTTCTCTATGGGTCTATGCGGCCGTACTACGCTCACCCCAAGTGCAGGTCCGTACGGGTGCGGGTGTCCGTACTCGTACACTGAGAGTACGGCCACGTAGTCCCATAGAGAAAGACAGGGGCTGCGTACTAATCACACGCAGCACCTGTCCTTCCTGGGAGCTGCACCGATACGGCTCTGCACGCAGCACGGAGCTGTACGTGCCGGCCGTTTCTCGTGTGAATGAGGCCTAAGGGAAACGATGTGGTTGATTTATTAAAGGCAAAAAGGCAGTTCACTTTGCAAGGGAATTTGCTCTTAACTTAGTAAATGAGGTGAAGCTCTACTGACCTCCATCATCCAATCATATGCAAGCACAAATGCATGTCATCGGTTATTCTTTGTACAGGGAAATTTCACCACATTTACCAAACTAAGGAAAACTTCCCCTGCAAAGTGCAAATTCATTTGCAAAGTGAACAGCTTATGTATCAGCACTGTGATGGCTTGAAATTGGATAGCATTTTGTCCAGTCCGTGAGAGTACATAGATCTTGTCAGCAGCTGGTATGGCTCCCAAACCCTCGGATGTAGAAGCTGCCTGTCCGAATATCAGATCACATATACTCTTTAACATCATAATTGGCCAGCCATACCAATAGAATAACCTTGCAGGTCCAATCCTTTCTTTCCCCTTCTTTCCTGTGACCCCCATTGGGAAGATTCTCCCTCACTTCCTGCCCCTGTACATGAAATGGGGGAAGGGGAGTGCGGCCTTTCCTTTTCTAGTAATAATATTTTTGTTTACTGTTTGTGTGCCCATTGGGAGATTTCTTATCACTTCTTGTCCTGTCAGCCAACCGTCTGAAGATATTTTTAAAACAATGAATTCATATTGTAAGAACTGCATAGCTGGCCGTATACAGCTCACATTTTGTACAATTCCTGTTGAAATGGCCGAAATTCGAGCCATGGGTGGCCCTGTTGGCAGCTGCTGGCTCCACAAAAGTTGAAGGAGCCGGGTGGAAAATTGTCAGAGAAACAGCAACTGCATCCAATCAGATTCTGGCTGTTCGAATACTAATAGCCCAGTAGATGTAGGAATTGAAGTGCAGAATTGAAGACCAGTTAAAACAGTCCAGATACAACTTTTATTCCATTAGGGTCAGGTGACATGATGATGGGAAAATTAAATAAAACACACACCTTAATGAAGGGGGAGGGGGGTTGGACCCCCAAAATGCATTGGCTACTCTACTTGAATGTCCCTTGACCCTAAAGGAATATATTGTATCGGAACTATTTTAATTGGTGTGGCGCTTTAATTTCTACATCTACTGTTCACTGTTCACTGTTGAGCCAAGGATACTATGGAGATTCTTTGGATTGTGAAAGCTGCCTACTAGTCAGCCAGATCCCCCATATTCACATCACCTAACTACAGTTGGATGAGAAACACCAAGAGAATATTCACATGGTCCATATTCACATGGTCCAGCTCTTTATTTCCAAATTAATACAGAAGCCAGCAGAGGAGGTTCCCCCGGCCATATTGATTAGCGTGGATGAGGGAATCGAATGATTTTTCTCCTTTGACCTGACTACCCATCTAAGACCTAACCCTTTTACCCAAAACTAACTTACCTGAACTCCGGAACAGATCCCTAGCAGTTCTAGTAGCTCCTTTGCCATCATCCTTGACTCGGCCTGCATCCGGGGCATCTGCACTAAAAGGCCAGGTCCTGCACCAAAGCCAGAAGCTACTTAACCACCAGGAACAGCCAAGCTAGTTTCAGCATCTGAAGTATCACATAACAAGTCATGATGATATTCTGATAAATGCAGAGTATGAAAGGTTTTTTTTTCCCCATACAAACATTGCTAGGAAAAACTATGATGTTAATTTAACTTCCAAATCTTAAAGTACACCAAAAAGTATTCAGCATTAGGAACTGGTAGAATCCCAATCTAAATTAAATCAAAGCACAAGATTTGGCTTCCTAAGTAATTTATAACAAGTGGGAGCCCAGTAATACAGTTCATACAGAATATGAGAGAGTATAAAGGAACACCAATTCTTCTTCGCCGCTGCCGCCGCCACCGCCGCCACCACCGCCACCACCGCCATTGACTGGAGTACAGCACAAAACAGATACAAAATCACTCGCTCCCCCTCCACTAATCTGAACCTGTCTGCAGGAATCTGTGGTCTTGTTGTACGGTCAGGAAGGTCATGGAGATGCCTGCTTATGGCGAATTACTTTATTATTAGATATTTCATTTTATCTCAGCAGAGGAAACACAGTGGCAGCTCCCACTGATTTTAATAAACGGCAAGCATGCGGAGAAGTGAGCTTCTCTCAGTGCCTGCAATGACTTATGTACACATGTTTTACTGCATGCTGATCGGCAATATAAAATCACAGTCTTAGCTTTGCTGATGATTTTTTTTTTTTTGTTGTTACAAAAACTCAGTTTTAATTATCTTTTCGACGTCTGGTTTCCAACGATCAGGACACGTGAGAATTCTCAATACGCGCAGTGCTTTGTTTGCAGTGATATATATTGAATCAAGCTTTGCATAAATGTTAGCTTTAAGACTTCATCTGCCCTGAGCAGACTTTGGTCTTAAATGGATGGCTGAGGGTTGAACCGGCCATTGACTTCTTGACTGATGGATTCGTCGGTTTCGTCCCTCTGTTAAAAGGCCCCAATAAACACACAGACTGCGCGACATGGATTGTAATGGCCTCAGCAGCCCTTTTATTACACAAACCAACTTAGAAGGGGCCTTTGGGTGCCCAACAGCCCTAATAAGGCCTCTCCTAAAAACTCCTCCCATGTCCCCAGCCGCACCCCAACCAGCTTGAGGACAGTTACTGCTCCCAAGTTCCAAGTGGCCAGGCCCCCCTACAAATAATACTGACACCAACAGGGGGTAGCACTCGTACCAGCTGATGGCCCCCCCATTTGTCTAATTGACTCTGATTTTCAGTCCCCCCCAAAGAACCCCTAACCGACCAAGCTGCCGTGACATTAAAAGAACCTAGCAACCCGAAACCACAACATTCAGGGAGGTGAGGGTGGGACAACCTGCTTCCTCTGTCGATTTTCCAGAAAGAACGCCCCTCAGCCCTTGCAGTTCCAACCCATGCGCCTCCTCACGGACACCTGACCCCAACATCAAATCAGGTAAGAACAGCTAATTCCCATCTTATTTTTAACCCCTTCTTCAGGGACTATTCCTCCCCCCAGTCATTTAACCCCTCCATTTAGTCTCTCTGGGTCTGTCTTTCTTGCATCTCTTGAGGAAAGGCCATTAGTTCTTAGTATCGGCATCTCTGCTTTGTTTGGCTTACTCTAGCGAAAACTAAAAAAAAGTTTGGTCTTCAGTTCTGAGTTATCTGTGGTGTCATTCACCTGGCTGTGCTGTGTGATGGGGCTATGTAAATCTCAGCTTAGCTCCAAGAGGGGTGTTTGCTTGGAATTCTTCTTGAACCGCTTTAAATCTAAGACACTTGATTAAACTGCAAGCATTCTGCATTTTTTTTTGTGATAGTCATAATGAGCTGGTGAGTCCTATAGGCTTATAGCCAACTCTAAATAGTCCAGCTGTCTGTCTAAAAACCATTCATGCTATTACCACATTTATTCCTCTAATAACAGATGCTGACATTGTATTACTAAATCTTCCCTCCAACTTATTCAACGTTTTGTTTCTCAAAGTTCAACTGGCCATGACAGCTGTTTTCATCCAGTGGTTGAGTATGAGCTGATCTGGTCAGAAGAAGCCCAGACTGTTGACCTACTCAACTTCATATGAACCCCTTAGTAGGAAATATCTAAAAGCTATGATAAGGGCCCTCATATAAAAAACATTTCTGTCCTTCTAGAACAAGAAATCAGCCTCAGATCGGCTGCCATTGGCAATTAACTCTTTATAACCAAGAAGTGTTAATACGGGGACAGACGGAGGTAGAAACCATACCTGCCCCATCATGCATTCAATCTTCTGCTCTCATTTTTGTTCCCTTTATTGCCACGGAGGGGCCTCTATAGGACATTAATTGATTAAATTGGCCAAGCAGTGGAAACTAGGTTCCTGTGCTAAGTGTACGCGTGGGTTTCTTCAAATGTTTTATTTCCGCTCTGGCATTCTGGCTCTCTTTATATTTCTCCAAGCTGACATAAAAGTTGTAGAACGTCATGCCATGTGACCGATCAGAATCCGAGACATCCTGGGCTTGCGGAATTGAGGCGACTCTCCTAAATGCCTATATATGTCACTTTATCAGAAAGGCAGCCGGCAGAATGTTCTTGCTGGGCTCGCGTCCGCTATGATTTATAGATCCGCGTGCTCCTAAAATGAGTAGCTGTGTAAAAGTGTTGATGACTGCAGCTACTGTACAAGCCAAAAACATCGAGGACGTTTTCTGTCTGCATCCTGTTGTGTCGCGATTAACCAGTTCGCTTTCGGGCTCTGCGGCAAAGAAGCCCCTTTCTTTGGCCCGTGGCAGAGGCCTAGTAAATTTTCGAAAAGGCATCGGCGTGTTGGCGCCTGTCCATCCCCTGGCTGTTGATGTGGGGCTTTATATTCCGCCAGACACAAGTTGCACCCTTTGTTTCCTGTTTAGACAGCTAAAGGAGCTAGTGAGGCAAGGGATTCCCAACAAGATGCTCTTTGTATTAATCTAATTAACGATATAACCGGGCAGCCGACGTCGCTAAGGGAAGTTTGTGTTAATAATTGTGTGTTTAAACACGGTTGGCGTGTCAAAGACGCACTGTGTCGTCCCCTGTCCATCTAACGTCTCCATATTTTCCATGTGACATTTCTCTCCTGTGTAGTGTGCGTCGTTAGGTGGGATGGAGGAGACGCGAGCTACAGGGGTTTAATTGGCCAGCGAGGAGCCTGTCCAGTATAAAGAGGAATTTCTGTGTGCCGCAAATACTGGGATAACTGTTCTTTCCAGGTCACATGAGCCACTGTTTTCATTTGTGCGTTTGGGGATGACAACTGTCGGAACGGCGGTATCTAAGTATAGTTCGCCCATCTGTCACGTAAAAACAAAAAAAAAAGAAGTAGGGTGTTTTGAAAAAGCTAATTAGAAAAACGAGCGCGTTGATACGTGTGTCGAATTGCACATATTTTGCATGCTGAACAAGCGTGACCAGAACAGTTTAAAATGTTGTTATTAACCCACCGAGGGAAGATTACACACACACAAAAAAAACATTAATTCTATTTAAAATGGCTAAAGAAATCTGTAAGAAATACTGTATGTAGGATGTCCTGCTGACCTCTCCTTCTGAAATCACTTGCTACTTGGCTATCGTGCTAATGCTTTGGTTTGAACCCTTTTGCTGCTAATGACATCTCACACAATGCGGGTTTCAAAAGGTTAAAACAAGCTCATGACGCGGGCTTTACGCAGGCTCCTGGCTAACAGTAAAAGTGATCGGGGATGATGTAGAACCACATGATCACTTTTACGGGACCCCCTTCAACATTGTTTCTCAACTCTACTGCTTTGCCTGGGAGACCAGGTCCATAATAATTGCCAGAATGATGAGCGGGAACATGTCCAGGAACATCTGTTCCCCGATGCCCTTTGCAGGGTGTTACCCTACAGCTCTGAGCTTTTCCGGGTTCAGACCTGCGAAAATCCTGGATGCAATGCCAGGTAAACAGTGGATCCAGCACAGTCTATGCCTGCTCGACTGAGCAGAAGGGCACAGGACAGATTAGAGATCTAATAGACCCCGATCTAAAAGATCCTTAATGTCTTCCTAAAGACTACCTGTTGACTGTCCAATTACATCACATAGGGGGTTTGCTAGCCCTCTTGCGATAGCAGATAGATTACTGCTGATCTACCAAGACAATCAGACCCTCTCCATCATTGGCCATTCCAGTTTTGTTGTTTAGACAGCAGGTTAAGGGGTACACAGGGTGGACTGTCACATTGCAAGAATACTCTTAAAAGTCCAGTAAACAGGGCAGGTCAGGGAGAATTTCCATACATTATTGCAGTGTTTAATTGGACAATGCAATGGACTGCAGCTCCAAATTCAATCAGGTGATACAGTTGCAGCAGGCAGCTTATGTTTTGCTTAGAGTTTGTGTGTATTGAACCGTGGGACTACTCTGGGACCCAAGCACCCCATGGTGATGACTGTATGCATGGGGCCTAAATCAACTGGAAGAAAAGATGTAGACTATTCTTAAATAATCAGCAGAGAAATATGCAGCAACCCAGGGCCGTAGGAAGGGAGAGGCGAGCAAGGCACTCACCTTGGGCGCAGCTGCAAGGGGGCACAGCCAGAGCCAGACCTGCTTGATCTGGAGCACCGCGGGGGTAAAAAGTGGGCAAGTGCTGAGGGATTTGGATGCAGTGCTGATCGCCTCACATTACCATCTTACTCATATGCAGCTCTGCCGCTTATTGGCTGGTTCCCAGGTGTGGGGGAAGTTGAGAGAGGCTGCCATACTGATGGCCTCAGTTTACTTTAGAGGCGACCAGCGGACACACACGCAGCAGCGCTGCGTATAGGCTGGTTCCCAGGAGGGGATGAGTTAAGGGCGGCTGCAGTGCTAATTGCCTGATTGGCTGATGCACAGACTTCCTAGCCAGCAATTGGCTGTCAGCTAATGCTGCTTAAAGCCAGCTGAAAACTCCGCCCACCAGCCAATGAAGCATCACACCTTTGACCCTCAATACCCCGCAAACGGAGCTAGAAAGTGATGAGAGATGGCAAGGAAGACTTGGGGATGAAGGAGACCTGGGAATTAACTAAATATGTAATTGGGAGAGTTTCATGCCCCCATGTTCTGCCCCAATCACCGCTTCAAATCAATTTTACTCCCCTGCAGTGTCCTTATCACCCTATGTCCCCATACTCTGTTCCCATCACCTCTTAAAAATCCATTTTACTCCCCTGCTCTGTCCCTATCACCCCATAAACAGTTCTAATATCATTAATTTCCTTGTTATTTATTTACTTTCCTCCACAATTTTCTCCTCTTGCCTCGGGCGCAAAAGGAGCTAGCTGCGTCTCTGCAGCAACCGTACATGATGCACAAAGGAAGTTTGTGAAATCAGGCCTAATGACTGTCTGTGCTATGAGGAATGTCAGTAATGTCTTGTCAGGGGATAGCATTTCTGGGTATTTAGGGATGCTTAGTAAGAGGCCATAAAGAGGGACGCTATCGCCATTTCCAGTAAAGTCTTTTATCGTGAATGCGTGAAGCTCGGGGCCTGAAACACGAGGCCATGCTGGTGGCATCATTCATAAATAATTACCCCGCATGTTTCTCAGCACACGGAGTCTACTTGGAGAGTTTCAAAGGTTTCTGACGGTGTTAAATATTCCACTAGCGATACGTGCCGTACACCTCTGGCCCATATAATAGGTCAGATGACTTGTCACAATTATCCGAGGACCGAGCACAAGAGAGAGAGGCAGCTGTTTTCATCAGCTGTTCTTGTTGCAGAGCCGACCCTCTCTATGACCCAGTGCGGAAGAGAAGGTGGGGGGGCATAACATGACACCAGCGAATCTGTACAATGGTTAAAGTTACAAATGAAAGTTTTATAAATGAGACAGGCTACACAAATCTGCACGTGGTATTTACTCTTTCTGTAACTGTGTTCCCATGTCAATGCCTTTCTGGACCCAAAGAAACTCCTACATCGGGGATATACATAATTTAGTTCTCTGCAGATCTGTTACACCATCCAATACCATCGAGGCTCTGGGCTGATTCACAAAGGCTGGTGAAATAAAACTGGAGCAAAATCAATGTGGATGACCAGATTCCAGAAAAAGTGGAGAGCGGGACACCTGCATATTCCAAAAGTGGCTCCTTTATTGATACTTAAAATCAATCACACAGGAGAGGAACAGAAACTTTTAACATGTTTCATGCACATGGGGGCTTAAAGCTGGACTCTAGGTATGCATTAGGCCTCATGCACACAGGTGAGTCCATACAGATGCGGACACTCTGACTGTTCAAGTGGATGACATCTGTCTGCATGTAATCATAGATGGAACAATTGCCTGTGGTTTGGGATACAGGATTAAAGTAGATCTAGGCCTGGACTGTAAAATATTTGATTTGCTTAAGCACTGGAAGTCAATAATTGACATTTTTTGTTCATAAAATACAGTTTTTATATATTTTTGTCCTTTGCTGCACTCTGTTAATGAACAATTGTGCCAACCCTTGTTTACTACAAAAGCATGAAGGTTGTAGCTGGGCCCCCCTAGGCAACCACTTGCCCCTAGGCTCTTGCCTGGGTTGTCTTGCGGACAATGCAGTAATGCATGGTTATCCTGTTTCTGGTAACCACCAGTGATTGCTAAGCACAATCATGCCATTCGCTGATGGCCTCCTGCAGAATGAGGCCAACAAAAGAGCAAAACCTGACTGGTTGCTATGGGCAACTGCAACCCAGTGACCCTTGATCTTGAGTCCTGCTGACTAGGCCTTTCACAATAGCCCTAGTACATCTTCTCTCAACCCATGGACTGTGCACTGAAACCTGCCACTCAGTGTACCATTTCTGTGTTGCTACGGCAACAGCCCCTTCAGAGAGGTGCAGGTTTGCCTAGTGGAGTTCCCGCTCAGAGCAGTGCATGCTGGGAGAAGGATGTCAGTCAGAGTGGCGAGCGAGGATGTGGGGAGCTCCGTGTGTTCTATTAGGTAGATAATTTCACACTCTGCCAATCATCGTGAGGTGATAAAAGAATTTAGTGATATGTCATGTAGAAGACCACTCAGTACATAAAATGGCTGATACACAGGCCTACCTCAGGGGTTAAAGAGGCCCTGTCACCACCCTATATACGTCCAGCTAAACATAGCAGGTAAACATACACATACACTGAATGGTCAGCGTGCATTTATTTTATAATTTGGCCTGAACCTGAAGTGTGGAGATTTTCCCGTGTTTTGTGTCTCATCAAAACATTGTCACCAAGGTGGAATGTGAGGTGAAATCTCTCTGAAAGAGCCCTAAATTACAACTTTAAGGGCCCAGTCACACCATAGCGTTGCGTAACTACATGCACTACTTTTTTCACCACACTGCAATGCATGGCGATCGGGAGGTGCGTTGGGGTACCATTCAGATGAATGGCAATACAAAGCACCTAGTGCATGGTAATGCATGCTAGGTGCGCTGTGTGATAGCGCTCTTTAATTGCACCGTATTCTGAGATTTTCCGCAACATTAGGGTATGAATAGGTCCTTCAAGTGTTTTTGCTGGAGATACACAATAACTGAACTTCTTAACCAATGAAAAGAGGTGATACGGGGGGAATCAGTCTGGGAAGGACATGGGGTAACAAACAGCTTATTCTTCAGAACAGAAAAAGGTGGGAATCTGCAACAAAGTTTTAGAAGAACTTCATGAAACATTTTTTATTAACCCTTGCAGTGGGACTACCCCCAAACTTTTGTCTAGGTTAAAAAGAAAATTATACTCACCTGATGCTCTGAGCGAGCTTGTTCTTAGACCACGATCCCATCCGCCTCTCTCCCCCTTCGCTCCAGCAATCTAAGGTCCCATAAATCATCACATCTATACACAGTGTAGAGGTATGAGGACGCTGAGGAAGATTCCAATGCTGCAGCAGAAGAGGCTAGAAGGAGTGTAGTCAGGGGCGCCCCGAGGCTGGGTGACACCCGGAGCAGTGTCCGAGTGTCACCCCGCCGAGACGTCACTGCGCAAGCGCGTGACGTCACCACGCGCGTGCGCAATGACGTCACCGCGCACGCGCGGCAGTATTCTGATACCTGCCGGCGGCCATTTTGGTGATGGACGCCGGCAGAGAGAGGAGGAGACAGCCACCCGGCGGGATAAGGTATGCCGCCGGGTCCCCTCCTCTCTCCTGATACTGTCGGGCTTTTGTTCCATGACCGAGCGCCCGACTTTTCAGAGGGGGGGTGACACCAACGCCCGACTTTTCAGAGGGGGGTGACACCAAAATGACTGTGAGTCATTATGGTGTCACCCATCCAATGGTAAACAGTAGAAAGGCATCATGGCACACTCACAAGTCAGCATGTAAAACAACTTGTCTCACCACTAAGGTTAATAACAGAGGTTTGGATACACGTCTTCTGCAGAAAATGTGAAAGCCGCACAGCCGCGCCAAGGCACCTCTTATAGTGCGGTCCTAACTCTAAACTATGAGAGCCTCCATCTTGGAGCACATGGGGGCAGAAGATTTGTTTTGCTTGACCCATCCAATGGTGTCACCCGGGTGCGGGCCGCACCCCCTGCACCCCCCTTGTGACGCCACTGAGTGTAGTTACATCTGGCTGGCTCGGAGCTTCCAGTCTGTCTCCTCCTCCACTGCAGCATTGTCCTTATGTCTATACACTGTAATGATTTTGGGACCTTAGACCACTGGAGCAGGGGAGGGGGGAGAGAACAAGCCGGCTCAGAGCATCGGGTAAGTATAACTTTGTTATTTTTAAACTTAGACAAAAATGAGCACTTAACCCTTGCAGTGCTGGGTTAGCCCCACTACAAGGGTTTAGAAAAAGTTTTCCTGGAGTTCAATGCCCAGATAGCAAGGATAACTTGCTACAAACTTGTGGCAGGGTGAAATTGTAATTTTGTTAACTTGCTGCACATATTCCTGGCAAGTTGTAGACTTCCAGAACACTCGCAGCACCCGTTCAAGTTGACACTTTTTGAATTTGTAGCAAATTTGCTTGGCAAGTCTACAGCAAGGGTCCCGCAGGTCTTAGCAAGAGCTCTGCAAGCTCGCTGGTCTGGAGACTTGCAATGCAGACTTGCTGTAATTGTGCAACAAAATTGTGAAGCTTGGAAAGTCTGCAATAGTTTAGCAAGTCATTTTCAAACTTTCAGCTCAATTGCTTGCTATCTGGGTGGTTGCTAGGGCAAATGTAGAGTATACATCTCCCCATCAGGGACCCAGACACTTCTACACCATCAACCCTTCCACACTGAAGATTTAGGTTTAGATTCACTTTAACTCCCAGTAGGTCTCAATGCCACAAACAATAAGCAAATCATGAATTACTCTTACGGAGTCATCTAACCTTCTATGGCCAGCCTAAGTAGTAAATCCATAGGATGAGTATATCAGCTCGAAGGAAACAATGCCGGTGTATATTTCTATCATGATTGCTCCTAAACTGATGTTTTGCGGTTATGCCAATAGAGAATATCTCGCTTTTCTCCTGCTTTCTCCACCAAAAGGAATGCTTAAGCCCACTGCGATGACTAGACAAGGGACTAGCCATAGCCATGGCATATCATAAGCAGAGAACTCATTGCTGGGTGGCCTATTACTGGTACTCCATCTGAAGTTGGGTTAGCGATTCAGTTTGGTATTTTCTGTTTGGTTCTAATTTGCCTCCACGCATTGCTGGTTTGCATCGTCCTCTAATTAATTCCTTTTAACAGCTGCAAGATTTTCATTATTTCCGGTAATGGATTCAGAGATATAAATTGGTCACTTAGTTTTGTCTATTACGTGTAAACTATCTCTGTCCTAAAATATAAATACTCTTCTGAGACACAGGACATAAAAGAACATATTGAATACCAGGCATTTGGGAGCCGTGCGTTTCACATATAGAACTATTAGAACTAATTAAACATTTGTTTTACGCTAATAACGCAATTCTGTCTTGTCTAACGTATAGCACTCTGGTCTGTATGTTCATCCACTTTCTTCTGAGGACTCATGCGCACAGGCTTCAAAAGCAAAGGGCTGTATGGCTCATTGAACAAAGAAGCTCCTGTGTGAGGGAGTCCAAAAGGGAGTAGAGTTTTTAATCTTCAGAGATATTAAAATAATCACTTAAAGTGACAATAAACTTAGGAGTTAAATCTTAAAAATGCATTCAAGTACCTTAACTAGGGATGCACCGATATCGCTTTTTCGGTATCGAGTACAAGTACCGATATTTTACTCACTGATAACGTATACTGGTACCGGAAGTCCCATTAAGGAAGCCAGGTGGTGTGTAATGACTCGCCACCTGGCTTCCTGATTTGCAGGGAAGCCGTGCGGCGTGTAAAGACTCGTCACCTGGCTTCCCCAAATAGCAGGGAAGCTGTCTCCATGCTTCCTCATCAACAGGTGACTAGGGAGCATGAAGCCGGCTTTCTGGCCAATCAGAATGCTGTGGGGGCGTGTAATAACTCACCGTCTGGCTTCCTGATTGGTCGGCTTCCTGACCGATCAGGAATCAGGGCAGCAAGTCATTACACTCTGCTTCCCGACCAATCAGGAAGATGAGCAGCGTGCAATGGCTCGCTGCCCGACTTCCTGATCCCGGAAGCTCAAGTATCGGGCTAGGTATCGGAGCATTTGAGCGAGTACGTGTACTTGCCAAAATACGTTATCGGCGTATCCCTAACCTTAACTATTAACAACAATGTATCCTTTTTGTGTATCACTCGGCTGTAGATCCTCAAATCATCTCTGAATTGGTGCTGGAACTGTCCTTCCTTCTGGAAATGCAAACCAGCAATGCGTGGAGGCAAAATAGAACCAAACAGAAAATAGCAAACTGAATCGCTAACCCAACTTCAGATGGAGTACCAGTAATAGGCTACTTTTGTTCCCCATGGTCCCTGTGTGTGGTGTAAAGTAGTCACCGCTCCAAGCTCACTCCCATGATATGTTTAGTAAACTAAAAGTGAGCTTGTAGTCCATCACAGGAGGGA
Source organism: Nanorana parkeri (assembly GCF_000935625.1). Classification (NCBI taxonomy): domain Eukaryota; kingdom Metazoa; phylum Chordata; class Amphibia; order Anura; family Dicroglossidae; genus Nanorana; species Nanorana parkeri. The sequence continues at coordinate 5,239,259 of NW_017306273.1, forward strand.
GCTTGGAGGGGTGACTACTTTACAACACACACAGGGACCATGGGGAACAGAAGTAGCCCCCCTCCAGAAGGAAGGACAGTGTCAGCACCAATTCAGAGATGATTGGAGGATCTACAGCCGAGTGATACACAAATAAGATACATTGTTGTTAATAGTTAAGGTACTTGAATTAATTTTTGATATTTAACTCCTGAGTTTAGTGTCACTTTAAAGTGTACATATCACTTCACTAAGCATTGTAAGTAAGGCACTTATAGAATTATGTACAGTATCAATGTAGCTTATCATAGATGTCTTCCTTGGGTAAATCGACTTTGGAATTTCTGAGTTCCATGTTGTAGCATCGTATGAAAATGTGAACACTTCAGGCCTGGACACTAAGGCTAGCCATACACGGTTAGATTTCTATCAGTCCTTAGCTAGAATATTAATCAATGTCCCCAACCACACCAAACAGCATAAATTAAGGAATCTCCCCTGCCAGCTTTTGTCAATACACCTGTTCCTGTGACAACTATCGTTCACTTTGGAGATACTTCCTTTCACTTCCTGTTGCATCTCCAGGACAGGAAGTGAAGGGAAATCACCATAGTTGGACACAGACAGCAAAAAAAACCAAAACAGCTTGGTAAGGGTTTTATCCTGTCCCAATTTTAGCTAAAACTAAGAGACAAAGGTTTACAGTTTGATTAGAAAGTTCCAAGGAAGCTGCTCAGTTTGCCAAACACTTTGTGTGCAGAAGCTGACACTGTTGAAACGTTTACAAGAATGGCTTATGCAACACTGCTTCTAAATATTTCATGTGCTGCAGGTCAGCAGCTTCTGTTTATTATACAAATATTGGCACATTATAGACAGCCGCCAGCATTAATTCTTCAGTCAAAGCTGAACCCTCTGCTTTATTGTCTCCATTCAGCAGCCTGGCTTGGGCCAAGGCGGTAGGCGTAATAGACTGTCCAGGTTTAGTGTCTGCAGCGCATTGTTCTCTGCTGTGTAACGGAGAGGCAGTCACTGATGGCGTCACCTCCTTGCTGCACTATTAAACACATTAGTGGAATGGTTATGACCTTTAGAAATGTTCTGTGTAGTCAGATGAAGTGCAATTTGAAACTGGCTATCATCTTTTTTATCTTGACAAGGACATGAACTGGCTGATAAGGAGCAACATTTCTCTTATCTTTGCTAAAACTGTCCGGGACCCCTTTGCAGTGCTGATTTGCCACAAAATGATCCCGACTGGAGGCCTACCTAGCGCCTACTTTCAGCTGCTATTGTACTTTTTGGGGCCTAGCCAAACACAGGAGTACTTCATCTCTCTGCTGTGATTGGTCAGCAGGTATCGTACTGTTCTACTATCTTCCTTGTCTAATGGTGGCTGGTGGGATGGGTTCTGATGTCACAAGAACCACCGATGGGGAGATGGCAAGACGTGTGAAGACGTGTGTTAGTAGGAGCAGCTTATGATTCTGCCCAGGCCAGTGCTGTGCGGCATTGATTTAGGTGAATCGGAGGGTGACGAGCACTGATAGGTTTATGGGAGGATTTCTTTTTCTCTCCATTGTGGTCAGACCCATCCTTCTCTCCAATTTAAGCAAGGACTATGGTCACTATGGGAAATGTACACCTGTCTATGGATTGGGGAGATCTTTAAACTCTTGGACAGAGTGATTCAGGTGTAATGATATATTATAATAAACCGATTTATCGGTCAAGTTGCCGGGAGAATCGGATGCTTATTTAGCAGACCGTCTCATATTTCATGAAGGGTTTGAAACAATTTCATGTGTACTTGCAATTTCTGCACTTTTAGTTGTAGACTGCTGATTTAATGCTGCTTCTTGATGTTTAAATGTTTATAGAATCAGCTGGTCCCCTGAGCACTGGTCCCGATATCCTGTGTTAAGGTGACTCCTTTCCCTTGCAGGGTCCTGTGGAGCCACCCCTATGTGTGTCTCCACAAACACCCAGCACAGCAAGGCAAGACACTCCCCTCCTCCCAGCTCCTCCCCCTCTCTTCTCCCAGCTATTAGATGGATGGCTGTTGGAGACTTCCCAGCAGCTCTGTCCCTTGGGATCTTGTACGAGACAGGAAGTTCAGGGAAGTGAAGCTAAGAGAGTTGAAGCTCTTTGGAAACATGATGACTGTAAGTGCTTGCGCAAGAATGTAAAGAAATATTTTGCTGGGCAATGTATATTTATTTGATCTGGACTCATAAATTGAAAAAAGTTTGAGAGTTTAATACTACTTTCATATTGTGATTGCAAAAATGTTTCCCTTTCAATGCACTGAACCTGGAAAATATCTTACCTAAATCTTCAATGGTGCCACATAGTCACCATCTCCACGTGGCTGCCACTTGAGCACACAATCATGAGTTAGGAAAATCCATTCTATACAACCAACTGTTCCTCTGAGGTCATTTGGCTCAAGTGATCTGCACAGGGTGTTCGTAGTCAAATCTTAAGGTGCCCATACACCTTACGAATATCGACCGATTTTCGTATGCGATCAAGTTTTCGTCCGATATTCGTAAGGTTGATGGGCAGTGTACAACCACAAATACTGTACAATAAATCGACTTTTGACTAACCAGTAGGTTAGAAAACTTCGGTCGATCGTACGATTTTTGCAAGGTTGGTGGCGTTTCCGTACGTCAAAATTCGTACGATTTACACTGCCCATGCGCAGACGATAATACGTGCGGTCGATTACCGCAATTCGTCCAGGTGCTTTCTTTTAATTACCGCTGATCCAACCTTGCGATAATCAGGGCAGGATGGGGCCGCCGTACGAAAATCGTATGACGGTTCGATCATCGGACAAAAAGTTTCGTCCGATGATCGCAAGGTGTATGGGCAGCTTAAGCATTATTGGCTGGATTGCTCGGTGATGATCACATGCACTGATTTTAGGAACTATTGCTTCTGTTCCCTAGGTGCTAAGAACAGGGTTTTGATAGTACGTGGAATCTATCTCGCACCGTGTAGACGGTTTGCATCTAGAAAAGAAAACTGGCAATATAATCAAGATCATTTTTCTACAAGAGTTTCGGAACTGGTATTTAGTGGGTATAATTCCTCCAAACGCACCATTAATTTTGCTTTATAGCTGTCCTGATGGCCATTATACTTTTTCTCCTTTGTTAATGCCTTTTCCCATTTGGTTTTTACAATTAAGAAAATGCTTTTTTTTTTTAAGTCCAGTTTCAGTGGGAGTATGGGCTGTATGCTAAAGTGATTCTAATGGGGTTGAAAAGCAGTGCGAGTAATGATGCTCTGGGACGGGCACACGCAAAGCTTTCCTGAGTGCAGCCTTACATCCAGTCATAGACTTCTAAAATGAATTATGTTGGAAGTCAGGAGCATGTATGCACATATGAGTTCTTTTTCTTTGAAAGGCTCCAACAGTCCATCTGATGCATGCAAATTTGACTGCATTGCTTTATGATATGCTTTTAGGCCTGTATTAGGAACAGGATGCATGGTAAAAGGTTCTGAGCTCTGCCAAGCGTCCTCAAATAGTTGAACTAAAAATGTGCACTGAGTCGAATGGTTTAGTATTCATCGATCAGCCATAACATTATGACCAGCTGTCTAATATTGAGTAGGTCCCCCTTTCGCCACCAAAACAGCCCTGACCCATTGAGCCATGGAGTCCACTAAATCTCTGAAGCTATGCTGTGGTATCTGATACCAAGCTGTCAGTAGCAGATATTTAGGCCCTGTAAGTTGGGAGGTGGGGGCCTCCTTTGATCCCCATGTTCATCAATGAGCCTTGGCTACCCATGACCCTGTTGCTGATTTACCCGTTTTCCTTCCTTGGACCACTTTTGGCCGGTCCTGATCACTGCAGACTGGGAACATCCCACAAGAGCTGCAGTTTTGAAGTTGCTCTGACCCAGTCGTCTAGACATCACAATTTGGCCCTTGCCAAAGTTGCTCAGATCCTTACACTTACCCATTTTGTCTGCTTCCAACACATCAACTTCAGGGACAAAATGTTCTCTTGCTGCCTAATATATCCCCCCACTTCCAGGTGTCATTGTAATACCCCCCCACACACACACACACACACACTTCCAGGTGTCATTGTAATCAGATAATTATTGTTACTCACTTCAGCTGTCAGTGGTCATAATGTTATGGCTTATTGGTGTGTATATATCCATGGGTGAGGCATTGCTACCCAGGGATTTGAGAGTTAAATATATGTATAGACCGTGACTACTTATTGTTTTTATTGCAGCACAGTTGTGGACAACTGCTCACATGTAGATCATGCAATGAGTGTTTGCAGATGAATAAAGAAACTGGAGGTCATTGCAGATTCTTGGATTTGATTCAGCCACAAGATCCACAGGACATTGTTTTAAAATATAAACAATTAAAGGTTAAGTTTACCTTTCATGTTACACACATATTTAGGGTGTAACATGAAACATGGTCATATCGCAACCCCCCTGCTCCCCTCCTGCCCCCCACTTCCCTGAATTGTGGGGTTCTTCTCCTCTCAGGCTTGTGTACATTTTTTAATTTGGCGCGGCTTCACGTGGATCTGCCCATACAAACACATCATCTATTCACAGATCTATTGACAGGATCTGGAGAAACGACAAGTCCCATCAGTCACCACAGCAGAGGGCCTTTGAGTTCTTAATGAAATATAAGTGCGTTGACGTCTGCGTGCTTGTAGTCCATTCATTCTTCCTCTCGTGAATGTTACTGAATGTCCATACCTTGGTATGGACATGGATGGGAGGAAAAGTCTGCAAGATCCAGAGCATTGCACCACGATGCATTGATCCTGGTTGCAATGCTTTACTGACTTCAATGCAAAAAAATAATAGATGCAAATGTTTTTCTTTTCTGAAGACGTGTTTTTTTGTGTGGAATTCCACTTTAAATATATGCAGTCCAGGACTCGACACACTGAATCATTTTGTGTTTGCATCCGCCCTCTCTCTATTTTTTCACAGCTCAAAGCGAGTAGGCCGAGATCAAAGTGTGTCACACAAGTTGAGTTTTTTGTTCCAGGTTTCCTATTAGCTTTTAGTTCGGTTCACAGAACATTTATTTCATCTAGTGCCTCGGAGAGTTTTTCTATTCTCCATATTGTTATAAATAATACGCATTAAATGGCGTTCAGAGTAACAGGATTTTCATGGCAAACATTTTTAGATCCAAAAACAATGGCAGCCTGACAGTTAGGTTCTTGGGATATTGACGGAGCTCCTCAAATCTAGTGTTAGTTTCTTGCTTTCCTGTTTTTGGAATGAAAGTTAGTTGTCTGGTAAGTACAGATGTGTTATAAACAATAAAGCATTGTCATTTCCTTAGTAGTGATCCTGCAGGCATTTTCCCCAAGGAGACCTAAATCCAAAAAAAAAAAAAATGGAAATCGTATCTGAAAAGCAAACATGTTGAAGATCTTCTAAACTGTCCTCTGCAACACTAGAATCATGATTGTCCTCTATGTCTTGTTTATATAGCTTTGTAAGGAATCAAAGACATCTATTTTCTAACATACATATCACTTGTTTGGCACATAGAACACTATAGTTTCCTTTCAGCTGTAAAATGCTAAATCTGTCGCATAGATAACAAGATTGCAGTCTTGTTCTGCAGGTTGTAGCAGCACAGTAATGTGAATGTTTTTATGTGTAACCTATTCGTGACCAGGGGTCATTGATGCCTATATGGCCAGGCCATATTTAGCAGTGCCAGTATGCATCAAATACATTAAAGTATAATTGAACCCTCGTGGGTTTTTTTTGCATTTATCTAATGCTAGCAAGCAGTAGATGTATGCAAAAACATTTTTAAAAAGTCACCAAAAAGGTTAAAACTTGTTAAACCGGTGTCTCCGCTGCGCGGTCCCGTACAAAGTTCTGCAGTTTCTCGGGCGGTCGCAAAGGATTATGGGTCGGGCACATGCGCAGTAAAGATCTTCGGCCAGGAAAAGGGGAGACACAGGGTACGTCAATGCAGGCAGCCTGGCAGCGTGCACCCGCACAGACTCCGTGGGATACAGAAGACACATCAGTCAGCACTGGCTCAGAGACCGGCACCAGCGCTGGAGGGACTCCTGAAAACTACTGGAAAGAAGAAGATGATCGGATCAAGGGGCATCATAGACTTACCCTGCGTCTCTGCTCGTCTCCCGGCCCGAAAATCCGAACTGCGCATGCGTCTGCCCTAAGATGCTTTGCGGCCGCCCAAGCAGTTTCGGATTCTCAGGCGGGAGCGCGCGGCGAAAATGGGGTAAGTTTAAAGCGCTGTTAAAGCGGGGTTTTAAAAAAAAAAAAACTTTTTGCATATATCTACTGCCTGCTAGCAGTAAATATAGGCAAAAAAAGGAGGGTTTAGAAACCCTTTAAGGTGGCAATATTCACCTGTAGGCTGAAGGCTCATTTTGGCAATGAAACCCCCAGCCTGCATGTGATCACTATGTCATAGCTGATATAGTTCCGCATTAAAGATTCAACCGCACTCTATATGAATCTTCACCAAATTCAAAGGTTTATTTACAATCACCATAACACATTGTGATACAAGGGTACCATGAATCAGCCTCTTACGCATTTCACCATCACGGCTTAGTCCTAGAGGTAGAGCTAACATATTTATCACTTGATCAGGAACCAGAGGACCAGAGCTGTCAGTGACAGCCGGGATTAAAAGCACAAAGTGTTAGCTGTTGGCTCTCAAGGGGAAAACTTTTCACCACCCCAGCAACGTAGTTGGCGTTACTTTACAGATCTGAGAATTAACTTCTGATTGGTTGCTATATATTGTACTGCACATTATACATCACCATTGCCCTTTGCACGGCCTTATTAAACCCTGATATTTTATGTATCGGTTGTTCTTGATGCATAGAATTCTCAGTATATGTATACAAATCTAAGGCGGCGGATCAGATGTGTCACTGATGACAGATATATGATATGCATTACATTACACATGACCTTGGTTCAGGACACAGCAGATCAGAGCTGTGTATATGAGGCACCTGTCAGTCTTTCACACACACATCTCATTGCAATTTAATCCTACACATTGGAACACATTAGGAAGTTTACTGGAAACTAGTGATGCCAAATAGTGGTATCACACAGAGCAAGCGGGTCAGGTTCTAATTTTACACCAACTAATTATCAGGTGGCCATTCAACATTCAACCTCTTCTCGGGTCCGGAGTTCCCGGCATTGACCAGTAGCCGGTCAATTAACTGTGCACAGCAAGTGAACCCTGCCTCATGGACTACCACAGACCTGTACTGAATATGTTTGTCTGTATGTATTCCTATATAGTCATAAAATATCACACCGTCATAATGATCTCCAATTTCAGTCTTATAGGATAAAACCTCATTGCAAGTATTTATTACTGATCTAAACCCAGGGCTAGATAAATACTAGGAGCCACATACTCTAGCAAAGTTCCAGGTAATGTTATGTCATTGGAGTTCTGCTGTTTTTATCGGTCTCCTTAGAATTGTCTGTTTGAACTCCCTTCTTCTACGTTGATTTGTCTACTGCTGATCTAGAGAGGTGTATTGGTATTCTACAACTAGCGATTCACCAGCTTAAATATACATCTTGAGTGAGTGGAACCAGGGCCAGATTTACTTTCTCTGCTGCCCCAAGGCAAGGTTCCTCAATGCGACCCCCTACCCGCCAACCCCCCCCCCCCCTCATGGAGAATGGCAGACCTGCTGACTGCGACATCACCGAGATCACTTGTACTAAACAAGTGGCGGCTTCCCCGCTGTACATTTAGTTCTGCTTGCCTAAATGTAGAAAACAACTACCCGCCCGGGGTCCAGAACTGCCTGTCCCAGGCATCAGAAGATAGGAATTCCACACATCTGCTGACCCTCTACTGCCTGCTGCCCCAAGGCCGCGCCTCGGTAGACCTTGTGGGAAATCCGGCCCTGAGTGGAACAAAAACCTACTTGAAGGCCCATTGACTCTTGAGTTTAGAAAAGCTTGATAATATGCATTATTAAAATATTTTTTAATGCATTTAATATGTCTTCCTCATGGGTTTTCCAATGTATTTACCTTTTTTTTCCATGTGGTACCATTACTATTGAGGAAGCACTTTAAGGAAATCATAGATAAATTGCAACACACAGGATTTAAAAAAAATACAACATATGAAAAAGACATAGATAAAAACCGGATTACTTTAAACATTGGTACGGAAGTCTTCATGTGGAGTTTCAGGTTCAGCGAAACATGCCTAAAATTCACTTTATGGGTTAGCTACCTGTATCTCAACTGTTTGCAACGGGCAATGTGTTTTGGTTTCACATTATAAGCACATCTATAAAGCACATCTCTTTGCTTTATTAATGTGTGGTGGTGTTTGTTTTTTCTTTAACCAACAGTATGGCCATAATAAGGACACGGTCGATAGATGTAATACGAGTGGATACACCAACAATAAACCAATGTTGTTTGCATGACTGGAGCACTTTATGTGGACTGATAACGTCTTCACTGATTGAAGCACTTCATGTGGACTGTACACTATATTAATGTCACATTAATACATTTGTTGTCATATTTTATATAGACATTTGTTTATTTGCACCTTTGCTCATGCATAGTTCATGTGCGTTTATATGATATAGTAGTTCTTAATACCTAGATTGGGATTTATTTTTCACACATTATTGTGTAAATGTTAGGAGACAGATTTGGATAATATTTCGTGTGACGCCTTGGTTTACAGCGCGACACAATTATTTTAATAAATCTATCTGCAGCCTAAACTCCTTAAAGTGGCTGTGTATAAAAGGAGTTATTGTTAATGATACAAAAATAGGTCTCAACTGGTCTTGGAAGTTGTACCAAAATACCTAAATCCTTGTGAAGAAATTTGTTTTTGTGCAGATTTTTTTTTACAGCATATTGTTTTTTTCCAGGACTTTGAGTTCACTTTAAAAAGTGCCATATGACTGCTCATTGTTCAATAATCGATATAGATTGTTCATCAAATATATATCTAAATATACTGTATATGTTTGTGTGTGTGTGTGTGTGTATATATATATCTATATCTATCTATCTATATATATATAGATATAGATAATTAAACATACAGTATGGCCCACCCTTTACTGAAGAACGATGTTATAAGTTGTCTGGAATTTAGTATACCACTCTAGCTGCAATTGGGGTCATTTTGAGTTCCACATACACCCATTCGAGTGATTCACAAGTTAGTAATATCCTTAATGCTGAATGTGCAGCTGATGTGGGAATTCTCTAGTAATTCTTTGTCTTTTCTTATAGGTGTCCTACAATTACAGAAACTGGTGTCTTTGCAATGTGATCCCTGTGAAGAAGTAAGTCATGGACTGCATGTCATTTTACTCAGGTTGCAAGTTTTAACAGCGTTTTAAAAAGTTCAATTTCATTACTATTATTACTGCTAATTTTGGGACATACTTAAAGCCCAACTTCGAGCACCATCATTTTCATAGCTTTTCAGTGCTTAGCATGTGTTGACCTCTACCGTATAAGGGGGGTGGGTAGTACTTTCCAGAGAATCTAAAAGTAGTTTTTTTTAAGCTGTAGATGACTATACAGTATGTAAAGCTATGGAAATCATGGTGCCCAGAGCTGAACTTTAACCAATGCGGGCATTTTGTAGGTGGCTACCAGTCTGTGCCAAAAATGTTATTAAGGACAAACTGATCAAGGGGACACACAGGCATTGCATACATTGCACGAGGGCTCATTTGAGCCATCCCTTTTCTGTGCTATTTTTTTTTTTAGTATGTTCTAAAACAGGCAAAATACATGGACAAGCAAACATCTATTTACTTTATCATCCATTGAGGGACACAGGAACTTAGGAATTCTTAAACAATCGGGTTATACTGCTGCCTACAGGATGATGGACCACTACCAAACAGAAAATGTTAGGCCAGTCCGCGTATAACTGTCATTCTTCAGTTTTTTTTTGTCCTAAGAGGCTGGTTTTCCTGAGCTCTGTTGAGAAAAAGTTTAACTATATTTTGCTAGCTAGCCTTTTTATTTTTTCAATTTTATGTTTTCTTCAAAAACATACCTGATAATCCAAAGCCACTTTTTAATTCAGTGATTTCACTCGAGATTTCAAGAATGATGCTTCAGCTAGTCTCTACAGAACAGCTATCAGGATCAGCATATCCTCAGCAACAGCTTTTGAGACCGTAACTGTACCCCGCTGGGCTCGAAGAATGCAGGACTAGTCTGGAATATTACTTTTAGTCACTGGGCTCTGCATTGTAGCATTTTCCAGACCTTTGTTTACTGGGTTAGTTATCCACACAGCACTCTCCAGGTCCAGACTTGTGGCACAGCCTCTGGTGTGACCCAGTCTCTGAGGATTCTTCCTTTTGGTATTATTGTGCTCCATTGTGCATCACCACAGGTTTGCTTGTTTTCCCAACACCCTGGAATTTCTGATTCCTATTCTGTTAGGAACCTTGGAAAAGGTATCCCACTCGAACTCAAGTCCTTTCCCATTACAGATTATTGCACCCCTTGTGATGCTTGATTCTCCCCAGCCCTATCTCTCTCCTGAATGACCTCTTAACCTACATAGTCCCTACTGCCTTGGTAAGGACCGGATTCTGCAGTGTCCTTTAGCAGATTTTTTTCCTTTTCACCCCTCTAGGGTTTGTAGGATTGTTGGGGAGTTCTTAGCATTGTCCCCCCTTGTCACAAAGTCTCTCAGTCCTTTTTCATCTCCCCCTCTAAGTTAGGTAGTCTGGAATTTGGGCAAGGCACCAATCTAGTCTCTTTGGACCAACCCTAATAGATGTATACTCATGCCTTATTTCTTGTATGGTTATGTATGGTTCTCTGGAACAGACAGTCCAAGAGTCATCAGGGGATCCCTTTGTTGGTCGGTCTTTTGATCTAACCTCAGCTAGCCTTCACCTGCACCTCCAAAAAGATTTGAGAACTCCCCCTGCAACAGACCAGGTGACCTACTCCCTACTCTGGACAGTTGTTGCGTGTGGCATGTCTGGTTGGTCTTTTCTCTGCACATGTTCTGTCTGCCCAAGCTTTCTTTCCCTGGGTTAGGTCAAGGGTTAGGTATGCTACTCTTAAGCCTTTCCTGCAGTTGTTGTTTCGCTATTGGACATAGTATGCCTCTTTGTATTTCCCTAGGTTATCTATTTTTTTTGTTTTCTACCACCCCTCAGTTGGACTCTCTTTGGACATCTCTGTCATTCCTGTGTCCCTAAATGGATGATAAAGAAAGTAATATATTTGTACTTGCCCTAAAATCTTTTTTCTTTAGGGACACAGGTTCCACCCCCCCTGTGTTTTTGGCCTTATGTACTACTTGTTTACAAAACTGAGACATGGCGGTTAGAGGTGGGGTTTTAAGGGTAGCTGGCTTAACAGTTTTTTGTTTGCCATTCCTGTGTTCCTCAAAAAATCATATTATTTACTAGAGGAATTGTTTTCAGCACACTGGGGAAAGATGATTCATGCTACATTTTGTTGCATTGCTGAGTATGGTCCCTTTCAAGTTTATTGCGTGGGAACCTTCAGCACCACAGCTCAATGCACAACTAAATGCACAGCAATGTAAACTGTTGCAATGTGCTTTTTTGCAATTTGTTCTTACATGTATGTTATGTTACAGAGCAAACGGGCCGCTCTATTTGTTCCTTTTGAAGTGACAACAAAGTATTTGGAGTAATAGGTTAACTTTTTTTTCGAATTCTAACTTTAAATTTGTCTGAAATCCTCACTGTCTGTTGGCAAGATGTGATCCTGTGAGTAATATTTACACCCACACTAAATGTAATGATACTTATATCCAGATTTCTGTCACTCTGGTATCCTGACTGTGTGGGTGGCCGATACAGCTGGAACTTTGAGAACTTTGTAGCTAACAGAAGGAGATTTTTCATAATTATTTATTTTCTGTAAGGCAACATCACGAGAGTCATGAAGACCTATCAGCTAGGTTTACCTTGTTTCAAGACTCACTGAACAAACAGAAAGAATCGTATTCTGTTCATATTCCACCAAACTCATAGCTATGTCCATCTGAATAATTGCACACCCAACTTTTGTCAAAAAGGTTTGTCTTTTGTAGTAATAGTGTGGGCAAGATCAGAGGTTTTCAGTCAAGTTTGTGTTAGGGTCACAAGTATCATTGCACCATTTTTTAAAATCCTCCTGCTGGTGGACAGATTCATCAGAACTGTAGATGGGGGATCAGGAGCAGAAATTATACTGTTGCCCTTAGCAATCACACTCCATTTTTTTCCCAAGCTAGTACTCTCAGCCTGGTTTCTGGCACTCTGGGGTTTTTTGGTATGTACATTTGTTTATTTGTTATATAGTTACATAGTATTTGAGGTTGAATAAAGACATAAGTCCATCAAGTCCATGAGTCCATGTGTGATCTTGTTCTTAGGAGTACCTGTACCCCTGCATGTTATGGTCTCCAAGGAAATCATCCAAGAGTTACTTGAATGATTCCACACTCTTAGCTGAAATCACTGCCTGTGGCAGCGAGTTCCACACCCTAACCGCTCTAACTGAGAAGAACCCTTTGTGCCCCTTGTGCTGAAATTTTTTTCTACACCAATTTTAAGTGGTGGCCTCTAGTCTTTGTTATGGGGTTACCCGTAAAGAGTTTGTTAATAATGTTGCCATCACCATTGAACATTTTATACATGAAAATCATGTCCCCCCTTGATCTCCTTACTTCCAAAGAGAACATATTTACATTTAGTAGCCTTGTCTCATAGCTCTGGTCCTCCATCCGCTTTATGAGTTTGGTTGCCCTCCTCTGGACTGTTTCCAGCTCAAGGACATCTTTTCTGAGGACTGGTGACCAAAACTGGACCGCATACTCCAGATGAGGCCGAACCAGTGATCTGTAAAGTGGCAAAATTGTAGACTTGTCCCTGCAATACATTCCCTTCTTAATACAAGACAGGACTCTACTTGCTTTGTTTACAGCAGTCTGGCACTGCGAGCTATTATTCAATCTGTGGTCTACAATGACCCCCCATTTGAATAAACACATTTATTATAAAGGCTGAAGTTCGGCTTAAGATACTTTGCCAGCCATGTTGCTGGAGAGGTGTCACCAGCGGCAGGATGGTCCTTTTTGCATGGCGCTTACAACTTCTCCACTTGCAAAGAAAGAAATATGTACTCATATAAATTCCACTGTCACCAAAATAGCTAGCTGGAAGACTTTGCCAAACTTCTCAAGTTCACAGACTTCACAATCTGGAACATCAATTGAAAATATTAGGATTTATTATAACTTTTTTTTTTTTCTTAAATGACCACCCAGTGATTACAGTATATAACATTTCATTACACTCGGAACCTTCTGATCTGATCTGACAGAATACTGATCAGAGATATAAAAATCTGATTAAACTGCATTATATGTCATGTGCTTGTAGAGTTGCATGAGCTCATCCATTAGATTTGTTGTAGTTGAAATGAAAATGATAAAAAGTACACGTAGCAGTCTTGCAAGGAATGGATGGCTATAATTTAAAAATGTAAATCCAGATATGTAACAATGGCAATACTGTGAGGTCAATATTAAACTGTTAACTAAATGTCTAAAAAAATTATGGCGCTTTTCAGTCCAAAACAACTTTTCAAACCATGACCACTTTCTCCCACCCAAAGCATAGCCAATATACACTGAGTAAGTGTATACTGGGCTTAGCCATGCTGCTATTGCCACCAGTCTCTGAATTTTGCATATATTCCCATGGAGACCCCTCCAGAAGGTGCAGAACACAGAAATACTGTATAATTTGTCTTTTAGTGGATTCTCTATAAGAATATTCAGTTTGGAGGAGCATAAGACCAGTGACAAAATTAGCTGGGCTGAAAGGACCAGCAAGTAAATAACTAGCAGGAACAAATCTGTTTTGAGTGGTATTGCTCTCGCCAGAAGTCAATGTTTTAAATTGACTATTAAGGTACTTTAGACTGGATTAGCCTTGAAATGCAATTTGTGGCCAAAGGTATATAACTAACCATCCATATTTTTTGGAATGAGGAGCTCAAAGCCAGGTCCATAAAGATAAGTTTTGACCGGTTTAGTTTGGAAGATCTCAAGTGGGCCACACAGATCCCTGACTTCAACCTATTTGAACACCTTTGGAATGAATTGGAAAACTGATTACATGCCAGGTCTTCTCAACTAGAATGATTACCTGACCTCACAAATGCACCTTTGGCTGAATGGGCAAAAATTCCCACAGACACATTACAACATTTTGTGGAAAGGCTTTCACAGAGCAGAGACTGCAGGAGCTGCAAAGGGGTGGGGGGG